>NC_013487.2:3809894-3856417 GCF_000004555.2 Caenorhabditis briggsae | reverse complement strand
TGCCGATGTTAACTGAAAATGTCGTATAGAATTCATATCGCTCCAAGTTATCAAGTTTTACAATAAAATTCTAAAAATTGCCTCCAAATATCAAACAATCTAAAAACATCATGGAATGACAGAATATCGACAAAAAGTATGGAATTATCGCCTAACATTGAAGAAATCTAGTGTGTCCTAAAAAAAATAAATGCTCGTCAAGTAGCGCGCATTGGTCGCAATCGCACGACTTTCCGTCAGAATGCATGATCTCGCCCCAATAAAACCCCGTAGACTTTCGTGTCTGGCCTCCTTTAAAGGTGGTGTACGGTGAAATTTTTATTGCACCAAAATGTGCGCAAATGTAGGTAGATTGACATAAAAATAAAGAAACAATCCCAATAATATTTGGTTCATTGGAGAACTACGCACAGATTTAAACGCTGCAAGCCTTTAGGGTCGGAGTCCCCCTTTAAAGATAGTATTTCGACTGCTATGATAAATTCCTTTTTTGGTCACAGTTTGAAACATTTTTTTTCTTTCAAAAAAGTTTCCTTCAATTATTAGCCTAATTATCTCAATCTCGATTAAACATACAGTGCGTCGCATAACTATAGGACCCCCCCCCCTCAATTTGGGGTGTACAGCAAAAACTAGAGTAGATAAGAAAAATCTGTGAATGCAGTTGGATTCAGAATCAAAAATAACCCTAGGAACCAAATTTTCAGAACCCTACCATTTTCCATACCCTCACGGCAAGAAAAAGGTCCATTTCGACCGTCGCATAACTATAGGACCCCCAGATGTTTTGGGTGCACAGGTCGTTTTTTGACCATTTTATCTACTCTAAATTGTTTTATTTACGTTTTTCATTGTTTTAAGCTTTTTCTGAAGATGTTTCTCGCAACTTTCTTTCAAAGTAATCATGTCTGAATCCGATTTTCCCTTCAGTCAACAAAATCCATTTATTCTAAGCAACTAACAAAAAACACATCGAAAAATCAGTACTTAGTCTCTCCGCCGTTGTTTTGAATCACTTCAACGATACTGCTCGACATGCTGGCTACAAGATTCTTCAATTCGGCATCAGTGAGAGCGTCCCATTCAGCCTGGATTGCGTCCTTGAGCTCCTGCACGGTCTTGAATTGCCTCCCGTTTCGATGGACCCGGCGAACGAGGATGCCCCAGATGTTCTCAATGGGGTTTAGATCGGGACTGCATGCAGGCCATTCGAACACCTCAATTCGTTTCGAGACGAACCAGTTCCTCGTGGAGGTGCTCGTGTGGATAGATGCGTTGTCCTGTTGGAAAGTGTGGGTGTGGCGTCTGTTGCGGAAGAACGGAGCCACGGCCTTTTGGAGAGTTGCTTGGTACGTGGCAGAATTCTCCTTCGTGGTGATGAATTGCAGTTCGAGCTTTTTTCCATTGCAAAAAGCGCCCGAAATCATAACAGAGCCGCCGCCAAAGTTGCGCCTGGAGAACATTTCACGAAATTGAGACGTGCTGCTTTGTGGGCATCAGTCATCTTCGGAACTTTGGCCATCTTCTGACGAACGATGACTCCACTTCTTTTGATGATTCTGCCCACCGTACTCTTGTGAACTGGCAGCTTGAGTTCGTTCTTCACATCGTTCAGACTTTTGGGCGAGTTGGAGACTGATTTCAAGATGCTGCGTTCTTGACGTGAAGTCAGCTTTCTCGGTCTTCCAGCAGACTCCTTCAGCTTCTTCTCGTAATGGAGTGGGTCGGCGAGGTATTTTCGGATGACGTTACGACTTCTCGTGAGTTGACGGGACATCTCGTGAAGTGTCAGTCCAAGTTGTTTCATCACCTCCACTTTGGCCTGTTCGGCAAGAGAGAGGAGTGTAGCGCGAGCCATGGTTGAAGGAATGTTTCCGAGGCATATTTATAGGACCAACTAATATTTTCAGTTACTGTACCTGCACATCAAACTATCGCCACGATCCGAATTACTGTAAAAAATGCAGCTGGAGATTTACGGAAGGGCCAGAAGTGAAGCTTGATCTCGAAAATGAGTTCCTTGCATTGTTGGATGTTCCACACGAAGATGTTGAGAGAAAGTTGCTAGAAACATCTTCAGAAAAAGCTTAAAACAATGATAAACGTAAATAAAACAATTTAGAGTAGATAAAATGGTCAAAAAACGGCCTGTGCACCCAAAACATCTGGGGGTCCTATAGTTATGCGACGGTCGAAAATGGACCTTTTTCTTGCCGTGAGGGTATGGAAAATGGTAGTGTTCTGAAAATTTGGTTCCTAGGGTTATTTTTGATTCTGAATCCAACTGCATTTACAAATTTTTCTTATCTACTCTAGTTTTTGCTGTACACCCCAAATTGAGGGGGGGGGGGGGGTCCTATAGTTATGCGGCGCACTGTATCTGAAGGTCATTGATAAAATTTATTCACAATATCAATAACAGTTTATCATTTAACCGCTTTCTGATATGGTTCACAGGAAATTAGAAAAATCGGGTCAATGGTAGGACACTTTCTTCAAAGAAGACAGTACTTCTACAGGAAACGGGTACGGTAGTTTCCCATTGTTATAATTAGACTCTTATTTTTCCTTTTTTAATGTGATCTCTATTTTTATGTTTTATAGTTTTCTGAGCATCCAAAGATCATGTGTCATCTCATAAAAAATTAAAAATTCATTACATCCATGTATGCAGCCTTATAATAATCATGAGCAACATGCACATTCTTTTTCCTTCTTCGTCACAAACTACACATATTTAGGCTCCGCCCCCTTTAGAGCCATCCCACCTCCCTCTGTCTCATCCTTATCCTCTATTCATACCCTCTTGGCGACCTCCTCTCGGCTGAAAAAAAAAAGAAAAATAAATAAAATTTTTTTCTAAAGGTGAATGCTTCTTGATTCAATTCAACCAATTGAATTTTCGTCAACATCAGCCGACATGATATTATTTTCACTTATCAATCGAACCGCTTCCAACTTAGACATGTCCTCGGATCTTATTGATAATCTTTATATTTTGGAAACTATTCTTTTGGTTTGGAGGTGGGTTTTTGCGTTTCATTTTGGAATCATTGGTGATATGCGCATGTTATAGAAAAGGACTTTTAAATCCCGAATCAAAGTTTTTGAAAAAAGTTGTAAATCTTGAAACACTAATGAAACGGTTTTGTTTTTTATGTCGTCTTTTCGTCTTTTTCAGTTATTTGAGGGTTCATTTTTGCGTGAAGGTGTACAGTGTCTACCGTAACCCCATAATAGACCAGGTGAACGCCAACTGCGACCGCGCAGCGCAGCATGTACCCAAGTTAGGTTGCAAGTTATCGTATACCATAAATATCCAAATTTTGAAACTTTAAAAGAAATTTAAAAGAAAGGAGCTCAGTAAAATTTATTTTTTTAAGTTTCAACAATGCTATCAGGTTCTTGAAACTGTGTATTTTCAAATGAAATTGTTGCATTTTCTTTAGCTTCTGGAGATTTAAAGGTTTTTGTCTGCAATTTGATATGATAGTGCTTGTATAAACTACTGAATCTAATTATTAGATTACTGTACATACAAATTTCCGTAACGTAGTTTCTGCAAACACCATGACGTCAGAATGCAGACGAAAAAAATCCAATGAGTTTTCTTTGTTCGAGGAACACTAAAGAGTACTTTTCTGATTTCAAATGCATAGTTTTCGTGTTTTTGCTTTTTAGATCAAAAATTCATGATATTCCTGTTACACAAACTTCATAAAATACGATTGCAAGAAAAGTTTTCTACTGTATGATAGGGGTACTTTTTTGAGATTACTGTATTCTGCTCGAACTTTTAATTGTGGAAAAAAGTAAATATTCAGAAAAAACATGTCATGAAAAAATAATGTTCTCGAAATTGCTTTTAAATATGCCCCTCGAGGAATTGAACTTGTCGGAGCATTGAAGGTGCGGCGTCGCTACCGCCGGAGCCACGAGGACAAAGGAGGAGTGGGTGATAAACATATGGGGGAGGACGACAGCTGTACGCAGAGTGACATTAAGCGTTGTACACCGTTACGGTAGAATGCATACTCTTGCTACAAAAGAAATGCATACTCTGGCTACAAACTTTTTAATAGAAACAATGAATCTGCAAGAAAATTTGCAAATTTCATGAAACTGAAATTTCCGAGTTTGCATTTGATGTTTCAACAAAAGATATTTCAACTGTGAAATGAGAACTTTTACAAATAAAGTCTCGATAGTTCCACTGATAGAGTAAAAATTCTAGTAGCCCCTCATAGAGTTGAACTTGTGGGCTAAATGTTGAAAGCTTCGCTGTTACCGGCTGAGCTACGCGGTCACGCCAGCAGCCGATGGAGTATATGTCAGCCAAAGACATCGATCAATGTACATCGTCTCCTCAAAACACATACCTCACTTTTGAATACCCAGCACTCCTTATTCTACAATTATGATAACCGGAAAAAGAAATTGAACAAAAATAATGGAGACCAATAAAACATGGATAATGTCTATTTTAAATACCACTTTAGAATGGCGTTTTGAGTCATAAATAGGCTCTTTTTAAGCTATTTTTGAATTTTTTAATAAAGGGAAGTTTTCTCTAAAAGCGCAATGCGAACTAATATCATGAAACATCAAAACAAATTATGATAATTTTGAAACAGAAAAAAAGTTTTCAGCTATTTCGAATGTGGAGTGTTCTTCTATGTCCTTTGCACCAACAGTCAATACCATCCAAATCTCACTTGGCTTCTCAAAAATCTAGTCGCCCAATATTTCATCTCAATGGCATGTCGACTGTTTCAGATTTATTTTCAATATGGAATCGATGATGAGAGTATGTTTGAAATCGAAAAAAAAGTGAACTTTACTTTGAGCCAATTTATATCGGTTCCTGTAGAAAATATCGAAAAGTGGGCAACTGATAAAATGTTATCAACGTTTACATATCTCAAATTCGTTATCACAAATTCATTGTCACTACATATTTAATAAGTGTCTACAGAACGAAAATCATTGAAAAATCGAGGACAAAACAAAATTTTGAAAAAGCGAAAAGTTCAAATGAATCAAATTGGTTCTGAATATCATACTTCGGAATATCGTGATTCTGAATATCATAAAAGTGAAATAGTAAAAACGCAAACGGTTCAGATACTGGTTAATCATTTGAAAATCCTTAAAATCCTATTCAATTCCAGGCAATTTAAAAACCAACTGGTTCTTCATTCTTGTCACTTTCTCTCGAAATTGTCTCATTTTCACTGCTCTCTACTTCTCACCATTTGTAATGATGGAACGGTTATATGCATCTGTACACATTGGAGGTTTGATCTTTTGATTTTCATTACTGACATCTGAAAATGAATTTCAGATTACGAGCACAAACCGCGTCACTATGTCGGCTATACGCTATCGTTGTTTTTGTATCTTTGGTCACTGATGATCGGATTAACGTATGCGTTTGGTAAGGGCGAAATGGGATACAAATTGAGATCAGGAACTATTTTAAGGGATCAGTAGATAGAAACAAAATGAAGGGATTTTCAAAGCACATTGACATCCAAAATATCGGGTTTAAAAACAATTAACGGTTAAACAACTAAAGTGAAACTGTAATTTAGATTATCTTTGCTCTCACTTCGAACTCAATTATCTCAATTTTTTAATAAAAGATCGAAAGATAGTCGATAGATAAAATGTTGGTGACATAATGATGAACATTTTATTAGCTGACATCTCTACCGAGATGTTGGGTAGAAGTTTTTAGGGTAATGATCGATGAATACATTACATACATGTGCTTGCTACAATTGTAATAAACATTATGAAACTGAATTTTTTTCTAGGTATTAAAAAAAAGAGTTCAAATTTGATTTTTTTTCAGAAGTCATCCCAACATACATCCACGTCTCCTGCTTGGTTTCCATCAATATGTTAGCATTTGTGGTGAGGGTTTTTTCATACTTTTTGATTCATGTCGAATTTTAAGTTATTTGAAAAATGAGGAAAAACATTCAGTTTCATAATGTCTTTTACGATCATAGCAAACCAGTCGGTTTACGCCTCTTCGGGGCTAAACCTCCTGGCCCCCGCTTACGATACCCGCAATCTTATAAAAAGGTTCCGTCACTTTTACGGAGGCTATTTTTTAAGGCCTATGCTCACAAATTTGAAAATTAAGAAATTTTGAAAGTTGGGAAGTTCAGAAATTCAGTAGTTCAGAAATTGAGAAATTGAGAAATTGAGAAATTCGGAAGTTCATAAATTCAGAATTTCAAGAATTCAGAAAATCGGCAATCCAGAAATTTGGACATTGAGGAATTCATGATTCAGAAGTTCTGATTTTTTTGAAATTCCAAATTCTGAATTTCTAATTTTTTTTGAGATTCTGAAGTTTTGATTTTCGGTTTTTCAAATTTCGGAATTACCAAATTTGGATTTTTTGAAATGCAAGAACTTAACTTAAAGGGGGACTCCGACCAAAATGTTTTATTGCATTAAAATGTTCGGAAAGTTGTCTATTTTCCCAATATTATAGCGAAACAAATCGAAAAAAATCCGAAATCCCCGAAAAATACCGTTAAAAGCGAAAAATTTTCAAAAAAAAGTTGCTAGGAAGGACGAGGATTTGAATTCCCGCGCAGTGAAAAACCTAGGCCACGGCGCCTGACAGCCGTTTTTTTCAAGTCGCCGACAGTGGTTTTTTACGTTTTTTACCTGCCGGACATGAAACCGAAAAAATTCGGAAAAAAAATAGTGGAGTTGAGCGGGAATGACGTAAATATAATTTCTGAAGACTTGTACTGTAGAAATAGAAGAACGTCTCCAGAAGACGTCAGAAGCGAAATTTCACAAATCAAAATAGACGGGCATCATCTCGCTGCTATTTCGGGTTATCTGTGAAAATTTGGAAAATTTTGGTAAAATGGTGACTTCGCTAGGGTCCCGGAACCGGGAACACCGGACACACAGACAGAATTTGGTGATTGTTAATAGTAAAGATATAAAGACGGATAGTAAAGATATAATACTCGATGCAAGCCTCTTAATAATGTATCTTAAAACCTCTAATGGAAGTGCCCCACCAACTTCAACCCAATTTATCTCGGTTACTGTAAGAGATATCCAAACGTGGTCAACAGACAAAACATTTTTAATAAAATGAATCGCTTTTTGTCAGTTGACAATTTTTCGGTATCTTTCACAGGAAACGAGATAATTTAGTTCAAAATTGACTTAACGAATTTGGAGTGTTTAAATTTGTTGCAATCTAATATGTACATAGATTGATAATCTTGAAAAGTTTCGCCTTTTTCAAACCTTGATGAAACAGAACAACTTCGAATTTCAAACTGATTATAAAAACAAGAATTTCAGTTTTACAAGGTTTAGATTTCTCTGATGAGAGTAACAATTACCAATCTTCATTGCATGGGCAAAAGCAACTAAACATTTTAATTCATCAATTTTTTAAAATCATAATTGTAACTGTTTGACCTCCATGACAGAAGTTTTTTCTTCAAACTTGTGCAATTAAAAAGATAAGAGTTGACTGACTTTCGACTTCTGGGATCTGGCAGTTTCATAGTTTAACGAAACAGAAGAGTCAAATAAAAATTGAAAAACCTGAAAGAATATAATTGTCTTGAAGTTAAAATATGTGTCTTGAGGAGTTGAACTTGCAAGCCAAATATTAGGCAGGTAACAAAATTATCACTTTTCAAATTTGTCAAATCCAAAATTTCTGTTTCATGGAGTCTAGATTTTTGTTATGAGACCATCTATTACCAATGCACCGGTTGGATAGAAAAGTTTTCAAAAAAGAAATAATAAAGTTAACAATCCCAGGTGTGTCTTCTAAACGAAAGCTACAACTCGAAGAAATTCGTCCAAAAGAAGTTTTCAACACGAAAATCAGTGACCTACTCGTTATCAGAACGTTATCAAATTGTGGAGAATTTGAAAACTGCTTATGTGAGTTTTAATAAAATTCACCGTTTCACAATTCTCATAGGTTTTCATTTATTTTTATAGTTTGTTTTTCTTTTCTCAACTACTACTGATGTTAACTAAAGCTCTGATTTTGTTTATGTAGAATACTCAGAAACTTTCCGACGAATCGGAAAATTCTGGACTTCTTTTTCAGGGTCTCAAAGTTGACTTTTTGTATTAATGCAAATTAAATAACATTTTCTTCCAGCTCTTCAAACGCGGCATCATCTCAATCATTATATTTTCCGTAATCTGTGGTGTTTTCCTAGTCCGAATGAGTTCTGATGAGCACGATTCGTCGATGAACTGGATCCTGATTGGCTTCAATTATGCCGCCATTTTGTGAGATTTGTTTTGAATTGAATCGAGGGGTCAAAAACCAATATTTTCAGATATGGAATCGGTTTTCCAGCCGCCATGTTTTTTTATGATCAACAATTTCAGAAACAGCTGTTGAGTTATATTCGGATGGTAAGATTGATGTTACAAAGTAATTTTCGATTTCTTGAATTTCAGATATTCTGCATCTCATCTCGAACGACGCCGTTGTATGAGGAAACAGAAGAGAATAGTCAGAAAGCAAAGATTAGTAGAAGTTTAGAAGCTGTTAAGGAGACGGATATTTATTTTAATAATTTGAAAGGAGACTGGGAGAAAATGGCGACGAAAAGCAAACGGAGATGTGAATGTTAATTTGATTTTTAATGTGAATTTATGTGAATTGAATAATAAAGGGGTTTTGTGTTTATTTTTATTTAAATCTTTTTTTAAATTGAGCTCCAGGATTGGATATTTTTGAAATACCGCCGAAACTGTGAATTTTGAATTTTTGTTTCCGTATTCTTTTAAAAAACTACCAGCTTTCCCTTGGATTTTGTCTGTTGAACATGCCCACTATATTTTTTACTGCTTTAGTCAGTTTCCAACTGTTGATGTTTAATTGGTGCTGTATTTGTTCTGGCGGCATGCCTATCTACTCGAATAAAATAATCTTCGATACAATCAAATCAAATCGAAATATCAGAATAATTGAAAATTATCTGAAGCAGAAAAATTGCGAAATTTTTGTTTTGAAAATGATGCATAACTAAAAGTACATAACTACATACTTGTAATCCGGGCCTTTCCCGGGCCTTCGCGGGCCTTGCCATTGTTTCTTCCAGAATCATTATTTTCAGATCAAGGGTTACAGGCGAAAAAAAAACGGAAAAGCAGGCCCGGCCCGGCCCGGCTCGACACCTCCGAAAAAAGCCACTTTTTGGCCTGTAACTTTGTTCACAGACAAGTTACAGTATTCCGCATGATATCATTTTGTTGTACTCGTCGAGCTCTATCATATTCGAATTAGTTGGTCTGAAAATTTCTATTCTAAAAGAAATTATGGCAGGGCCCGCGAAGGCCCGGGAAAGGCCCGGATTACAAGTATGCATAACTAAGATTGTATTGAATTTTTTTCGAAATTAAAAAAAAACCATTTCATAAATCTCTGCTTCATTCAGTATTTAATTGTTGGGAATTTCAATTTGTTTTAGTTTAATCGAGATGTAATGTGACAATAGTTTGAATTTCCGATTTTTCCTTCTCGTTATGACTATTTCCTTTCAATTGTTTTCGAAAATCGGGAAAAAATTGAAAATTTCCAAATTTCTCCTTTTCCTGTCAGATTTCAGTTGTTCAAAAAATTTAGTATACAGAAAGTTACAGTACTGGCCAAAAAGGTATTCGCAAACGATTTTTTGAGAGTAACTTTGCTGAAACTTAAGGGATCGATCTGAAAATTTTACTGTGCATGTCGTACACGGTGACGACAAATTGCGTACAAGGAAATTGCATCATTTTCAGAAATTTTTTGTTTTTTTCAATTTTTTCAATTTTTTCGTTTTTTCACTTTTTTCATATTTTTATATTTTTGGATATTATGGTTTCTAAGAATGTTGGTTTTGGCTCCTATGTATTTAAAACTGTTTACAGACATGGCCAGACCCCTCGGAAAAAAAAACATCTCTCAGGACATCCGTAAAGCCATCGTCATCGGCTTCAGAAGTGGATGTTCCAAGGGCCTCTTGGCGCAGCAGTTCAATGTTACTAAACGTGCCATCGAGAAGATCTTGAAGCAGTTTCGGGATGAGGTAATATTCGAAAATAGTATAGTTATGGAAAAAAATGTTTAGGGAGCCTTGGTGGAGCGAAAATCGCCTGGAAGACCGCGTATCACGTCGAAGAACATGGATCGGAACATCGTCCGAGCTTCAAGAGAGGATCCCCAGAGGAGTTCTACGGACATTCAGATGGTCGTGAAGACTCCAAATGAAGTCACACCATCCCTGAGAACCGTCAGAAGACGTCTTCAAGATGCTGGACTCCATGGACGACGGCCAGCTAAGAAACCATCGATCAGCAAGAAGAACAGAATCGCCCGCGTAGCATGGGCCAGAGCTCATCTCCACTGGGGACGTCAGGATTGGGCTAATCACGTGTTCAGCGACGAATCCAAGTTCAATCTGTTCGGTACTGACGGTATCAAGTGGATTCGCCGTCCGGTTGGATGTCGGTTCGATCCCAGCTACCAGCTCCAAACCGTCAAGCATGGAGGTGGATCGGTGATGGTCTGGGGCTGCTTCTCTGGGACTTCAATCGGCCCGCTGAGAAGAATTACGGGCATCATGGATCGCTTTGTGTATGAAGACATCTTGGAGAACACAATGAGACCCTGGGCACGGTCTACTGTGGGCCGGGCGTTCGTTTTCCAACAGGATAACGACCCGAAGCACACCTCGAAGCACATCAAGGAGTGGTTCCGACGCCGCCACGTGGATCTTCTGTACTGGCCAAGTCAATCTCCGGACTTGAATCCGATCGAACACCTCTGGGAGCATGTCGAGAGACAGCTTAGAGGGATCCGTGCCTCGAATGCCAACCAGAAGTTCGACCAACTCCAAGATGTCTGGCAGGCCATCCCGATGTCTGTCATCGACACTTTTCTCGACTCGATGCCAAGAAGATGTCAAACGGTAATCGACGCCAAAGGCTTCCCAACGAAGTACTAAAGCTATTTTATTCATTTTCTATTATTATTTTTCGTTTACCGGTCTATCCTAGATCTCAGAAGTCAAAGTTCCATTTACCGGTTTTTTGCAATTTTCATGAATTTTTCGATTTTTTTTCAATTTTTTGAAATTTTGACTATTCTTGTTGTTGAATCAGTTTCTTTTACCGTTTCAAACTTTGTCTTAAAATATCAGATTGATCCGGGAAGTTTCAGAAAAGTTATGCTCGAAAAACTATTTGCGAATACCTTTTTGGCCAGTACTGTAGGCCACCATGGTTTCGTTAATAAAATTTCTCCAAATTTGTGCCCAATTATTTCGGTTCCTGTAAACGATATCCAAAATTAGTCAATTGATAAAATGTTAACGATATTATGACAAAAAGTTTATCAGTTGACAAAACTTTGATATCTCTCATAGAAATTTAGATTGAGTTCAACGCATTTATTGTATTTTCAATAAATCCAAGACATCGAAAAACTTCACTTGAAAAAAATAGATTGAAAAAAATGCTGATTCATAGGCTTCATAATACGGACACCATCAAGTTTTGTACGGTAGGTGACGGATCAAAGAAAACGGCTATATGAAAAATGGTACATAAACTCTCAAAAAAATGCATTTTTCGAAAAAGAAAAAATATCTGGATGAAAGTGAATAACAAGCCTTGTTTGAAGAAGTTTGAACTGCTTGGGGTTTTATGCGCCATCTACAGTAACTTTTTCATTTTTCTTTTTCGTCATACTCGTAAAATTCCGGGCCCGGGCCCGGCCTGGAAGGCCCGGTAGCAAAAATTTTGTCATTTTGAACCGAATTTTGAGCTCTCAATACAATTTTCTATATATTTTTTGTGCTTTTCGGATTGTTTGTCTGTTTGATCAAAAAATATTTTTTTTAAACCTCGAAAAAAAATCACATAAGGGTCCTCCCTTATGTGATTTTTTTTTGGTTTTTTGAAATTTTCAAAACTTGTGGAATGACAGGCCCGCCGGGCCGGGCCTCCGAAATTCGGGAAAAAGCCCGGCCCGGCCCGTTACAAGTATGTTTTTCGTTGAAAACTGTAGTCCTGTTTAGTACTATTTTGCCACTCTAAAATCGCTAACCCTACATTTTCACAAAAAAAATTTTCAATGAAGCTCTGATTTTGTTTATTATACTCTGAAATTTTTTGGGAACTTGAAAACAACTGGCTTCTTCTTCAGATTGGTTGAAATAACTATTTTGAGTTTTCAAAAATCTGGAAACTATGAAAATTTTTCAAAATTTTCCTGTTTCAATCAGCTTTCAATGTTCTGTAGTTTTGGATTTTCAGTGATATGTAAGTCTTCTATTTCTCTGATTCTGTTTCGTTAAGTTCACAAAAAGTTTGGAATTTTTTAGAATATCGTTAGGCATAGCTTATAGTTTGGAAAGATTCAAAAATTCGGGTAAATTACCGAAATTCCGGAAATGTTCCTTGATTTTTCAGGTACGCATATTTGATGTATCCTAATGACCATAAATCCGGATGTCCCTATCCACCTGTCGACCAGAAAGTCAGCCCATTAAAACAAAAAAAAATCCAAAAAAAGAGTTCAATCATTTTCGATTCATAGTTTGAAAGATTTGGTTGGAAATTGTACAGAAGGATTGAATTATGATGATGATGATGAAAATGATGCCTATTTGGAATAATCGGGGCAGGGCTTAGAGGGGGGCGGAGCTTCGAGTGATTCGGAAGGAAAGCAGTATACATTGAATTTCAATGAAGATTCAAGAAAATTTCGCTAAATAAGAAAAAGTTAATAGAAATAATAGATTTTTCGAGAGGATTCAGAAGTAATAATAATAGAAGATTCTAGAAGCCACGTGGCTCTTCTTTGGTCATGTATAAATGTTTTTGGGGATATGTTGGTGGTGTGCATGGGGTGTACTAATTTTAACGGGGTATGTACAAAAAGGAAATCGGGGGGTTTTGTAGATAAACCGAGGAGGGGGAATATAAAACTAGGAAATTCTGAAAAATTCATCGGTGGGTATTATACTGGGAATCGGAAAATCGGGAGCGGTGGAAGAGGTATGCCGGGAGCCGTGGCCGAAGATTCCGAATTTCAGTTTCTCCCAAAACTACCGTAATCTGTGCCTAAAAGTGCCTTCATCGAGGAAATATCTTTTCAGAGTACGGTAATTTTGGATCTTTTTTATCTCTTTTTTGGGGGAAAATAGAAAAAAATCAAAAATTGGGATCCTCGGCCACGGACACCTCTTCCATGGCTCCTATTTTCAAAATTACAGTAATAATAGAAGGAGGCCGGTAAAATATTATCTATTATAAAGATGGGGGATGATTGAACAGTGAAAATAGCGTAGAAAAAAAGCGAAAAAAAAAATTAAGCTAATATTAGAAGACAAAGAGGAATCAGAAGGCGTTGGAAGCCGCATGGTTTAAATTCTCATCTGGACTGGAGGCTGGTGGAATCTTTGGAAGCACCGCTTCATCATCGTCCTCAACTATTTTGGAGACCGAGTTGTCGTGATGGGCCCAGAGAAGATCGTCGTCGCGCTCGACGATCTGGAAAACGAATGTTCGGAGAAATGGATAGCATGTGCGCTCTATTAGACACTGTTTGAAATATGCGCTCTTTTTAAAACTAGCGCAGTTGGAGAAGGTATAGGATGTGCAATTTCGATCTTGCTAGAGAAATCAACATTTTTCTAATTTTTTTAAATCATTTTGAAGCGGTGGCCTAACTTTCCGAGTTGGGGTTTTCTAGGCCACCATGTAAAAATGACCTAGAATTGGTTTGATATTCACCTGGTGTGTTTTTAAGACCATTACCTTTACCATGTTGACTTAATTTTCGCAACTTGAGTTTTCTAGGCCACCATAGTAAAGTGGCCTAGAAATAGCCTGAAATTCACCTGGTGTTTTCTAGGTCATTCTAACGTGGTGGACTAGAAAACTCATCATGCAAAAGTTAGGCCACCACGTCAAAATGACCTAGAATTGGCCTGATATCCACCTGGTGTTTTCTAGGCCATTTTGAAATGGTGGCCTAGAAAACCCCAACTTGCAAAAATTAGGCCCCTTTTTAAAATGTCTCAAAAATCGAGAAATTCTTGAGAAAATTTTCTAATTTTGAATTAAACAGAAACCGCGCTCTATTGACAAAACGCTCCATACTGTGTCTAGTGGAGCGAAGTTGCACCCCTAGCTTATCAATAAAACACATTTTTACCTTGTTGGCCACCGAAACCGACATCGACCGTCCATAATTAAGACGTCGGGTACCTAGTGGAGTGGTGGATACTGTAGGTGTTGGACGTGTTGGAGCCGAGAAACTCGACGCTCTCTCGTTCCGGACCAACGCATCGTAGAGCTCAACGTCATCGAGAGAGTCGGTCCGTGGCAAGCAGCAGCTCTGGAAAAAAGTCTAAATTTTGAAAAAATCAAAAATTTGGAATCTTTTGAAAAATCTGAAAATCTGAATTTACCTGCGCCGTGCTTCCGAATCTCGAAAACGACGGAAGACGTTGTCTGGGTGCCTCCTCCACAACCGCTTCTACAGATTGCTCATCGTTAATCGAGATGGTGTTGATGGACATTGTCGCCAGATTGATCGAGTGAGCACTTTGGGAGTGGAAGCGAGCTGGAAAAACATGATTTCAGCATGGTGGCCTAATTTTTGATTTTTCTAGGCCACTATGTTATTTGGCCTAGAAATGACCTGGTGTGTTTTCTAGGCCATGTTGAGAAGGTGTCCTAGAAAACTTGACATGCAAAAGTTAGGCTTTTTCTGGGCAATTTTGACAGAATGGCCTAACTTTCTCAACATGATTTTTCTAGGCCACCACGGTTAATGATCTAGAAAAAACACCAGGTGGATATGAGGCTTTTTTTCTAGGTAAATTCCCATGGTGGCCTAAAAAACTCATCTTGGCAAAAGTTAGGCCACCATGGTAAATGGCCTTAAATGAGTTGATATTCATCTGGTGTGTTTTCTAGGCCCCTTAATATGGTGGCCTAACTTTTTCAAGTTGGATTTTTCTAGGCCAGCATGTTGAATGGCCTAGAAATGAATTGATATTTATTTGGTGTAATTTTAAAGCTATTTTAACATGGTAGCCTAGCTTTCGCAAGTTGGGATTTTCTAGGTCACCAGGGTCAATGGCCTAGAAATAGCCTGGCATGTTTCTAGACCATTTTAACATGGCGGCCTAACTTTTCCAAGTTGCGGTTTTCTAGGCCACTATGCTAAATGACCTGGAAATGACCTGACATTCCCCTGGTGAGCTTTCTAAGCAATTTTACCATGGTGTCCTAACTTTTGCAAGTTTGTTTTTCTAGGTCACCATGTTGAATGACCTAGAAAACACACCAGTTAAATATCAGGCTGTTTCTAGCAGGGGTGGGCGAGGTTGGGTGAAAAAACTTCACGTTTTGCATATTTCCCGCGCTTGTTGTGCCATTCGAGATTAAAGGCGCACGCAATCATTCCGATGGGTCTCGAAATGGCGGGAATTTGAATTTTGATTTATTTTTTGACTGCGCGCCGCCGGGTAGTCATTCTTCGCAGCGGCCGACACTTCCCGACTTCCGCGCGCCACTATACTTTGAGTGTGCGATCGCTCCGCCCACTTTCTACGCGAATTGCGTGTGTTTTGCAATTAGTTTCCCGCAAAAGCCGATTGCTCGCCCAGCCCTGGTTTCTAGGCCGTTTTCACATGGTGGCCTAACTTTTTCAAGTTGAGTTTTCTAGGCCACCATGTTGAAATGACCTAGAAAACCCACTAGCTGAATGTCGGGTCATTTCTAGGCCTTCTCACGTGATGGCCTAACTTTCGAGTTTTCTAGGCCACCAACTTTTTTGGCCTAGAAATGACCTAATATTCACCTGATATGTTTTCTAGGCAAATTTAACATGGTGGCCTAACTTTTTAAAGTTGGGTTTTTCTAGGCCACCATGTTAAAATGACCTAGAAATAGGCTGATATTCTTCTGGTGTGTTTTCTAGGCCATTCTGACATGGTGGTCTAACTTTTGCATGATGAGATTTCTAGGCCACCATGGTAAATGATCTAGAAATGGTCCGTCATTGTGTTTTCTGGGCAACTTTAGTTCGTGGCCTAACTTTTGCAATTCAAGTTTTCTAGGTCATGTTGCTGGAATTAGCCAAACACGCACCTTCTAGGCTATGAAGCTCCGCCCATTCTAGCCTGTTAAGCTCCGCCCATTCTAGACTCCGCCCACCCCAAAAAAACTCACTTTGCATCGCCATCATTATCGGATTCTTCCGTGCCAATCTCCACTTCGCGAACACATTATTCCTATGGAACCGGACCACTTTTATCTTATAAAGCCCAAAACCCAGATTCTGATCTCGGAACATTCCAGAGATATCCACAACGAATTCCACGTCATGACTCCAGAGAAGCGGTTGACCGTTGTGATCCGTGTAGCCAGAGTATTCAGCGATCGTGACGACTTCAACGAATCCACTCTGCACGTGCACTTCGAGTTGAGCGACGTCGCCGCGCATGGAGCCGAAATCCACGTGGTGGCCTTCTGGAGGCGAAGGTGGTGAAGGCAAGCTGAGCAATGGGGCCACAGAATCGATTGGAATGGGTAGAGAAGGTGCGGAATTCATTCCATTACACCGTTTCATTTGGAACGCCATGCATCGTCCGATAAGGCTCACTTGACCCACACACGTATTCAGGCATTTTGAGTGGTGGTGATGGGGACGACGTTGACCGGATTCGATGCTCTCGCAGCAGTGGGAACCGCTGGAAATAGGATTTTGGAGCATTTCAGAACTCGAAAATCAGATTTTCTCAAAATTTGAACTTTGAAATTTTTTTTTGAAAAAAAAACTGTTTGACGACCGCAATTTCACATTTTTAGAAACGAAAAAAAAACCATTTTTAGCTCAAAATCAGTCAATTTTCTAGTTTTCAATATCAAAGTTGCTTTAAAATTGGCTTAAAGTGCTCTTAAATAAGTGAAAAAATGATCTTAAAAGCCGGAAATCCAGAAAATTTCAATTTTTTCAGAAAACTACGAAAAAAAAAAAATATTTTTAAGACTTTCAGAAAATCCATAATTTTTCAGCTCGTCGCATTTTTCCAGTGAAAATTTGATCATTTTTGACACAAAATTCAAAATTTTCGTCTTAAAAAACCGATTTTTAATGTCAAAATGCTAATTTTCAAAGTCCGAATTTTGAATTTTTAGCAGAAAAAAATGTGATAAAATTCTTTTTTTAAGGTCCATTAAAATATGTGTATTTATTTTTTTTTAAATTTGAGTTGAAATTAGGTCATTAATGGCGCTAAATTCGAATTTTTCGAATATCCGAAATCTTGAAAATTACGGAAGGAATCTGAAATTCGCGGATTTTTGAAAATTAGTGAAAATTGTTTTTTCTGACACAAAATTCAAAATTTTGGCTCAGTTTTCGACGATTTTCGAGTCAACGCCAGGTGAAAAAATGGAGCGAAATTCAAAAAATTGTTAGAAATTCTGTATTTTGAGCTATTTGAGCTTGAAAAAAGCTAAAAAATAGCTCGAAAATTGTCGAAATTGCGATATTTGAGTTTTCTAAATTTTTTCCCCTCAAATCTCAATTTTTCAAATTTTCACACCTTCTAAAAATGCGAACATCCCTCGGGAAATCCCTACACGACACCAATCTCAAATCCCTTTTCTCCTCGCACTCCTCTCTTGTCACCAAGCCAAAATGCTCCGTTTCTCGAACATTCGCCTCCATCGCCAGCGACAAAACCGCATCGAACTTCTTGATTGTCTCAATTCTCAGCTTCCAAATCCCCTCAGAACTACACTTGATCGCAGTGACAGTGCACAGAAGACGTCCGATTTGTCGACGTGGCAAGTGTGGTTCGTCATCAGAATCCACAACGATGCCCAGGACATCATTGAAGACTGCAGGGGTACGGTACTCGCGTTCTTGATATGTAAAACATCCGCTTGTCAGTGCGGAACATGCAATAACGTGTTTTTTAAGACGATCGTCGAATTCCAGCTTCAACTGGGTCCATTTATTATTCTGAGCCTTTGTGAGCATGTATATGCGACGAACTGATGATACACGAATTTTTCGAGATTGCGAGCTGCAAAAAATCAATTTTTCTCCGAATTTGAGTTTAGAAACCCCTACTCAGCACTGAAATTCCCATTGAGAACAGTTCCGAACTGCAAACCGTTCCTGCCGAAAGTTCTCAACGAAATTAGTGGAACTGTCGCCTCGAAAAGGGTCTTTTGATAGGAAACAATGTATACATCTGAAAAAATGAATTAAAACGGCTTAAAATGGTTGAAAGCTAACAATTCGTTGAATTCTTCGAAATCAGGTCTAGCACCAGGAACTCCTCGAACGCGTGCTCGCTGATAAACTCGTTGTTGGTTTGTTGCCACATTTTCCAGCCGATTCTTGGCAGGGAATCGGCGGAAAATCGCTGAAAAAAGATCTGAAAATTATGAGTAAAAACAAATTTCGAATATTTTTGCTGAGGGGTACGGTAGATGAGAAATTGTGTGATAAAGACACCACGACGGGAAAATGCACAGATTTTGAAATCAAAGTTTTTCAAGTGTTTGGATAAGCGGAAAATTAGAAATTTGAACTTAAAATATTAGAAGAAAATCCCGGAAAATAGAAAAAAGTCCGAAATTTTCGATTTTTTGAAATTCAAAGAATTTTCTTCATGTTATAAATACAGACAAATTCAATTTTTAACAGTTAAATAGAGTATGATTCGATTTGAAAATTATTTTTAAAAGCTTTTTTTTTCAATTTTCAGTATTCAAAAGCTTTCTTTTTTCTGCATTTTTAGTCAAAGTTGTTCACTAACGACCTATTTATATCGATTTCTTTCTAAATACCCTAAAATTTCCCCCAAAAATCTAAAAAAACAAGAAGTTCCCGCAGACTTTCAAACTTTCCCCTTCAACTTCAAACTTCGCGGCGTCACGAGACGGCGGTGGCCTAGAAACCTCCGCCTCCTCGGCCACCTCTTCCACCGTTTCGAAGCGAATTTTTGCAACGTTTTTTCATATTTTTGACCCGTTTTTATCGTTGAAAACCCCGAATTTTTCCATTTTTTAGGTGGAAATGGTTGAAGAAAATCAAGAAACTCCTCTAGAAGTGGCGTCGGACCCACAAATCACCGATTCTGAACTGCCAGAGGCTCCAGAAAATGAAAAAAATGAAAAATCACTAAGGACAATTACAGTTCAAAATCTAAGACATCCGGGTGGTTATTTGAGTTCCAGACAGGTAGAAATATCGTGTTTTGTGTATTTTGTAGCCTAAAATTTCATAAATTTCAGTTCCAATCCCTTCTAAACAAATCTGTCGAGTTTCAAGCCAAATTCTCGCGGCCAGAAGATTCAGATGAGCGTCAAATCAAGACTGGAAGCATTGAAATTGTATTTGCCACGTTTGAAACCGCCCGTGACGCCTACACAAGCCTTCAGAAGATGGCCATCGATGGGTATAGGCCGGAAGCTCTGGTGGACTCGAGATTTTGTAATTTTATTGATATTAGCATTTAAAGAACATGATTATTTCAAATTTTAAGTATCAACGGAGCTCTCGACACCTTCCAAACGTCAATTCTTCGAGATTTCCAACGATTCTCGGCTCGTTTTCCTTCTGGACGCTCCTAAATCCCTTGATTTGGATATGATTTCATATTTCTTCAAAGATGAACGCCCAATTCACTTTCAAATTCTTCCAATGCCTACTGGAAATGGGTTGTACCAAGTGGAGGTGCTGATGAGCAGTCGAGAAGTGGCTGAAGAGATTTTGGCGAGAGAAGAAGCCACATTTTCGATTTCCGATGAGGATGGGGATTATGTGGTGACGTAAGTAGACAAAAATCCAAAATTTATGAAAATCAGTCCTTAATTTATTTAAAATGTTCCAAAGGTCATCAAAAATGTTCTAAAAACTTGAAAAATGGTCCGAATTTGGTTTAAACTTGTCCAAAATTCATCAAAAATGACCCGAAAATCATGAGAAATGGTCCAAGGTTTATGAAAATAGTCCAAAATTTATAAAAAATTATCCGAAATTTGATAAAAAATGGTCCAAAAATGTTGGAATGTCTCTAAAAACTGTCTGAAACAATGTTCTAAATTCGTCAAAAATGTTCTAAAAACCTGAGAAATGGTCCAGATTTGGTTAAAAATTGTCAACAATTTCACAAAAATTGTCCGAAATTTAATGAAAAATAGTTCAAAATTCATGAAAATCAGTTCCAAATTCATCGAAAATAGCCAAAATTCATTTTAAATTATCCAAAAATCCAAAGACATCGTCCAAAATTCGATAAAAATGGTCCAAAATCTATCGAAATGGTCCAAAATCCATCAAAAACGGTCCAACATTTATCAAAAATGGTACGAAATCTATCAAAACTGACCTAAAATTCAATGAATATGGTCCAAAATCCATTAAAAAATGTCAAAAAATCCATTAAAAAAGCTTCAAAATTCATAAAAAAAATAGTGCAAAGTTCATTAAAAACGATCCAAATAATATCGAAAATAGCACCAAATTTAATAAAAATGGTCAAAACACCCATCGAAAATGGTCCAAAAGTCACGAAAATTAGTCCCCCAAATTCATTAAAAATGACCCAAACTTCATTCGAAAATGGTTCAAAATCCATTAAAAATCCTCCAAAATGCACCATAAATCGTCCAAAATCTATCGAAATGGTCCAAAATTCTAAAATAAATGTCTGAAATTCGTGAAAAGGTGACAGAAATTCGTCACGAGGTGTCCAAATTTCAATACAACGACCCAAATCCGTCAAAAATGGCCCAAAATTCATCAAAAATGACCGAAAATTCATAAAAAATAACT
Source organism: Caenorhabditis briggsae (assembly GCF_000004555.2). Taxonomy (NCBI): domain Eukaryota; kingdom Metazoa; phylum Nematoda; class Chromadorea; order Rhabditida; family Rhabditidae; genus Caenorhabditis; species Caenorhabditis briggsae. The sequence continues at coordinate 3,835,533 of NC_013487.2, read as the reverse complement.
CAAAATCCATTTTAAAATTCCAAAATGTAGTAAAAACAGTTGAAAATGCCTCCAGAATCGTCCGAAAATTCGAAAAATAGTCTTAAATTTTGTCTGTAATCCCCCAAAAATCCAAAATCCTTCTTTCCAGACTCCTGAGCCCTCGTGAATACGGTCTCTACTCGAAAATGGACGATATCCGCGCATCGACAACGTCCCGTTCATCAGCTCCCGCTGTAATTCCACGTGTCACACCATCATCTGAATCTATCGGTCAACTGGCTCCAGAAATCGACGAAGACGTCGTTTTGAAGCGTCTTCTAGAGATTATCGCCGAGGAAAATTTGAATTTCGGAGAAATCGAAGAAATTCACGCCAAGGATGAGCTCTACAGACTCTGTGATAGGGTTTCGGAGGAATACGATGGAATTCCGGATTCAATTTTGAAGCCAGCAATGGGAACGGCACTGCAACGTCATCTGAATCAGACGGAGTTGCATTGGATGCGGAATCAGATAGAAGGATTGCTCAGAATGTGGAAACTGGAGATTTTGAATGAGGAAATTTATAAAAGAGAGACGATGGTGGAAATGAAAGCAGCCAATTATCAGCCGGTGTTCGAGGCGGAGAAGAAGGAAACCAATAGTAAAGGGTAGGAGAAATTCTAGAAATTTCTGAAAATTGAAAACCCAGCTTTGAGCCAATTTATCTAGGTTACTGTAAGAGGTATCAAAAAGGGGTCAACTGGCTCAATCAGGCTCAAAATTAGGCTAAAATTTTGGGCTCAGATAAGCTCAAAATTAGGCAGACTCTAAATTAGGCTCAAAATTAGGCTCAATTAGGCTAAGAATTTAGGATCAATATTCGGCTCAATTAGGCTCAAAATAGGGTTAAAATTGAAGCTTAAAATTAGGCTCAATTAGGCTCAATTGAGTTCAAAAAATGAGGCTCAAATTAGGTTCGAAATTAGGCTTAAAAGTAGGATCAATTAGGCTCAAAGTTAGGCTTAAAATTAGGCTCGGAATAGGGCTCCAATTATTCTCACTTAAGCTAAATTAGACTCAATTAGACTTAAAATTAGGCTCAAATTAGGCCTAATAAGGCTCAAAATTAGGCTCGGAAATAAGCTCAAAATTAAGCTCAATCAATCTCAAATTAGACTCAATTAGACTTAAAATTAGGCTCAAATTAGGCCTGAATAGGCTCAAAATTAAGCTCAATCAATCTCAAATTAGACTCAATTAGACTTAAAATTAGGCTCAAATTAGGCCTGAATAGGCTCAAAATTAGGCTCAAATTAGACTTAATTATGCTCAACTAAACTCAAATTTAGGCTCAAAAATAGGCTTTAATTAAGCTCAAACTAAGCTCGAATTAGTCTCAAAATTAGGCTCGAACATGGAATCAAATTAGACTCAATATTACGCTCAAATGAAGTTCAGAATTAAGCTCAAATTAGGCTCAAATTAGGCTCGAAAATAGACTCGAAAATAGGCTTAAAATTAGGCTCAAATTAGGCTTAGAATTAGGCTCAAAAATCGGCTCAATTAGGCTCTAAATTAAGCTCAAATGGGGGTCAATTAGGCTCAATTAGGCTAAAAATTAGGCTTAAAGTTAGGCTTAAATTAAGCTCAAAGCAGGGTCAATATGAGGCTCAAATTAGGCTCACAATAAGGCTCAAATAAGACTCGAAATTTAGGCTTAAAAGTAGGCTCAATTAAGCTCAAAATTGGGGTCGCATAAGGTTCAGAATTAAACTCAAATTAAGCCCCAAAGTAGGCTCAAAGTTAGGCTCAGATTAGTCTCAAATTAGGCTGAATTAGGCTCAAAAATAGGCTCCAAAATAAGCTAAAATTAGGCTCAAGTAGACTCAAAGTTAGGCTCAGACATAGGGCTCAAATGAGGCTCGGCTCAAAAAAAAAATTTGGTTAGAAAATTTGTGTCAATAAATATGGGAAATTTAGGCTTTAAATTTTGAGCCTCATTTTAAGCCTAATTAAGTCTAATTTGAGCCCAATTTTGAGCCTAATTTGTAGCCTAATTGAGCATACTTTGAACCTAATTTTGACCCTAATTTTGATACTAATTTTGAGCCTAATTTGAGTCTAATTCAAGCCTAATTTTTAGCCTAACTGAGCCTAATTTTGATCCTGATTTTTGACAGAAAATTTCTGTCAGAAATTCGATTTTCCAGTGACAAAAACTCCCCTCTTCCAACCCAAACATTCCATTTTTCAGCGCTCAAAAACGTCAAAAAGCGGCACGCGCTCAAATGGGCGTTGGCGCCTTCTTGACCGCGCACCGCGATCGTTTGATCGTCGAATCAGGCGACGTCGAAATGGATTCAGACGACGATGGAAACGTGATGATTGGCGGCGAGGCGTTGAGCTTCGACTCATGGGCCCGCATCACAAAAACCAAGGCGAGCGGTGTGGTTCGAGCGAATGAGGATGGATCGAAGAAGATTGGAAATGGAGGTCTGACGAAGAAGCAGATGAGACAGGCACGGTTGGTGGAGGGGATGAATCAGGATGAGTATAAGCAGTGGAGAAAGGAGAAGAGCTCGGCGAGAAAAGCGGATATTAAGCAGCGAATTATGGCGAGAGGAGCGGTGATTGAAGGTGAAGAAGGAGAAGAAGGCCACGTGGATTCTGAAGCTGTGGCTGCTCCAGCTCCAGCCACGTCATCTGCTCCAGCAGCCCCACCAGTCAAAAAAGACCTGGACGAAGGAGAAATCGATTCGGATGAAGAGCGAAAAGAAGCGGCTCTTACCAAAAAGCCTCCTGCCACCAAACGACACGCCACATCAGACTCATCTGAATCCTCGACGTCATCATCATCAGAAGAAGACCCAGATGGACCAATCGACGCCAGAAAACGAAGAAAGATGAGACGAAAGAAGGATCGGAAGCTGCCACGTGCGGCGATGACGACGTCGACGACGCCACAAGTGAATTTGGAATTCAGGCAAATGTTTGAGAATCGAAAAGCGATTATTGCGCAAATGTCGCCGGCGCATAAGGCCGCGTTTGCGAGTGCGTTGAATCAGGTTAGTGTTGTTGAACCTCTATTAGAAAGGCCCGGTTCTACCTGATGTGTTTTCTAGGTCATTTTACGATGGTGGCCTAACTTTTGCAAGTTGAGTTTTCTAGGCCATCATGATAATAGACCTAGAAATAAGCACATATTCACCTGGCGTGTTTTCTATGCCATTTAACATAGTGGCCTAACTTTTGCAATGTTGGGTTTTCTAGGCCATCGTAGTTGATTACCTAGAAATAGCTCGATATTCAGCTGGTGTGTTTTCTAAGTCATTTTATCATGGTGGCCTAAATTTCTCAAAAGCATTTTCTAGGCCACCATGGTGAATTACCTAGAAACGACCTAATATTTGTCTGGTGTGTTTTGAGCCACTTTAACATGGCAGCCTTATTTTTGCAAGTTGAGTTTTCTAGGCCACTATGATAAATGACCTAGAAATGACATGATATTCAACTGGTGTATTTTCTAGGCCATTTCAACATGCTGGCCTAGCTTTTGCAATTTGAGTTTTCGAGGCCACCATTCTGAGATGACCCGGAAAACACACCAGGTGGATATCAGGCCAATTCTAGGTCATTTTGACGTGGTGGCCTAACTTTTGCAAGTTGAGTTTTCTAGGCCATCATGTTGAATGGCTTAGAATTGGTCTAAAATGCACCCGGTGTAAAAATCGAAAAACTACAGTAATCCATTTTCCATATCTTTTCAGATCGCTCAAAACAACGGCGGTGCCCAAGCGAAAGCGTCTCAGGTTATCACTTCGATGATGTCTGGATTCAAATAATTTGTCATTTTTTGTATCAATTTCTTCTCCATTTTCCCCATTTTTCCCTAATTTTCTTCCGTAGGATTTTCCATATAAATCACCTTTTTTTTGTTTCTCATCGACTTCTTCACAATTTTCTCATTTTTCCTAGAAGTTGCCATGTTTTCTCTTTCTGACTCAAAACGTCTGACTGTCCCCCGTTTCCCAATTTGATCTTTAATTTTTTGTGTTGCCTCTGGGTTATTTATTTGAATTTTCTATTTTGTTTTGCGTATTTTAATCTACAGTAGTCCCTCTCCACCATCAATTAATGAATCATCTTGATGCTTCTTCATACACGCGTAAGAATTATTTATAATGTAGCAGAAGACCTTTTTAATTATCCAACCTCCTTCTGCCCCCCCCCCAATTTCTTAAATTTTATAGCTTATCGAAGAAAAATTTGATGGTCCCGAAAAAGAAGAGGACCCTCTGGAGACCCCATTTGGTTAGACAGATTGTGATCTAGTGGAGGACACTTATTATTAGGATGTGTATGATGTATGAGAATTTGAGCTTGAAGGGCACTATTTGTTTGATATTCCAATTGGGCTGTTAATATTTTGGAAGTCAGAAATTTGAATTATAAGTGAAGAATTTGAGTTTTCTACTTTTCAGAAAAATATCTAGTAAAAAAATTACGGTTTCAGAAAATCGATATGATTGTAATAAGTTAGTCCGGTTGTTCGGCAGACAGGTTATTTAAAAAATCCAATTTCCCCTGCGGCTTGTAATTCGAACTGCAATACTTTTTTGTTCAGCAGATCGCGGTTGCTAGCTTTTTTTGTTGAAAAAATATTTGCTCTAGAAAACTGGTAAAAGCAACTTTCAGCATATAACTAAAAATATTTTCCGTTTCAGAAAGCCAATTTAATTGCAATTTCCTTTAAGTCATTCAATGTTTAGTTCTTATAGAGACTAAAAAACTAAAATGCAAAATCTGAACAGACCTTACTTTTGATTTTAGCAGGTTTCGAAACGAAAACTACCGTAACCAGAAAAATATGCGAATTTTCTCATGTTCAAAAGCTCTCGATTATAAATAATTTTAGGCTCGTATTTTTGTTACTTTCATGAAACAGTGAAATACAGACAATGTCATATTTTCACAAACACAGCTTTATTTCTACGATTCACAACTTTTACCTCAAATTTTATTTTATTCGTATATGAAACCAAAAACAATTACAATGATTAGCATTGAAATGAGAATTGGCTTTGTTAAACTCGTTAAAAAAGTTGTCAACTTTACAGCTTCATTCATGTTTTATAGACGAATTCACTTTTTAGTATCAATTGTTATGGGACCGTTCGAAAATATTGGTTTTTGAAAGTTTTCCTGATTCATATCATTTCTAAACGCAAAACTGCGAAACGCGCTCTACCGCAAAAAATATTTCTAATTCGAAGAATTTAAAGAAAAAAAGTTTTTTTCAGAAAATTAATTCAATTGCGATTTACTATAAGTCAATCACTGTACTTCTACCAGACCCTAACATTAATGCAAACTCTTAACAGCCCGAAACTGTAATGCTCTGTATGTCTCGGAACGGAAAGAACCGTATTCCGAGCATTTTTTTGATCCATATGCTTAACGATTACATTAACGATTATATTAAAGAGTACAATTCTAGGCTCCTTTTTATAGACCATCATGAAACAGTACCGGACAGAAAACATTTTGTCCTTGTCATTGGTAGATAGGCAATGTTGGAGTTCCACAAAAGTATTACATAATTGTGTTATTTGTCTGAAAATCTGAAAATACACTAAAATTAAAAACAGATTTATTGTTAAGATTCGCAAATTTTTCGTCGAATTTCATCCTGAAGAGATATGCCTCTTGAAACATAAGCATATCTTGTACTCGAACTTTAAGCTCTATTATCTCGGGTCCTATAAGATAAATAAATATTTTGTCAACTGATGAAATGTTGGCGACATTATGACAAACATTGTTTCATTTGACAGATTCTTGATATCTCTCACAGAAATTGAGATAATTGAGCTCAAATTTGATAGTGTTGAATTGCAAAATTTACTGTATCAGTCATTGCTTTTCTCTTCAAAACTTCTTCAACTTTGATTGTCCTTTGAAGTCCCTTTCTAGGTTTCTGTATTCAATACACATTCAAGAGTTCATATTTGTCATTACAACGTCCCCCTCCTCATCCACATCTTCACAAGAGAGCATCTACGCAACCATCATTCACCCATTCTATTTCCTCATTGCGCAATATCTCATTCATTGTGCGCTCACACACACTGTACACTCCATTCGGAACCTCTTACCAACCTTCCGAGATTTGAATTATAATTGGGACCTTTCTACCTTTTTCGAGAGGGAGAACGAGGGTTCTGTATTCAATTAGTTACCGGATGAGAGAGCACACCGGCTCTTTTCACTAATCGGACACCGCATTTGGCAGGGAAGGTGAATAGGATTATCAGGAAAGAGAGTGCTGGCTAATGAGGTGGCTTAGGATTTAGGTACCCCCACATGGACAAAATAAATCATCCAGATGCGTTTCGAAGGATTTTTTGAAAAGGAATAAGGTTGTTCTTGGCAGGACCCTATTTATTTGGGTTACTGTAAGATGTATCAATAAGTGTTCAACTAGCAAAATATAGGTGACCAGAAGGCTGGTGCGCCTTCGGCGCGATTCAATTTAGTTTTTTACTGGTTCGTGGCTCCGCTACTCAATTATTCTTGAAGGGTCACGTAAATTTATACTTAATTTCCAAGTTTTTCAAAATTTGACAGACTGACACGAGGACGGACAGACGCCTCTAGCTTTTTATATATAAGGAAGATATTATGATACACATTTTGTTTATATCCATCAGGAGTAGTCTAGTCACAAACTTGCCAATAAAGGTGGGGGGACAGGAGATTTTACGGGGGATTTTTGGGGCCAGAGTATGCATTCTACCGTGACGGTGTACAACGCTTAACGCCACTCTGCGTACAGCTGTCGTCCTCACCTTTATGTATGCAATCGGGCGACCGCTTTCTCTTTGCCCGTGTAGCTCAGTCGGTAGCGGCGCCGCACCCTCAATCCTCGCCCCACACGTTCAACACCTCGAGGGGCATATTTAAACGAAATTTCGAGAACATTTTTTTTTTCATGTCCCCCCACCTATAACAGACCGAATTCCAGATATAAACATATGTAGTTCATGAAACAGTGCATTTTTAGAAATAATGAAATCATGTCAGATACAGTAAATTAATAGAATCTCTCATTAGCTTTCACCTTTGAACCAATTTATCTAGGTTTTTGTGATATTTTCTATTTCACATTTCCGTATTGGGTTTAAATCTAAATTTCAAAAAAAAACCTGAAAATTACATGAATCAAGATCAGCACCTGTACATTGAGCTCAATTATTTCGGCTATTTCAAAAGATATGTGACATCTGTCAACTGATAAACTATTTCTCACAAGGTCACCAACATTTTATCAGTTGACAGATTTCTGATATCTCTTATAGGAACACAGATAATTAAGCTCAAATTGCAAGTGGGCTCCTAGTAGAGCATTTTTTGTCTCCAAAGAATAAAAAACTTTGAACAAGTTCAAAAAACTATTAGTAAGTTTTTGGAAGACGTCGGTCTGATATCTCCGAACATCAGAAAACATTGAGATTTCTTGATTCAAAATCAAAATTTCACTGAATGTTGATAGTTTAGAAGGTATTTCTAAATTATGGGAAACGTTGTTTTTTTTCTAGTTTTGAATTTCTCAAAAATCTAGGATTCGAATCAGATATTCGCTAAAAACCTGAACAAAAAGGGTAAAATTTCGAATATCAAGTGAATTGCGATAGAAATAAATTTTCTTTAAAAAAATTATAAAACCACACAAGACGTGTAATCAAGTACCCTAAAAACAAAAGAATTTGAAAACTTCTTGGAACAGTTTTTAAAATTGTTTCCATAACTTCGAAAATCCTAAAAGCAGTTGTTGGTTTCAGATGTGAGAGAAAAAGCAATTTGGGCAACATTGAAAAGCATCGAATATGACTGACATTGAGAATACAAATTTTTTTTTCAAATATTTTTGATCAAACAGACAAACAATCCAAAAAGCACAAAAAATATAAAAAATTGTATTAAGAGCTCAAAATTCGGTTCAAAATGACAAAATTTTTGCTGCCGGGCCATCCGGGCCGGGCCCGGGCCTTGAAATTTTCCTCAGGCCCGGGCTTTGGCGGGCCGGCCCGGAATTTCACAAGTATGGAAATAAAACATAAACGTTTTTACTTTTCAGTTCCTAAGCTTCAGTTCTGATATTCGAAGGTTATTTTTGGGATCATATAATTTTTTTAATTACCTAACAGAATTTCAATGTTTGGAAAAAGGACTGTTTCGTCAATTACATGTCTTTATGTGTGCACTTCAGACTGTTGATTATCTCTTCTTTTGGAGGATCTCTTCTTTTCTGAAACTATCAATTAAAGTATAGTAATTTATAACACAATTTAAAAAGCTTATGTTTCGAACCGAGGAAACCGAACAATCTGTAATGGAAAGGTTCCGTGGTGTCCACTTTGACCTAATTTATCTCGGTTTCTGTAGATGATATGACAAATGCATCAACAGATAAAATTTTTTGTGACATTATGGTAAACATTTTGTCAGTTGAGTTCTTTTTGATACCTTTCATAGGAACCGAGATAAATTGGCTAAAAAAGTGCACACCTCGTGAGAGGTCCTTCTAATACATGTTTCGAAACATTTTTAGTTTCAAAACCATGACTTGTTCACTACAGTTTTTATGTATCTAGTAAATCGCGAATGAGTTCTATTTTCCCTATTCTACAGTATCCAAAGTGTATCCAAAGTGTATATAAATATCTGCCCGATTGTTGATCCCCTCACCACCATCGCAATGTGTGTATATCCACTCTAAATGAGGTGTCCTATTGCACTTAGCACCCCCACCCCTAATAAAACAAAGAACGAACATATCCGAGATTTGAATGTTATAGTCACATTTATTACTTTTTCTTAAGTCATTTCATTTTACATCAAGAATGATAACAAGAGAGACCAATGGGGTACAAAGACAGGGGGAAGAAGACAGGGGGAGGAAAATAATTTAAAGGGACATATGGGAATTTAGACACATGGTGCAGTGGTTTCCTGGTTGATACCGTACTTTCTGATGTTGAAGTTGGAGAAGATGAGTCCGACGGCCGAGGCGACTGGATCGAAGACAGCGTGCACGAGCCAGTTCCACAATTTGGCCAAAAGGTTTCCAGGAATTGAGATGAGCTTTCCAAATGGCACAATGACGAACACATTGACGGCGGCGAAGAATCCAAAGAAGATGGCGAAGAGAAGTGTGAATGGAAGAGCCAGGATTGTGAAGAAACGGTAGACGAACAGGCGAACCCAGTTGAAGACACTGGCGTTGAGACGCCACATGAATTCCCAAGTGTGTTGAGAGTCGGCCTCGCCGAAGATGTCGTCAAAGTTGTGCTGGACGTGGTTGTTGAGTCCATTGTGGTCGCGGTTGACAAAGTCCATGCCGATGGCGATGTGGTCTTCCTGGAAGGAAAAAAATTGGTTAGTTGGTTTATCTAGGTGGGTATAGGTGAGTCTAGATGAGTCTAGATAAGTTTAGGTGGGTCTAAGAAAATCTAAATAGGTTTAGAAAGGTTTAGAAAGGTTTTAAAGGGTCTAGAGGGAAGCGAATACTAGCCTAGATGGGTTAAGCTAGCTCATATGAGTCTAGACAAAGTTAGAAAGGTCTACAACAATAAAACATGGAACTGAAAAGGTCTGGAATGGTGCGAAAAGGGTTTAGCTAGGTTACTATGGACCAACTCACCAATGCAGGTAGATCTAGAAGGATCTAGATGGGTTAGAAATATGCGAAATAGCCATAAGGTCAAATTAAGATTCAATACATTTTGCACTGTTTCACATAGGCCTTATGAAACTGCTAATTTCATGTGCTATGTTAATCTTCTCTTTAGCTATGCTTAGTTACTCGAATATCTCTAGAGGACCCCATACTTAACCCACTACCCTCAAAGCAGAGGCTCCACCCCTACGTCCAACTTTTGCTCACCTTCTGCTCATTCTCGCACTTCTTGGTCTTGCACTTTGACCACCATCCCATCTTCTTCTCTTTCAGCGGCTTCTCCTCAGCATCGCCAGCAGCGGCTCCCTCCTCAACATTGGCCTCGTCAACGGAAGCAGCAGCCTTCTTCTTTCCAAATTGGAACCAGTTCTTTTTTGGCTTTGGCTCTTCTGGAGCAACGACGGCGGCTGCTTCAGTGGTGGTCTCGGCTGGGGTCTCGGTGGTGGCGGTGAGTGGAATCTGCTCCTCGGTCTTGATGGCTTGTTCGGTGGACATGGTGATGACTGGAAAATTTTGGGATTTGAAATTAGAAATAGGGATACGGAGGAACTGTAAAGATGAGGAGGTACGCAATGGCGCATTCAAACGAAAGATACAAAAAACCAATAATGGGATAGGACAAACAAAAGAAGAAGAAGAGGTCACCGTATCTCGTTGTATGTGTGCATACGCAATGAACAACGTTGGTCCATCACCCCCAATACACCCCCAACGCATACCCCCGCCCCTTCGCACTGTGTCCACCCTTGGCAACGTGCCAAGCTCCGCCCACTCCTGTGTGCTCTCTGGGGGGATAAAGAGGGGTGTCTGTTGGGGTGGACTGGAGAGGATTATGAAGAGACAACAGACGGAGGATTTGGAACCTAGCGAGGGGGAAATTCGAATTTCGTGGGTAGGGGAATGGGTGGGTAGGTTCAGAGAATATGGGCTTGGAAATAAGGCAGCCAGAAAAGCAATGGCGTTTACAGTTTTTTATATCTCTTCTAGTTTTTTCAGTGCGCCCAAAATCAAGGGGGGGGGGGGGGAGATCTTAACGATATTGGGCTACTTTTTCAGTACTCCAAAGTTGACTGTTGCTTAAAAAAGTTGACTGTCTACTTAAAAGATTTTAGTTGATTTGAAAATTGTGAAACCGGGAATTTTCGAACGTTTCCAATTTCTTTTTTAAAATTGTATACTTGTCTCTTAACATTAGTGCAATTAGCACTGAAGTGTTCTACAAAAAATGTGTCAGTTACAAAAATAAAGCACTCACTAATTTCAGTATACCTTGTTTGAGATTTTCAGAAAAATTGATAACTCCTTGGATATTTTTTCAGGACTCTAAAGTTGACTATTTTCCACTGAAAATGAAAATGTATGATATCTTTTTGTCCGGTATTGAAGTGTGCATTTGGGATCTAAACTTGGTAGTAACGACGTGGAGTAATCTATTGCATGATTTGAAAGTTATGAAACAGGGAATTCTCAAAGTTGCCGTAATATCAGTGAAAAAAGATAATCTTCTCAATGGTTTTTCAAGAATAAAACATAAAAATATCAGGATTGTGAAGCAGAAATCTTTTCAATAGGTTATAATTTTGAAATTAACGGTCAATAGAAATACGTATATGTACAGCTGGTGAAACAACTTTAGATGACAGTATAAAAAATGGGATATATGCAATTTTTAGACAAATTGAACTGTTCAAGATTACTTTTCAGGAAAAGTGCTAAAGTTGTGAAATTTTGTTTCCTAGTGTTATTTTTGATTGTAAATCGAATGGCGTTTACAGTTTTTTATATCTCTTCTAGTTTTTTCAGTGCGCCCAAAATCAAGGGGGGGGGGGGGGGAGGTCTTAACGATATTGGGCTACTTGTATACTTGTCTCTTAACATTAGTGTCTTAACATTAGTGCAAAAGATATTTCTCTCAATGCTATGTCAAGAATACACAAAAAAAAATCAGAATTGTATTGCAGGGCTGTTTTAACAAACAAACTATTGGAATTTAAGTACAACAGAAATACCCATAGAGCTAGTGACACAGAAATTTTTGGCGGAAAAAAAACGGATTTATGCCATACTTGTGAAATTCCGGGCCGGGCCTGAGGAAATTTTCAAGGCCCGGTATCAAAATTTCTGTATTTTTAAGCCAAATTTTGAGCTCTCAATATAATTATCTCCATTTTTTGCTTTTTTGGATTGTTTATCGAAAAAGATCGAAAAAACTCGAAAAAAAGATTTTGATCGAAAAAAATCACATAAGGGTCCCACCTTATGTGTTTTTTGAAAATTTCAAAAATGACGGGCCCGCCGGGCCTTCGAAATTTGGAAAAAAAGGCCCGGCCCGTTACAAGTATGATTTATGCAATTTTTAGACAAATCGAAAAATTATGAACTACTTTTTTAGGACTCCAAAGTTGACTATTTTTCGCAGTAAATGACAAAGTAAGATATATTTTTGTCCGGTGCTGTAATTTACAATTTGCAATTGAATATGAAGCTACGATTAAAGCAACGACTTATTTGTCGATTTGAAAATTATCAAATCAAACAGAGAATTTTAGAATGTTCCGAGTTTTACATTTTTATTTTATACTTGTCTCTAAACATTAGCGGAAAATGATCGTGTTCCCAATGCTTTTTAAAACATACGGCACACAAATATTATACTTGTGAAGCAGTAATGGCCCTCATGTCGCGGTAATGGCCCTCATGTCGCGGCCCGGCCGAGTTCATAACCCAAAATTTTATCTTCCATAAATTTTCCTTTGTGAAACATTTTGTGAAAAAAGTTCAAAACCCAAATTTTTTTTCGGTTTCAACTTTGTATTTAATTTATAGTTTTCATGGTTTTACATCCCTTGTTGTTTGAAATTGAAAATTTCCGTACGTCATCAGTGAAAAATATTCCGGAAATCCCGCAATTTCACAGTAATCTTTTGAACTTGTTCAGTGAAATTGATAGATTTTCATACATTTTGAACAAAAGTTCACCGGTTCTCTTTGAAAAGTTTCGGGAAAAAAATGTTGGATAAATCGATGGGGTTCTTCTAATTGAAGAGCCTCTGTAATAAAAAAATTCTCAACGATTTTTCGAAACAATAGAAGAACTGGCTCCATCAGGTTTTACGGTATGTTAAAACCTAATTTCCGAAAAACCCTGTTTCAGGAATTTCATATTTGGCAATCAATTTACTTCAAACTACTGCTTGGAATTTTTTCTGTTTCAAACTGCTTGGAATTTTTTCTGTTCCATAAACATTTTGAATTTTCATCGAAGTGTTCAATATATGATATGTTGTTCCAATTCTTGACTCCACAATGTTAATGTTTATTCTTTTGGAAAAAAGAAATACTCTTTTGTTAGTTAAAAACACTCCAAATTTTTTTTTCTGATTCAATTATGTGTTTAGTACATAGTTTTCATGATTGCTACTTTTTGTGCCATACTTTTGTAGAATTTCAAGTTGCTTTTTTTAATGCTATTTCAATGCTTTTTTTTGCTTTTGTTAATGCTATTTCAAATTTAACACAGAATTTCACTACTTCCACTTATGTTTCCCCATGTTTTCTGTTTCACCAACTTTGTAAATTGAGACTGATTTTTTATATATAATATGTCGTCGACTTCATTTTCGAGCTAGTTTTATTTAGGTTTCATTCACCAATTATCAGGATAATCACCCTGACCCAGTTACCGACAATATATCGATAAGAGAAACAATTATAGGCAACAGAAGGTAAACAAGGGGCCGCTATCAGCTTATCAGTATATCTACGTGTTGAATAACCATGGCGGCGAGGGAACTGGAAATAAAGAGAGGATGTATGTAATTTGTTGTTTGGAGCCCCAACAAATGCGCAAATAATCACCAGGTACCGACCTTCTGATAAGAAAAGTGATAAGGAATAACAGGAAGAGGTACACAACGTTAATGGGTACCGTTATCAGTGTGGTTGTAGGGACCTGCATTTCTGGGATCAATGAATGTATGTAGTGCTAATAGAAAGACGTTAGGGATTCGAATTGGGTATTCAATACCATCAAACTACAAGTGAATATTACCATAAACAGTTAATATCTCAGAACATTGTTGAATCTGAATGTGAATCAGCGACATTTGAGCAAAAATCATCCCTGAGAAGGTGTTATTTTTGTAATTTTGTAATAGACCAAAATTGTGAAACGTTAGAGGTACTGCAAATGTTGCAATAGAACGCCACCCAGGACTTGTGTTTGGAGCTCAAGTTTCTGTAAGAGATATAAAAAACTGTAAACTGCAAAAATGTTGGTGATATGATGAAAAACATTTTATCAGTTGAAAATACGAGATACGGTATCAAGTGCGCATGCTTTAGCTATTTTAGCTGCTAGATCGACGATGCACCGTTTAATGAAATTCGATAATTTCAATCGATTTTATCATTCCAGAACTAATTTCAGAACTTTGATGGGAAATTAGATAATTGAGCTCAAAGGGTAATCACGGTAGAGCATCCTATTAGATTGATTGTGGTATGCACCATCCCTATTTAAAACTTAGATTTTCTCTGTTTCTGTAAACTTGTATACGAGTGAATTTGATTTTTATTGCAGTGAAGATAGTCTCTCTTTGATGTATCGACTTTTCTTTGAAATAGCTCCACGGTTCAATTTTTGGACGTTTTACCGCAAAAATAAGAAATTTTACAGTTTTCTGAAGCCAACACTCATGCAAGGATCATTAGAACTGTCACACTTCTCACAATTTATCTGTGCTAGGTGAAACCGGTAAACATCATAAAAGGAGAATAAGGACATGACAAACATAGTTTATAGTGACCGCTATCAGTAGAGTTACATGGATCAATATTTGTGACTAATTAACATTAATTGTGTTAGAGATTGATCTAGAAAGTCCCTTATTTTTATTTTTCATTGCCAAATAACATTTTTCTTTTCGACAACTTGTTTTTATTTTAAAAGATTTCACTGTTCCAGTGGTATCGGAAATTGATTAGTAAGTCTCTTCTGTTAATGCATAGTGTTTTATTGCAGGTAATTTGTTGTTTGGAGCCCTACTAAACGCGCAAATAATCACCGTTAACCTGGGACCGACTGTCTAATAAGGGAAGTGATAATGGAGAGCAGAAGAGGTAAACAAGGTTAATTGGTGCCGCTATCAGTATGGTTGTTGAGACCTGTGTTTCTGTGATCAGTGAATGTTGAGTTTAAAAAATAAGTAAGGAATCTGAATTGATATTCGATGGTCGTTTTGAAATCAATTATTACCGATAACAGTTTTTATTTCAAAGTTATGAAACAGCTTTTAGGCATCAGAATTATTTCAAAACATAGTTGCGTTTGTTTGTGAATCAGCGACTTTTCAGCAAAAACCATCCCTGAGAAGATCTCATTTTTTGTAATTTTGTAATCGACAAAATTTTTGAAACGTTGGAGATACTGTAAATTCTCTAATAGAGCACCACTCTACACTTGCACTATGACGAACATCTTTCATGGTAAAAATAATAACTGATAGTGAGCTCAATGTGAACGTATAGAGATTAAATCTTGGGGTGTGTAGTAAACCCATTTTGAACATATGTTTTTACTGTTTCAATGAAGTTGTTTACAACTTCATTAGATTTTTACCACAGTTCATTTTTTAATTGCGACAATAAACATTTTTCAGTCTCCCTTCCAACCCGTCGAGAATTTTAGCAAGCCGGCCAGCCGTTTCTGGGCTGAAATAAGGTCATCCGGCCCGGCCCGTTGCAATTATTGTTTTTAGGACATTGTACATCAAAACAAACCTGATACCACAAAACATCGATGTATCAGTCCGGGCACCCTCATTATTTATCTGTGCTAGGTGAAACCGGTAAACATTATAAAAGAGAAATAGGTTTATGGTGACCGCTACCCTTATCCTCCATTAGCCCAAAGCATTGTAATTTTCCACCACTTTTTATCTTAAAGGGGGCGTCCGCTAATTCCAAAATTTTTGACATTTTATATCAATCGATCCAGAATTTTGTGTCGGGAAGAAAACTCTCTTGGAGGATAGTCCGAAAATCACTCGTTCTTAAGATATATGTCAAAAACACGTCAAAAAAATCAACGTAGGGTGCAGATTAGGGAGCTCGACAAGAGGAATCATAATCTGCACCCGCTACGTAGATTTTTTCGACCTGTTTATGACATATATCTTAAGAACGAGTGATTTTCGGGACTATCCTCCAAGAGTGTTTTCTTCCCGACACAAAATTCTGGATCGATTGAGATAAAAATCTCAAAAATTTTGGAATTAGCGGTCGCCCCCTTTAAAAGATTATTCAGTTTCACTAATATTGGATATGATATCGATAACTTTTCAAAAATGTTACTTTTCAAATGTGCCAATACATTTTTAATAGCACAAATATTAATCCAAATGCATACAACCATCCGAAAAAGTCAACTTAATTGAATTTTTAGCAAAAAAATCAAACTTCACTAAGCCAAGGATGAAATTTTTTTCTAAAAACGACCTCAAAACAGTTTTTTTTTGACAGAATCGTCCTCTAGTGTGAATTTTTATTTAATAAGCAGAAAAGCCATCTTGAAAAATGATGATTTGCACTAAAATTTCGAAATTTTCAAAAAGCGAGCCGGCCCGCGAGCCGGCCATGTGTAATTTTTTCCGGCCCGGCCCGGCCCGCTTTCAGAAAAATCTCAGCCCAGCCATGGCCCGGCCCGGCCCGGTCCGGCCCGCGGGCCGGCCATCTTTCTCACAAGTATGGTTAATGGGTACCGCTATCAATGGGGTTGTAAGGACCTCTGTTTTGGCGATCAGTGAATATATAGCGTTCATAGAAAGATTTAAGATATTTGAATTGTTACTAGGTAGACGTTTGAAAGTGAATTATCCCCAAAAACAGTAGTTATACCCAAATTATGAAACAGTAGATTTTAGAATTATTTCAAAACATGGTTGTTTGTCGATTGAATGTAGACCAGCGACATATGAGCAAAAACCATCACTGAAAATGAGAAGATGTCATGTTTTATATAATTTGTATGCGGCCAAAGTTTATAAACGTTTGGGATACTGTAAATGCTCTAAAAGAGCACCATAATATGTATACTCTGGCATTGAGCTCAATTATCTGCGTTCCTGTGAGAGATATTAAAATCTACAAAAACGTAAGCGGTGTTATGACAGAAATTGTATCAGTTGACTGATTTTCGATATCTTTCATGGAAAATGAGATAATTGAGCTCAACGTGCAAATGCTTTATTAGAGCGTTTGTGGTATGTACCAGACCAGTTGAAAACGATGGTTTTCTCTGGTTCCATTAAATTTTATACGAAAGAATTTGATTTTTAGCAGTGAAGCTGATGTCTCTTCAATTTATCGAATTTTCTTGGAAATAGCTCAATAGTCCAATTTAAATGGACGTTTTAGAACAAAATAAAGTTTTGAAATATAACATGTTCCAAAAGTATCATTAGAACTGTCACCCTTATCATTATTTATCTGTGCTAGGTAAAACCGGTAAACATCATAAAAGGGTAATAGGAACATGGCAAATATAGTTTATAGTGACCGCTATCAGTAGAGTTACATGGATCTATCATGGTTAATTGGCATCAATTGGATTGATAGAAAGGAATTTAGAAGTTGATTCCGAAAACACCGAGGGATCAAAAAAGTTATGTATAACATGAGCCTACACGACTTTTTGTGCTTCAAAACTAACCAGAATTTTGGAATTTTTTTATTCGATTGATAGTGATTTAGAAAATTCATTCCTAACACAGAATGCTCTCCCCAGCTCAAAGTTCATACTGCAAGCTCTTTTGTTCAGTGGAGCGCGGTTGAAAACTTTCAACTAGAAATTACTGTTTTCTGATCTTTGCATCTTTGCATTAGATCTTCTTTGATTTCGGTGCATTCCAATTTGAAGCCATGTCTTTCCGCACTATTACCTAATCCCACGTCATCAGTCTCATTTGCACTTTGCACTCCCAACAACTACATCTAACGACGTGTCATATCTTGGCATCTTCTTCATCTCACACCACCAATTCTTCATCTATTGTCACTTCATCAAGATTTATGTACAAGATGACGTCATCCGTCATCTGCACACACATTTTGGCACACAAACAGACGTCTTCATACCTGTGGTGACGATGGGAAAGATTAGGAAAGTAGTGAGAGAGAATGGAAAATGGAGAGACGCAGAGATTAGATACAATTCTTTTGTGCGGCAAGTGCTCTCAAAAGGGGTACTATTGTGGAGCCGAGGCTGGACACAGAGATCTACTGTATGGCAGATGTTGGATGTGGGAAAATGATTGATGACGGGGTAACAGGTGGGAAACGGGTTAGGATCAAGAGGGATAGGGTTGGGATGATATGACAAAATCAGTCTGACAAAACAATAATGATAATAACTAACATGTAAGCATTAATTGTTATAAGAAGATGTTGAAACCGAAATTTTAGAACCAACTAACTTTTAGAACTTGAGAACATACTGATAAAAACAAGTACCAACATCAAATCAACTTAAAAAAGTCGTAGCTGTGGAAGAGAAACGCAGGTGCCCGCGGCCGAAGGTTCCATAACAACAACAACCATAGTAACCTGAATTTTTTTAGTTTTCCGTAGCTGTCGTCATGAAACCTTCGGCCACTACCCAAGGCGTTTCTCTTTCATAGCTCCGATGTTTTTCAGTATAATACGAACGGTTTCTTGGCACTCACTAGAATAACAATTTCATATCTGGAAACATTTATGTTTTAGGTAATATCAGGGGTATTGACATTAAATACAATTGAGCAGTTTGATGTGAACTGATTACGAAAAATGAATTTCATGAAACAGGAGTTTTTGAAAATTTAAGCATAGTTTAAAGATCTTAAGATCAACTTTTCATTCTATGAAATGCCTTGTTCAATTCTCTCGGTTTGAACATTTAGAAAAGCATCTGTAACCCACTCACAATTAGCAATTTAGTTGTTTTTGATTACATCACATCATGTTCTTGACACAATACTCGATTGGTTAAGAAAAATGAGCATGAGTTACATAAGCTGTTTGAAACTTAAAAAAATCTTTACTATTAACAATCAACAAATTTTGTCTGTGTGTCCGTTTGTTCCCGGTTCCACGACCCTAGCGAAGTCCCCAGTGGACCAAAAATTCTCAAATTTTCACAGATGATCAGAAATAGCAGCGGATGTTGCCCGTCTATTTTTCATTTTGAAATGGTGTTTCTGACGTCATCTGGAGACGTTACTCCATTCCTACAGTGCAACTCTTTAGAAAATTATTTTCACGTCACTTCCGTCCAACCCCTCTATTTTTTTTTCTTATCCACACTATATCTGATAAAAAGGTGATTTTGTGAAAATAATTATTTAGTCTTAGTTTTGAAAGAAGAGAGAAAGAAAAAGTTCAGTAAACTGTAAAATTCTGATTTTCTGAATCCCCTAACTTCTCAAAAACTGAATTTCGGAGATTCTGATTCACGAAATTTGATTATTTTTTTCGAAAATGCAAAATTTCTAACCATTCCTATGCTTCAAACATTTTGGTTTCACTCTGAAATTCTAAAATTCTAATTCAGAAATTCGGAAAATTGGAAAAACGGGAACTCGAAAATACCGAGGTTTGAAACTTCGGAAATTTTGAAGTTTGAAAATCAGAGAATTCAAATGTCCAATGTTTCGGAAATTCAGAAGTATAAAAATTCAGATATTCGGAATATTACGAAATTAAAAAATTTGAAAGTTAGAAATTTTGAAAATCCAAAATGTCGAAAGCAAAAAACCAGAAAAACCAGAAACTCTGAAGTTCAGAATATAAGAAAGTCCAAGTTCGGAATTTAGAAAATTCGGAAATTCATAAACTTTGTGAATCAAAAACTCAGAAATGTGTTTTAGAGAAAATTCTGAAAATCTGATTCGTGTTAAAATTTGAAATTTGGGGAATTTGTAGAATCTCAGAAAGTCGGAAATACGGAAACTCGAAAATACGAAATTTCAGAAATTATGAGTTTTGAAATGAAGTATTTTAATAGAAAAATCTTTGAGTTCTAGAATCGCAGTTCCGAAAATTCAGGACTCCTGAATTTCGAAACTTTTGAAAAAATTATAAGTTGTCAAATTTCAAGATATTCGGGAATTCAGGAAAATTATTAGTTCTAAAAATTTGGAAATTTTGAATAGTTCGTGTATCAACTAAGACACATTTCCGATCTACATTTCTGATTTATCTGTCCAAGCCCAAACACAATCGGTTAAGGGTGTTGTAAGCGGGAGACAGAAGGTTTAACCCCGAAGGCGCATAAGCAGACTGTCACTCCAGTTTATGAAAGTTGACGACACAATCAACTAAAACTTCGTCTTCTGATTCTCTCCGATTCGGAGATTCAAACATTTTTAGTGAAGCCAGGAGATTGTAGCCGCCGACAGGCGGCGGAAATCGGCTGGTTTATTTTAATATTAAAACTGTTTCAATGAACTGAAAAAATATGTTTCACATTCAGTTTCTGTTGGGCTTTTCGAATTTCATGAAAAAAAGACAGACAAGTGCTTCAACTATTTTATTCCATTTCTACCCGTTTTCATAGTTTTTTGAAACAGGGAATTTCCGGATATTCCAAACTTTTAGAAAATCTGAATATTGGGAATGTTCGTAATCATTACTAATAACTTTGCTTTTCTAAACAAATAATTGAATTTGGAAGACACAAAAAAAATAAAGGAAAAGTTAACAACATACGAAAAATTCGACAAAATTCTAACAATAGAATTGAACTAAATCTCGAAAAGTATTGTCTTGGAATATTCCGAAATTATTCGAGTAACGAATGTAGCGAATCAATTTCGCGCTAATTGTCAATATTGTAAATACACTAATTGTAAATATTTTAACTGTTTCTAGGACATCATTTGGTTCGGAACTTTTTTAAAGGTGGGGGGACAGGAGATTTTTCGTAGTTTTTTTGTAGCTAGAGTATGCATTCTACCGTGACGGTGTACAACGCTAAATGTCACTCTGCGTACAGCTGTCGTCCTCGCCTTCATGTATGCAATCGGGCGTGCGCTTTCTCTTTGCCCGCGTGGCTCAGTCGGTAGCGGCGCCGCACCCTCAATCATCGCCCTCACAAGTTCAACTCCTCGAGGGGCATCTATGAACGGAATTTCGAGAACAATATTTTTTTTCATCTCCCCTCACCTTTAAACTACGATTTTGCTCCTATCATTCGCTACATTCGTTACTCATTATTTTTCTTTATGCATATTTCATAGTTTTCGGGTCAAATTGGAAAAAAAAAACCTTTTATGACAAAATTCACTGTAAATCTTGTTTTCTGACTGCTGTTTGGAAAAAGTTCTACCACTAATATTTTAAAAAAAAAACCTTAAAAATGAATCCTTCCATTTCCTCATCCTTTCAAATTTCTATCTTTCTTATATATAAAACGCTAGACGCGTCTGTCCGTCCCGGTGTCCGTCTGTCGACTTTTAGATTTTTAAATAAGAGTTTGGCCGCAGCCAAAACTGAACCCGCGAACTCTCGCACAACAACTGCGCACGCACACACACAGGCCAGGCGCGACTGTTGGATAACTGCTAGATGCCAGCTGAAAAGGCGCGAACTGGTGAACACCGTCTAGTCGCCTCCTTAATGATGAGAGCGGGCCGTTGACGGCTAGGCGACGGACTGGTCTGTCGGCGGCCCATTCGTCCATAGAAACAGAAAAAACACACAAGGCGCGACTGGCGAATAACTGCTAGGTGCCAGCTGAAGAGGCGCGGACGGGAGAACACAGTTTGCCAACGTAAATCTGCTGGAAACGAAGTCGTTGTTCGAATGCTTATTGGAAGTTCATTGTCTTCGATCGGAATGAATGTAAATCGAAGAGAATGAACGGTTGACTTCTTTCAATATTATTTAATTCGGGTGATATGTTCTCAACTGAAACCATGTTCTGAAGCTATTGGACGGAAATTGTTTTTAAGAACAACTTTTATTTTTAAGAAAGATTGTATTCGTGTTAGAGTAAAATTTTTTCTATTTTTTGTCAGGAAAATGACGAAACTTCCACTTTCCCTTGTCGTTTTACTTCCGATTTTTAAAAGCTAGTCAGCCAGGTTCGGTCAGCCAGATTCGCAACGACACTCCGAAATCCCGCCTGAGCCTTGTTTGGCGGCACAATCCTCAACGAATTTTCGTCTCTTTTTTTCCATTTCTTTCGCTTTTCCAAGTGATTTCTTGATGAACTTCAGTATTTTTCTTTAAAATTATCTAAAAACTGGCATGAAAAACCTTTGAGAACATTCTCGCATCTCCGTTTCGTGCTTTTTCTAGTCGAAAATGCGAAAAATAGGTGAAAACTCGTTTCGATAATAGTTTCGAGAGTTCCGTAAGTTTTTGTTTCGGAAAGTAACAAATATAGTCTTTCAGGAGTTTTGTTAAGGTAAGTTGGTAAGTTATAATACTCTCCGAAGCGAAAACTACCGAAAACTCTGAACTTTCTCGTTGCGTTGGCGAAAATTCGCTTCACCAACTCTTCGCAAGTGTGATGTTTCTCAAGTACGATGCTCCGAAAGTAACGGCTTGTCATGATTTTGCACAGTAGAAATACACAATTTCATTTTTCTCATCAATTTCAGCTAACTTCTAAAAAATCTGTGTACATGCGAAGTAATTTCGAGAATTTTTGTCGCACTTGCAACGTCACACTTGCGAAACTCCTCGCTTTCGGAGTGACCATTGAAGGAATTCCGCAGAACCTAAAAATCTAACTATTTTTCCCAACATGCCAGTTTTTAGTAATTTTTCTCGTTCTAAAATGTCATAATAACGAACTGTTCAATGAGTGAAATATGCATGACGAAAAGCGAAAGATTATGTAATCGAGATGTGGAATGAAAGAAGAGAACGAGAGGAAAGAAGCATAGCTTTGAATATTTCGAGTTCAATTTTATGAAATTTGAAGTTTGCGAAAACGCAAAGAAAAACATCGAAGTTCTGTTGCATACAGAACTTGTGATTTCTTAACTTTCTCTTACTCTACTCATGATGATTAAAGTTGGAAAAAATCAGAGTTATTTTTCGAAGACAATACACAATCCACAGAACTATTAGTAGAAAATGCTATAAAGCATTGTTAGTGATCAGAATACCCTGTATGAATAGCATTACGACTGCTGAGGGACGGGCCGTTCTTGAGGCGCAATATCTAGCAAACGGGCCGTCGCCGGCGCGGAAACTCGCGTGGCGACTGTTCTTTATTTAGCAGGTGCCGCCCCGACGTTCGCCCGTTATCCACCAGTCGCGCCTGGCCTGTGCAGTTGCGCCACGAAGGGCACATAGAGAGAGGGGAGGGAGGGCGTAGAGGTTCTACCTCGAATTGAGAGTTTGGTGCGGCCGCCACTGCACGCCAATGCAAAGCATAGTGGTTGACGGAAGTTTAGAGTTCAATGACTTCCTTTTTGTCGGCTGCTGCATTTCATCATATACCGCGCCTTCGCCACTTCGGTTGTCATTCTGAACTAATGGTCCCCAAGGAGGCAGCTAACCAACTGAATTCCTTTCACCACAGAAAAGGGTGTGGTCATAGGGAACGGGAGATAGGAAGTGGGGCGAAAAAGCCGGTATTGCGCGTTGAGAGTTCGAGCCCGGTAGGAAGCTTTTTTTTTGAATTTTGAACACGGTTCAGAAATGAGTGAGGTATTATCCTTGTCTGAGAAAAAAAAGGTTGAGACGCAGAGAAAAAGTGTCTGTGTCTCCACCTTATGTGTGCTATTTAGGCTCTCCGCTTCGATATCGCTACCGTATTCAGACTGCAAAAAATACTCTCTAACCTTTTTTCTCAGACAAGCATAATATGCGAATGATTTTCTGAAAATGTTTCTCTTCTTGAATGAAATGGTAAAACAGAGTATCCTGTTTCTCGAGTTTTATTAGTTTCAAGTCGAGTTAAAAGATGATTAAACTCCAAATCTTTTGTTTTCATTTTTGTTTGGAGTCACTAAAAAACCTGGAAGAAAGTTTGATTTAAAAAATCAAAACAATTCAAGTTTTTTTTCTGGAGAGAAAACGCATAACTTTTTTCGATAAGGGCCGAAAGTCACATAACTAGGGACAAAGCTGAAAATAGTTGGTAAAAGGGAAAATTTGTTTCTAAAATTTACTATTAGTGTAAGCGACAAAACCCGATGTTTCAGAATTTTTCTGCATTTTTGCATAGTGGTTTTTGCACATCAAATTAGTATTGCTCCTTTCAATTTGTTGTTTTTCTACTTTTTTACTTGCTAATCGAAAAAGAGAAATATTCAAAAACGATGTCATTACTAAAAGTATCCGAAAAAGAAACCACATTCGCCGGTAAATTTTTTTTACTTCTAGACACCGTTTTCGAAATTTTCTTTTCTTGATTTTTTGAGAGTTTCCGAGTGTGAACCTATCATTATTTGGAGTACGGTAAATGAGAACGAATAGAAAAACAGAAGAAAAAGAAACTGAATGAAGCAATACTCATTTGGTGTGAAAACCTCACTATACAAAAATGCAGAAAAGTTTTGAAACATCGGGTTCTGAAACGTAGGGTACTGAACAGTAGGGTTCTGAGATGTCAAGTTCTGAAACGTCGTGGTTCGGAAATGTTCTCAACCCTGGTACCACCTAAAATTTAAACTTGGAAAAAATTCCATCAAAAGATGTTAGCAAAATTGAAAAAAAGCTGTTTCACACTACCGATTGAGCTCCAAGGTCATAGCTTCCGCTTTCCCTTCACTTACTTTACTGTATTTTTCTTTTTCTTCCAGATGATAATTGAAAAAATTCATTCTGATTTGTTATTTTTTCATACAGTGGTCCAGTAATGATATTACACCCCCTGTTTGTGACCATAACTCGAGAACGAAATAAGATATCGAAAAACTGTAAACGCCGTTCGTCTCAAAATTAAAAAATACTCCGGGACAAACGTTTCCGGTTTGGTCCGTGCGGGGAAAGTAGGTCAACTAGAAAATGAGCCAATTTCGACCGTCCAAAAATGATAGGACACCTTTCGAAAACCGTTCATTTTTAGAATTTTCGAACAATTCAAAAAACGTTCAAGCACTAGAAAAGATGTAAAATTTTGTTTTTCATTATGCTGAATGTTTTTGGTTTTGATTAGTTTGACCTAGTTTCGAGGATTTTTGTCAGTCAACACAGGATATTCAGAAAAATGCTCAAAAAGTTCTGAAAACTACTCGAATGATTTCGGAAATCACCAGAAGCATGTTTTCTGGTGAGATTTTCTAGAATCACAATGAAATACACCCGTTTTCCTGATCGGGACCATTTTCTCGGAAATTCGCATTGAGGTTCATTCGAATTGCACAACACAAATGAGGATTGACTGGTTTTCCTTCAGAAAATCGATATGAACATTGTAGTAACATGACAGCGGATCAAGAATCAGATCTTCCGATGCTGCCTGTGATGTTTCCAACGTTTTTTGATACAGTAACATGCTGTACCCCACGTAATAACTCAAAATGACAGTGCACCTTGAACGTTTTTTGAATTGTTCGAAAATTCGAAAAATTAACGGTTTTCGAAAGGTGTCCTATCATTTTTGGACGGTCGAAATTGGCTCCTTTTCTAGTTGACCTACTATCCCCGCACGGACCAAACCGGAAACGTTTGTCTCGGAGTATTTTTTAATTTTAAAGGTGGGGGACAGGAGATTTTTCGGAGGTTTTTTGGAGTTAGGGTATGCATTCTACCGTGACGGTGTACAACGCTTAATGTCACTCTGCGTACAGCTGTCGTACTCGCCTTTATGTATGCAATCGGGAGGCCGCTTTCTTTTTGCCCGCGTAGCTCAGTCGGTAGCGGCGCCGCACCCTCAATCCTCACCCTCACAAATTCAACTCCTCGAGGGGCATCTTTGAACGGAATTTCGAGAACA
>NC_013487.2:3800219-3809846 GCF_000004555.2 Caenorhabditis briggsae | reverse complement strand
CTTGTGGGGGGGAGGATTGAGGGTGCGGTGCCGCTACCGACTGAGCCACGCGGGCAAAGAGAGAGCGCACGCCCGATTGCATACATAAAGGCGAGGACGACAGCTGTACGCAGAGTGACATTTAGCGTTGTACACCGTGAAGGTAGAATGCATACTCTAGCTACAAAAAAACTACGAAAAATCTCCTGTCCCCCCACCTTTAATTTTCCCCCAAAAAAACTTCTCAACCAAGATTTTTTCCGTATTTTAGTCCCAATAAAACTTTAATGATCCACCCCTATAAAACCATTATCTTTTCAGTTTCTTCCTATCTTCTTAACACAGAATACAAATTCCTTCTATCTCTTCTCAAACTGATCCTTTCCGTTTTCTCCCCATTGGTGTCAAATTTTACGACTTTTTTGGTTTTCGGACACTCGGGTTTCGCAGTGGGAGAGATTGATGTCGAAATTTTGATATCAAATGACGTGGGGAGAACACAAGAATACGGGAAAAGTTTAGAGTTCAATGAATTGAAAAACCAGAAATCAAAGAGAAGAAATATGAGATAAAAGATATGGAGGAAAACTTGAAAAAATTCGCGCGGGAACTTTTGTGTGACGGTGTACAACAACCGGTGTTCGCACCTTTCACTTTTCGGTTGACTACCGTAACCATCCGGCTGCGATCACGTTGCTGGTTCCGATGCGACACCTATAATGGCGCGTTCAAAGTTGATTTCCAGGAGTAATTTCCTGGAAAAACGCTGTCCAAAGCTGGCATTGTTTTCCAGAGGCCTCCGCTTCGAGACCCGCCGTAAATCGACATGAATCAACAGGAAGAACACAGTCAAAACGAGTGATACAGAAGTTTACTGTTGCTGTAAATCTGTAAAACAATCGCAGCTTTGGACAGCGTTTTTCCAGGAAATTACTACTGGAAATCAACTTTGAACGCGGCATAATAGTGTTCTTCCAAGTTCCAAGGGCTTTAATATACTCAAAAATGGGGAATTTTTTAAAACTTCATAACTATTTCAGAAAGTTTGAAAAACTTGAACATTTCATAGAACTTTTGATTGGGTTATTGACAGCAAGAATTCGAAATTCCTCCAATAAAAACGAATTCGCATAATTAAAACTAGAAAAAATATGAAATTATGGGCAAAAAAAGAAAACTTTCTGTAGCCAAAATGTTTAGTAACTTGGATGTTTGTCTGATAATTATGCAAATGTTGAACTTTTAGACGTCAGATTGATTTTTTTGGAAACTTCAGTCATTTGAACATATGTTCAGTTGAAAACAATATTTTTCATGTTTCAGAGATTTTGGGTAACAGACAGTTGTGATAAATCTATGTTTTCTTGGAATTATCCACTTTTTTAAATAAGTGTTTTTCCTTATTGCCAAGTTTGACCCTATTTATCTCGGTCCCTAGGAAAGATACCAAAACGTATTCAACTGACAAAATATTCTTGTTACTATGATAAACATTTTTTCAATCGACCACTTTTTTGATATTTTTTACAGGAACCAAGATAAATTGGCTCAAAGTGTGAAGGTCCTTCTATTAAACATTTTACTGTTTCACCTTTTACAGTTTTTTGATTTCTATACTTCAGATTTTAATTGAACTGACACACATCAAGTTTATTTAAAAGTGGCGGGACAGGAAATTTTACGGGGGATTTTTGGGGCCAGAGTATGCATTCTACCGTAACGGTGTAAAACGCTTAATGTCACTCTGCGTACAGCTGTCGCCCTCGCCTTTATGTATGCAATCGGGCAGCGGCTTTCTCTTTGCACGCGTAGCTCAGTCGGTAGCGACGCCGCACCTTCAACACTCGCTTCGACAAGTTCAACTCCTCGAGGAGCATATTTAAACGGAATTTCGACAACATTATTTTTCTCATGTCCTTTTTTTTCTCATGTTAAAACAAATATTAAAGTTGGAAAATTGAAAAGAAAAACCTGAGACATGGGAATTGATGTTACAAGTTTTATCTGCTTCGGTTTGTTGTCTTCTGAAATCAAAACGATAGTTCCGAGTCATCTAAAGAAAGAATATTTGAAAAATAAAATTATAATTTTTCAATTTTCAATATTTAGATGTCGCAAAACTAATCTAAGACTCGCCGATGAGTTTTGATAGGCAAAAACTTAAGTTTTCTATTCAGTTAATTACGGCTGCAGAGAGTTTTCAAATAATTTGAGCTTTTCAAAGAATTTTGATTATATAACATAACAGTAAAAGGAAAATTATTAAAAGATTCCTCCAATAGGAACAAATTCAGATGCTGAAAACTTTTTTAAAAACTGTGAAATTATAGAAATGTGACAATTCTGTATGAATTTTATTGGTTAGAAACGAAAATTTTAAACCGATTTATGTAGGTATGATACCAAATAAAATTTGAAAAAGATTTCATCTATAAAAACTTTCTGTAACCGAAATTTCTTGGTAACTCGGATGTTTATGTATTATGCAAGTTTATTGAATTTTTAGGCTTTAGAAGGGTCTTTTTTTTTGGCAAACTCAGTTCTTCGAACTCACTTACAGTTCATATTTTATTTCATGTTTCAGTACGTTTGTGTAAATGATCGTTATACCGAATCTATGTTTTCTTCCAAAAAATTTAGCAACTTTCAACGTTATAGTTTTCAAGCTTGAGCCAATTTATCTCGGTTTTTGTGAAAGATATCAAAAAGTGGTCAACTGATAAAATGTTTTTGATGTGATGAAAAACATTTTGTCAGTTTATCACTTTTTGATATCTTTTAGAAAAAATGAGATAAATTTGGTCAAAATGTGGGGAGCTTCTATTTCAGAATTTACTGTTTCATGTTGTAAATTTTCTTGATTTCTACACTTCAGTTTCGAGTCATCTAACAAAGGAATTCTTCAAAATTAAAAATCAACAACATAACTTTAATTAAAACTCTATTTAGATGACGCAAAAAAGACTTTCTGATAGGTTTTGATAGGCAAACATGAAGTTTTTCATTCATTTAATTACGGTTACAGGGAGTTTTTGAACAATTTGATGATTTCAAAAAAGTTTTCTCCAACAGTAAAAGAAACAAAAATTAAATTCAGAAATCTACTATAAAAACGAAATTGGGTCCTGAAAACTTTTTTAAAAAATCTGTGAAATTATAGAAATGTGACAATTGTTTTGTTTTTTTGGCGGATAAACGAACATTTCGGAAAGCAAATGATAACAGAAAATTTTGAAAACGATTTCTTCTATAAAAACTTTCTGTAACCGAATTATTTAGTAAATTGGATGGATGTTTTTCTGATAATTGTGCAAATGTATTGAACTTCAAGTCTTCAGATTGGTATTTTTGCAATCTCAGTTCTCTGAACTTGGGTTAGAACACATTTTCAGCTAAATGTTTTTTCATGTTTCAGTGAGTTTGGGTAACAGATCGTTTTAATGAATTTTCACTTCTGTACGGTTTTAATGTTTTTGAAAATAATTGTGTTACTGTCTTCCCTTACTACCAAGTTTGACCTAATTTATCTCGGTTCCTGTGAAAGATGTCAAAAAGTGGTCAACTGATAAAATGTTTTTGATGTGATGGAAAACATTTTGTCCGTTTATCAATTTTGATATCTTTTACAGGAGCCTAGATAAATTGGATCAAAGTATGGGTTTTAACTGTTTCATGCTGTACATATTTTTGATTTCTATACTTCTGATTTTGGTCGCACTGGCAAAAAATATGCTTGTTTGAAGGAGATTATTAATGTTTTAGACAATTGAAAAATAACCTAAAACATCAAAAATGGTGTTTCAAATATTATCTGTTTCTGTGTATTATGAAAAGTTTTTCTGAAATTGTAACATTATTTTTTTAAGTAGTCATCCATTAACAGGGAGATTTTTCGGAGGATTTCCTGGGCCGTATGCATTCTACCGTAACGGTGTACAACGCTGAATGTCACTCTGCGTACTGCTGTCGTCCTCACCCTTATGTTTACCACCGGGCGTCCGCTCCTCTTTTGCCCGCGTGGCTCAGTCGGTAGCGGCGACGCATCTTCAATACTCACCCCGACAAGTTCAATTCCTCAAGGGGCGTATTTAAAGGTGGGGAGACATGAAAAAAAATAATGTTCTCTAAATTCCGTTTAAATATGCCCCTCCAGGAGTTGAACTTGTGGGGGCGAGGATTGAGGGTGCGGTGCCGCTACCGACTGAGCCACGCGGGCAAAGAGAAAGCGCCGGCTCGATTGCATACATAAAGGCGAGGACGACAGCTGTACGCAGTGTGACATTAAGCGTTGTACACCGTCACGGTAGAATGCATACCCTAACTCCAAAAAACCTCCGAAAAAACTCCTGTCCGCCACCTTCAAACAAAATTTGGAGAACAATATTTCTTTTCATGTCCCCCCACCTTTGAACTATAAGAATTAGCATTGAATGCTCGCTCCATCGTAATCCCTTTGATTTCCGGTTTTTTTTTCGAAAGGGAGTACGGTATCGCATTTTTGCAAATGTTTACGGCTTCATCGTTTACCTAATTTGTATACGTGCCATTTTGTGTTTACTTTTTTCAAATTCCTCTTTTTTTTCAGCTGTCATTCTTCAAAACACAAACAATTTCTTTGCAAAAACCACTCCTCAATTTTTCACCTTTCTCACCACTTTTTATTTTTTATTAATTTGGGAGTAAATTATTTCTCAAAATGTTTTCTCAATAATTTTAATCCTTCAAAATGGAATTCAAAAATAGAATTACATCATTTTTTCTTCAAAATTGCCCACAATCATTTTTTCCGTGTCTTGCACATAAGGGTATACAAAACGCGGCGTAGACATACACCGTACCACTCGGCGGTTTCTCCAATTGTGCCAGTTACTGGAAAAGACGTCATTTTTTGAAATTTATAACTTTGCCAAGAATGACCGAATTTAGGGGTTGAGAAGTTTAAGAAGGGGGAGGAACATGGAAAACTAAGTTTATAAATGTTCAAAAAATTATACAAGTTCCGAATGCAAAATTTGAGAAAACTTGATACGAAACTGCTGCTTTACCAGTAAGAGCTAATTCACAATTGTAAAAAAATCAATTTGAAACAGAAAATACTTTTTTGTTCCCTAAAATTTATTTATTAAAATATATTATTATTATTGTCCGGAATTTGATAATTCATTATACATAAGGGGGACATGTGATTTTTCCAACTTTTTTCGGACTTTACAGCATGCATTCTGATGTGGTGGTGTACAGTGATTAGTGTTTACCGAAACTATTATGCCGCTTCCATAAATGACATCGGTCGGCTGCGCAGTTTACGCCACCGTAGCTCACCTGGTAGCAACGGGGCACCTATAACATTGGACTCAAAAGTTCAGCTCCTTGGGTGTATATGGACGGAAATTGTAGAAACTTCTTTTTTTATGATGTCCCCTCTTTTAAGGAATTAAACCGGTTGGCAACATATTAGGAATGCAATGTCCCTACTGGCTCAACTACGCAGTCGTGAGCTTGACTGACGGCGCATTAAACACTTTTGTGATATTTGAACTGAAAACAAACACATGAGAGCTTTCCTGCGTCCCCTTTTCGCAAAAAAATCGCTGTTTTAGAATGGCACAAAATATGATTTTGAAATTATTGACACACTACGAACTTCTTATACCGTAAAAACTGTAATACAACGCCCCCTCTAATACAACGCCACCGACAGACCACCTCCGAAAAATACAGCGCCACCCTCTAATAGAACACCGCCTGTAATATAACGCACCTTGAAGGATAAAAACGATTTCCGAGCAGATTACAGTGATGGATTAGATTGGTTGCAATGCACTTTTTGAATGTTTAAAAACGACGACGATACTCGCGAAGTGATGATAGTGACATTTCTCTTGATTTCTATTTTTAAGTTAATTTTATTACCATTTTTGTTGATTTTTTTCCTGTTTTTCGATTGTTGATGACAAACTTTTTTCAAAAATTTGTCTTCGAAAAATAGAACGTCACCATCTAATAAAACGCCCCCTGTAATATAACGCCATCTCGAGACCCCTCCGAAAAATATAGCGCCATGGTATTTGTGTATCAGAAAAGCATATCTAAAGCAAGCTTGATTTATTTTTGTATTGTTTTTTTAAGGCAACTTTCGAGCATTGAAAAAATGTTCCAGAATTTCCTTTCCGGAAAGTTCAGATTATTAAAAAAATGAAAAATATTGTGTTTTATAAGTAGAAACTTTTTCATCAAAATCCATTCCGATGAGATAAGCCGGTGATAGTTATCAAAAGCGTTGAAAATGAGTACAGAAATAGGAGTTTGCCATTTCAAAACCGTTTATCTCTTTCGGCTGGATTTTTACAAAAAAGTTGTCAACAACAAAATTAAGTCTCTATTCTTGTTTGGTATACTCCCAAAATTTCAAACAAATAAAAACATTTGGAACTACTTTTGTAGGCGTTCTGTTTTGAATATTTTCCACTGGCACTGTATTCATTCTCAAAGTTTTCCTTTTAAGACAAAGCCTTCCAGATGATTTTCGAAATGCCTCTTTCCAGCCTCGTACAATAACTTTTGATACTGTCGGAGAAATATGGTTTTTTTACGGATACGTATACGTTAAAACACTATAACAATCTGTTGGCTTTCGAAAACTGAAGACTTCAAAAAATTTTCCAGTTGCATATTTTCAAGAAGTTCCACAGTTTTGATTTTCTTTTGATGGGTCGTGTGCTGCCGTATCCTTATTTCCATCTTTTTATTTCATTTCTTCGAATGCTTTTGTACTTTGATCCGAAATGAAGCCCAAAGTTCGATGAACAAAACATCACTTTTTCTGGGACTCCGCCCTTTTTTATCTAACTGTCGGAGGTGTAAAAAAAGTAACAAAATGTGTTAGGACAGAGACTGGCACCACGAACTGTTTCGTTGCTCTCTTGCTAACTTTATGATTCATTTTTCTCAAATTGTTTCTTTCCTTTTTGTGTTTCTGCGTCTCTTTTCTAACTCTTTCCGGAGGAGGTGTATTTTTGGTTGTCTGAAATTGATGTTTCAACTGGGATGTCAATTTTTTTGAAAATATTTCTGCCGTTTCAAAACCTTTATTTTTGTTGATTCTTAAATGTTTTTAAACTATTTAAAAATCTTTGTTAAAAAACAGATATTAACATAGTTTAAAAAAAGCCGCGACCTGATAATCTGGGAGCCGCAGTGGCAAAAAACCACATTTCAGATTTTCGCTTCGTTCGGAATTTTTTTTGAAGTTCGATTTTTTTCGGTGAAAATCAGATTCTAGAGATGCTAGCGATCGTGTTTTTACTAAAGAATCTCAACTAAATTCACTAAAATCAATTGTTCTTCATGCTGTATCATTTTTTTTTTGGGTAAATCGAAGGCCTACAAGATTACCTGGTGTCAGATTTTGAGGCAATTAAAAAAAAATAAAACCTTCATGAGAAGGGCCCCCATACTGTCAAGTTTGAGCTCAGTTGTTTCGGCTCCTATAAGATACATCAAAAATAAGAAAACTGATGAAATGCGCATAATATTATGCTTAACAATCTCTCTGTTATACCTTTGAAAGGAACCGAGATAAATTGGCTTAGGGAGCCCTTCTATTACTGGATCTACGGTAGTTGTTTTTAAAATTTCTAATTGTGCATCTGGAAAACTTGAGTTATAAAAAAAACGGGTTTCATCTCTTCATGAAATTAAGTATAGTTTTTGAGACTTCATTCTGAAATTACAAGTCCATGACCAGTGCTTGGTCCACAAGATCAGCGTCTTTTAACATTCATTAAAACTAACATGCACACAAGAAGTTAGAAACCAAGAGCGTAGCTGAAAACTGATAACTCCATTTCATAGAATTCTTAAACAGCAAAAAAAACTGTTTCAAAATGGTTATTTATCGAATATGCCCCGACTCTGCCCTTTCCACTTCCCAGCGGCTTCCAGTTTGTTGTTTATCTCGAAAAAAAAGTCGAAGTCAAATAAATCTCAGGCGGACACCCTTAAAGTTCCTTATTAATCTTGTTATATTTCTTTAAAGATACCCCTATCTTTTTTGTCATCAAACTTTTTTTTCCATTTTTATGTTCAAAATGTTGCAGCAGTAGTCTCATGTGCCGACATTGACCTTGAATGATCATCGTCCCTCGCCTCCAAAAACCTCTAAAATTTTGATAGTATGCAGTCGTTTGGACAATATATCTTCTTCCTCTTCCCTTTTTCTGTCTCTTTCTCTATTCTTATATTTCGTTTTTAGTCAAGACCTGAAAGATTTATGACGTGGCATAGGTTTACGGAAGACGTTTCTAAATATGATGGCTCTGTTTTTTTTTTTGGGTTCCTTCAGTCGTCATGAGATGCTGGTCATGTGGAATTTCTAGAAATGTTGATATAAAGAAAACTGGTTACATGTACTTTCAAGGCCTTTAAAAGTCATCAAGATCTAATGATCAAAAGGAAAATGAGGACATTTTTGAGGCAACGTATTTTATTTTAAAACAAAAAAAAAGGTTGAAAGGCGAAAAATTAATTGTTTTATGAAACGGAAAAATCTTGAAAAGTTTAAAAAATCTAAGAAAATTCGATGAAAATGCCGGTTTCAAATTGTTTTCAAAATATTTTAGCATTTATTTTTGCTACTAGTAATGTAACTGAAAGAACTCCCAGAAACACTAACTGCTAAAAGACACTATTGAAAACAACGAGATGCAGAGAGAGTAAGAGACACAGACAAACGCCATGCACTCACAGAACCTCTATGCACTCAAAGAGACCTTTGTAACCTGAAAAACTAGAAGACACTAAACACAGATTTCCTATAAAACACTATTTATTGAATTTACTCAATAAACCACTATAAAACCTTTAAAACCAGTGAGCCACACTTTAACGGGTCGTCACCAATCGTGAGCGAACACCAGCTAAAACTAAAGAAAACGATGAGAATTTGCCGAGAGAGGAGACGCGTTTTGGCGCGCACACAGTTTCGCGCGCGGATACAGTAATCCACACCTCTTGCACGTGTGTTCGGGGGAGATTTCTCTCCTTTAGACTTGGAAAGAGGATTTTAAAAGAGAAAACACGGTAGAATACCGTACATACTAGTCGCTCGTTTTTGCTCGAAAATAAAACGAACTACGCGGTCGTGATGCTTGCTTTTGAGCTCAATTATGTCGGATCCTATAAGAGATATCAAAAAATTATCAACTGATAAAATGTTTATCAAAACACGATCAACATTTTGTAGTTGACAAGTTTTGACATCTTTCATAGAAATTGAGATAAATGAGCGATTACGGTAACCCTATTATATTCTTTTCATTTTAAAGTTGGTCCATATTCTGTTGATGGGTTTTCCAAAATGATTCCAATCAGTTCTGATGACGTTAAAAGTCACTCATTATTGACTGTAATTTTTTTTCACAACAAAAATTTATTTATTTTTCAGCAAACATTGAATTTGGCCCTGTTTACTGTCTATTCAATAAAACGTGAAAAAAAATTGCACTTCATTCCAAAATTTTTGGAAACAAAAAAACGTGACGTTTTTCTTCTTCCTCTGACGTTCACGGAGCAAAGGGCGATTTCCATTTCCTCTGTCTTACACCCTCTGCGTCTCTCGCTCTCTCGTTCTCAATGAGCCCACTTTTT
>NC_013487.2:3793421-3799693 GCF_000004555.2 Caenorhabditis briggsae | reverse complement strand
CGGTTCACATTATAAGTTTTTTTTCCCATTAAGTTAGTGTTACTATTAGAGTTATTGTGTTATTCCCCATTGGTTATGATGCTTTTGTAACAGTGATTGTTATTCGAAAATTAGACAAAACTATACAGTACCAAGCAATATTGGACCCAAAAATCTCAGTTTCATGTAAAAAATATTTTGAATGAAACTCAAAACTGCTGATCTTTTTAGTTGCTCTAAATTTGTCCAAGTTATGCCCTTGGCTTGAGTCTTGTCGAGCACCTAATCCTGAAAAAGTTCGCAAATCCAGAAATACAAAAAGAACGGTTTCGAACTTGCCATTGATATTTGCTGATTTTTCGAACTTATAATGTGGTCCAGTCGTAGGCAATAAGATAAACTTTACTGTTGATTTTTGGGTATTTTGACCATATTCAGTAGTCTGGAGCTCGGCTTTCCAGTTTCCGGTCACTTGGAACAATTTGGAGGGTTTAAAGCAGACTTAGATTGAAAACTTTGCATTCAGTGGATTTTTCGAAAATCTCTAGTATTTCAGATATTTGCTGATATCTGAAATACGCTACATTTCAAACCGTTATGCACGGAAAATATAAAAAACAGGTGTCATTTAGAAACTGGCAAATATCTGACAAACTCAAAAAAAATTTCAGAAAATTCTGTGAATGCTAATTTTTCAATCTAGACCTGTTTTACATCCTCCAAAATTTTCAAAGTGATTGGAAGCTGGACCGCCGAGCTCCACACTCCTTGAAAATGGTCTAAATTGACCGGTACTGTATTTCTCTGTTTCTCATCATTAACATTTTCCATTTGAATATTTCCACCCTGCTAACTTTAGAGTGATCACAGTATCCCATCATGTAGTTTGTAGTTTCTTTATCAGTATCTATTAGTCTACATCTTCCTCTTCACAGTCTTCTTTTTGTTATCATTATCATCATCTTCACATTTCTTGTTCCCCATAACCTCGTCGCCCGTTAACATCTTCTTTTTCTTCTGTTAAACAAACATTATTTTTATGGAAAACGTTAGTATTATAGGTCAGCTAGTCTTCTTGCCCAAACACGGATTTTTTGCGAATTTTTTTCGCGAAAATTCTAGGGGTTCAGAATTGTAAATTGGCTGGAAAAAAGGCTGAAAATTGAGGGGGAGACTGAGTGACAGAAAAGTAATGAGCCGTATAAAATATCTGGGCCACATGGAGTTTTTTGAATGAAACAAAAAAAGATCCTTACTTTAACATACTTTTATTTTCAATGTTTTAATACATTTAGAAAATTGGTTTCATAGAAGTACGATAGTTTGTCTTCTGCCACTTCTATGTGTCATAATCTCACAAAACAAAATTTATCGTCTTTGTGCAGTATGGGATTCAGAACAATAGAATAATAATCACAGGGCACAGCCAATTCCGATCGTCTGTAAAATTTTTTGATATTTTTGTCACAAACTTGAAGCAATAATAATTGAAAAAAACGGGAAGGGCCAGGAGATTTGTTGGAGGGTCGGGACGGTGTTCAGGTATTATTGATCATTTTGGGTTACCATCGTGCCAATCGTGGCCAGCTTGCGGCACCATAGCTTATCTGGTAGGGGCGCACACCCTCTAGCGTTGAGTCCACAAGTGCAACTCCTCAACTCCTCTAAAGACATTTTTTTCGTCATCCCCAATTTACTTACCAGCAGTAAATCAGGTTTTGAGTTATTTCACCAATTTGAAACATTATTAATTTTTAAAGTAGTGCTCCACTGGTGTACGCTGAATTTCAATGTTTCAAAAAATATACTTTATGAAGTATATTTTCTCAAAATACTTTTCGTTCTATAGTAAGGTTACTTATCTCAACTTCTGTGAGAGATATCAAAAAATCGGTCAACTACAAAAGTGTTGGCGATTTTATTATCAACATTCAAATGTTTTAAATCTAATATTGAAATTTAGATAATTGAGGCAAATAATTCGGAAGGTACAAAAATTTTGGGGTCATTGGGGTACAAAGCAATTTAGGGGTACAAAATCATCAATTCGGAGCTACAAAACGCCGAAAAAAAGGCTTAGTTTGTACCCTCGAACTGTGGATTTACCAAAAAATAGACTGAACAATTAGGACATTTCCATCAGCGATCATATTTCTATTCAAGGGCTTTCTATATTTCCAATGACCCCGCGAGGGGAATTTGGGTCATTACAGTGCTCTCTCTTTCTCTTCTCATACTTCAATTATCCACTTTTTCTCTAAATTAGCGAATTCTCCATGTTTCATCAAGCTAATATAAGTTTAATGATTTCGGTTGCTTTCAATGCACAACATTTTTGGTGTTTTTAATTTATCCGTTCAAAAGTTTTGAAACCAAAACGTTGATATGATAACTGGTTCTGACGTTATATATATATGATAACTGGTTCTGACGATATGATAACTGGTTCTGATGTTTTTTTTTTTCAACCGAAACATTACCACTGTATAATTGTCTGTATTTTGCCGTGATGGTGTTTTCACAGAATACATTGACTCTATGTAATTGCTACCGCAAACCCACTTAACTAGTGTACAGCACAGTATTACACTTCTCTTATTCCCGTACCTGGATTTCAATTTCAAACGTAATTATCTGACAAAAATTTACTTTTCAAAATGCCGTTTTTAGTAAATATAGTTTTCTGGAATTGTTATTAGGAAACTTCTTAGGAACACTTCGAATTGTATTACTAACACATTTCAAGTTTCAGTCTTTTTATATGATGATCAGTTAAAGATTTTCCATATTCACCAGTAGTCGAGAATTTAAAACGTAGCACATTTTGATTCAATTCCCAATGACCCAAACTAAAAATTTAGACTGAACAACCAGTTTTCAGCAAAATTATATCATTTTTTGTACTTATTTGAAAGTTCGTCCTAGTTTAGAGTGCAACATGAAGTGCGAAGTTGAGTGCAAAGTTCGTACAAAATAATGAAAAAGAAAGCACAGGTTTTCCAAAAAAAAATTGATGCAACCGCGCTCCGCTGAATGTGAGCAGAAAAAATTTAAAGATCAAATTTTGATCAAAAAGCATAGCTATAAAAAGTATGACACGACCAACCTCTACCTATTTTTTCTTCCGATGAAATACTAAAAAAATCAAAAGATCAAAATGTCCAAAAAACTTGGAGACGCAGACACTCACACAAAAAGTGGGCTCATTGAGAACGAGAGAGCGAGAGACGCAGAGGGTGTAAGACAGAGGAAATGGAAATCGCCCTTTGCTCCGTGAACGTCAGAGGAAGAAGAAAAACGTCACGTTTTTTTGTTTCCAAAAATTTTGGAATGAAGTGCAATTTTTTTTCATTCGACACCGAACTATGCACTGAAAATTATAAATTTTCCCATATTTCTTTGTCACAAATCTGAAACCAAAATGTTTTTACAACTCAACGATCGAATTAAAAATGGTTCAAAATCAAGTCACTATTCTGAAACGGACCACTTTTTTCTAGATTTTTTCGGTGAAAATGTTAAGTGTTGAATAAACTGTGACCAGCTAGAGTTTTTATGAACAAAATCCGATGCATACTAATCCCTTGGAAAGTCTATCCTTTTTGGAAACTTCAAAGGGAGACAGGTCATCCGTAACAGACAGTATTCAGTTGGTTGGTTAAATAACGTTTGGAAAATTTGTAGTGGTTGTAGCAGGAACTGAAAAATCGGATGTACCTGATAATAGAATGACCGATTTCCATTTGTGAGGATTTTCTGTTCAAAAGAATTAATAAAGCTATCGACAACAGCAAAAGGGGCGGAGCCTAATTTTTTTTCTCCGCGGTCGGGTTTCGGATGTTTGGCTGGCTGTAACTATGGCTAGAAGGGACGGATCGATATGAAAATTTGTGTTCTTATGTAATCCGCTACGTAGAATTTGACTATATAACTGTATTCACTAAAAAATTTACATGAAAAAAAGAAAAAGGCGAAAAACAAAAGTGAGCGGCAGAAAAATGCATGGTAAAAGAAATCGGAGTTTGTTACACTCTCCGTTTCAGGTGTTTTGAGTAACTGAAGACATTCTCTAATGGAAAATTATAGCGAAATCTAGTGAGGAGTTAGCGCAGAGTTAGCGCAGGAAAATGCGAAGCAGATTTCTTTTGAAATTTCCATTATTAAATTCGTTGAAAAAAAAGTTTTTTCTAGGAGCGCGCGCATGGCGGTGTTATAAAAAAATAATACGCCGACAACTCATGTGCGCGTTTGGTGTACTGGTTAAGCTGGAGGTGTGATGAACGGGGACATGCTGGTTCGAGTCCCATTTTGACATTTTATTTTTGGAATATTTTTTCGAATTCTATGAGGTATTCTGAATGATAGCAGAACCTTTAAGAGACATTGATCACGATTTTTTCTTCAGGATTTCATTTTTCAGCCATTTTCTCAGTAATTTCGGAGTTTTCTATTCTTTTTCCGAATTCGAACCTTTTCCTGGCGAAAATTAGTAAAATTAGGTTAGGTATCACAATGCAATCATACAAAACCCCATTTTCCACACTTTCGACACGTTTTTCTATGTTTTTAACAGTCTGAAACCGAAATTTCCGCAGAAAAAGGCTCGAGAGAAAATTCGCAAGTTTTCCGCGCGGCAGCCTTGCGTCGGCGACGCCCCGCCCACTCGCTGAGAAAACGGAGGAAAATGAAGAGCACAAAATGAGCTGTAACTCGAGAATTAGCGAATGTTTTTGGACGAAAATTTGGAAATATGCTAATTAGGAAGAGGGGATCAACATAAAATAAAAAGTTTTCATGAAAAAACAGTTTGAAAAAAATGTTGTGGACCCTATATAAAGCCAATATTTTTGTCCGAACAGTCAAATCGCAATTCATTATCCTAATATTCTCGAATTCCCGTTTCATGAAGTTTGTGAAAAAGTAACAATGAATCTTGAAATTGTGCTTTGTTTTTATTAGGTAGTCCGAAAAGTAAGGCGCGTTTATTGCGAACTACTTCGACTTCCAGCTAGCTTTGTTCTACCTCAGAGGCATTGAATCTTTGAGCATGCTTTGCTAAAAAAAATGGTAGATGATGATGGAGAAAAACCATACATGTGGATGGCCGGGCTGGCCTGCTTGCCTCAAAACTTTCGGCCCGGCCCGCTCGGCCCGCCTAGGACAGCCTTTCGAAAATTTTATTTTTCGAATGTGCCAAAATATTTATAATGGCACAAATATTAATCCAAATGCATACAACCATCCGAAAAAGTCAATTTATTTGCATTTTTAGCAAAAAAATCAAACTTCATTAAGCCAAGGATGAGACTTTTTTTTCTAATTACGACTTCAAAACAGTTTTTTTTGACAGAATCGGCCTCTAGTGTGGATTTTCATTCACTAAGAAGAAAGACCATCTTGAAAAATGATGATTCGCTCTAAAATTTCTCAATTTTCAAAAAGCGGGCCGGCCCGCGGGCCAGCCATCTTTTCCACAAGTATGAGAAAAACCCCTCGATTAGTCTTATTGTGTTTCAATTTTGCATAAAGTTAAATGAATCAAAAAAACGCGCATTACTTTTCGAACAACTAATATTCATAATCTAATTTTTAATGTTTCATTAAGTTTAGAAGTAACAG
Organism: Caenorhabditis briggsae; assembly: GCF_000004555.2. Classification (NCBI taxonomy): domain Eukaryota; kingdom Metazoa; phylum Nematoda; class Chromadorea; order Rhabditida; family Rhabditidae; genus Caenorhabditis; species Caenorhabditis briggsae. The sequence goes on along the minus strand of NC_013487.2, from coordinate 3,794,095 downwards.
AAATTCTGCACGAAGTGTCGAGTAATTTTTTCATCTTCCTCTACATTCAAAAACTGAATTATTTGCTGAGAATTCGATTTTCGGGTGATTAGAACTATTTTTTTTTCGAAGTCCATTAAAGTTTTTTGAACTGAAAATTATCAAATCCGGTTTTATGGTATTTAAAATAGGATATGATCGGACTAGGAAGTTTCTTATTATAGTCCAAATTTATACGAGTTTGTGAAACAGATAGAATAAAAATGTCGAGAAATGACAAGAATGAAATGTAACACTTGTTTCGGCTTATCTGTGCATTTAGATACTTGCACTTTAAGCTCAATGGTCTCAATTGCTATAAGAGATATCCAGAATTAGTTGACTGATTAAATGTTGGAAATTGTAAGATGAATATTTTATCAGTTGATAATTTTTTGGTATCTCTTACAGAAATCGAGATGATTGATCTCGAAGTGCAAATGTAAGGTGACGTTTCTATGGAGAATTTTCTGGTCCCTGAACTTATTATAAAGGGGGACTCCGACCAGAAATTTTTATTGCATTAAAATGTGTTAAAATTTATCTATTTTTCAAATATTATTGCGAAAAAATTCAAAGAAAATCCGAAATCCCCGAAAAACGGCGTTGAAAAGGAAGAAAATTCAAAAAAAGGTGCCGCCGGGGGACGAGGATTT
>NC_013487.2:3786191-3793411 GCF_000004555.2 Caenorhabditis briggsae | reverse complement strand
ACCGGCGTTTTTTGGGAATTTCGGATTTTTCTGAATTTTTTAGCAATAATATNTCGGAAAATAGATAACTTTTAACACATTTTAATGCAAGAAAAATTTTTGGTCGGAGTCCCCCTTTAAAACTGTTTATTTATTCGATTCACAAATATTTCTGATAGCCTTTCAATAAATTTCGACAGAACATTTTCAAATTCTTTGCCAGTTTCAAAAATGCAATAATTTTGAGCTAAATCAGAACTTCTGATTCTGATCACAATTGTCCATTTACCTATACATCGTTACCTACCACCACAATAAATCCTCCGAAACCATAAAAATTTTCCAAAACCACTATCCAAATGATACGATGCAATGATCATCACCATAGAACGAAATGTGTCGTAGCGTTGGAAAAAAGAGGAAGCGAAGAAAAATTCTTGGTCACGAGAAGGGAAAATCCTGTCCGTTACAAAGTTTTATATGCCGATCTTATCTCCTATTTTTTACTTTTCCGAGGAATTCTCACTGTTTCATTATGGTTATCAAACATCGTAAACTCAGGATTCCTGTACTGGATACACCAAACATCTGTGAATGCACCATTAGATATCACCGTAGGGGTCCACTTTGAACAAAATTATCTAGGTTTCTTCAGAAGATATCGAACAATTTTCAACTGATAAAATGTTTGTGAAATTTAGAAAAATGTTTGGTTAATTACTAGGTTTTTGATATCTCTCATCGAAACCGAGAAAACTGACCTGAAAGTGCACATATAGGATGGGCTTCTATTACAGCAAATACGGTACTTGCGAATTGACCGACATACCTGATCATAGCTTTGTATTTTTGATCAATTGAAAAAAGTGTTATAGAATTTGACAAGGGCCACAAAATGATTCTGTATCTTTCTCATGAAATCATCTGAAGTGAAGCTAGATTTTCAGCCCGTTATTTGTATGACCCATAACTTTTTTCATATCAAAGATACAGCTTTTCAATTATACCATTTTGTAGAACTCGCTCAATTCTTTAATATCTATTTTAGCTGATCTAAAAATATTTAAAGCGAGTATCCGATTAAACAACATAACCGAAAAAAGTTCCCAATTTAGGAATTTCGAAAAACAGGTAAAATTATTTAAACTTTTCTGAAAGTTTACAGGAATATCAACCAAAAGCAGATCTCAAATTTTGTTGTGGATAACTTTTTTGTGAAAATTCATTCGAATGAGATACAGTAAGAAATATACAAAAACGTATTTTTCAGATGATTTTCAGTCATTTTGACCATTTTCAGGAGTCTGAAGCTCGGTTGTCAAGTATCCTATCACTTTGAAAATTTGGGAAGGTGTAAAACCGACCTAGATTGTAAACTTTGCATCTATAGTGTTTTTTATAAATTCCTAGTTTTCCAGCTATTAGAAAGACCTGCTTTTTCACATGTTAGTACAAAAAATAGGTAAAAATGAGTGCCTTTCAGAAATCGAACATAGAAGGAATTTTCAGAAAATTCTGTAAATTCAATGTCTTCAATTTTAGTTTGTTTTATACCCTCCAAAATTTTCGAAGGAATCGAAAACTTGACAGCCGAGCTCTAGGTTCCTGAAGATGCCGAAATCATAGAAACATTTTTTCCCGTTCAATATGGTACAGTAAGTCACTTTCAGCTTTTTCCCCGCAAAAATTGTCCAACTTTTTAATTTTCCAACCTTATCGCTTTTTTTGTAGAGGTAAAATAATCCGGTGAAGGTTCAAAAGTCCAAAAATGGGGTTGCCGCCGGACACTGTCTCCCTCTCCGTTTCCCAAACACCCCCTTCCTCTCTTTCTCTGCTCCCTCCTCCTTATCACTTCTCTCTACCACTCTCCTCCACAAACAGTACCCTCTCGCATCACAAAAGATACAATATTTCTCTCCCCCACCGATAGAAAGGCGGGGCCCATAACACTGTTTTCTAAATGTTTCTCTCTGTTTTCTCTGTCCACTCTCTCACTCTCTCACCACCTCTCATGTCACTCATTCTTCTTCTTCTTCTCCTTTCCTTCTTCTTGTCTGGTTTACAAAGTTTTTTTTTCTGTTTCTCTGTCCGATCAGTTTTCTCTAATCCCTCTCATATTGTAATACTATTTTCTCGAACTAACATCTCGCGGGTTTCAAATATTCGGACCTTTTTTGTTTTGAGTTTCGGTGATAGTCTTAGTTTTGACCTAATTAATCTAAGTTTCTGTAAGAGATATGAAAAACCTGTCAACTGATAAAATTTTTATCATAATGTCACTAAAATTTTGTCAGGTGACAAAATTTCAGTATCTCTCATAGGAAACGAGATAATTGAGGCCAAAGCTCAAGTACTGTAGCTTATGGTTTTAAAATCAATTTTAATTGTCAAAAACTTTTAAAAATTCGTATAAACCCCTGAATAAATTGTAAAAATCCGAATAATTTGAAGGTGGAGTCTGTCAACCCCGCGTTCTTCTCCGAACTATAAATTCTGCGAACAAACGTCATCAACATCAACATCGTCGTCAACACAACTTCTTCGTGATCCTTGATCCCCCAATTCTATCGGGTGTCCGTGCCTGAAGAGTCGTTTTTATCTCGAAAATTCTCGAATAAATCAAAAAAAATGTCCGGAGATGCGCAACCAAGTTCCAATCAACGTGCTACTGACGCACACCCGCCGCCTTCGCCGCCTATAATCAAAGAAAAGGCCGCGATTGGCGCTCTTGTGAGTTTTATATCAAGTTTCTCTGTTAATTGAATATTTTTTCAACATTTACCAGTCATTTGATGCTAGACTAACTAGATTGACTGACTTAGAAACCTAGACTTATCAGATGGGCTTTAAAACCTGTAAAAAAGACCCTTTAACTTTGGAAAAATTTATTTCGGTTCCTTTGAGAGATACCAAAAAAAGTCAATTGGCAAAACATTTTCGACATTACGATAAACATTTTGTCAGTTGACACCTTTCTGGTATCTTACATAGGAACCGAGATAAATTTTGCGAAAATTGACCAACCGGGAGCCCTATTATTGGAGGTTCTCTAGCCGCCACTTTGACTCTTACTATATTGAATTTTGTGAAACAATGTATGTTTTTGATGTTTATTAGCTGAAGTTTCCGAGAAATACATCATGAATTAGTTTTTCGAAAAAAGAACGCAAAAATTAGGCCAATTTCTGAAAAAATATTCCCAGTTTTGAGTTATTCTCAAATTTAATTTTTTCCTTTTTGTAAGTTCCACGATTAGCTTTTTTTACTTCTCGACAATTTTCATTGTAAATCATCGAAAAAACAATGAAAATCGCGAATGGAGAAAATACTACCGTAATCTACAAAATATTCAACATTTCTGATTTTTTTGGGCTTTTACTGATATCCAATGGTTTCTTTTTTTCTAGAACTATATAGAAATCAAAATTTCTAGTAATGATAAAAATCGGAAAACGAACTAATACAATTATTTTTAGGTTACGGTAGTTTTCGTTCTGAGACCAATCATCGTGAGATTTTTTTTTCCACAGAACTCTTATTTTGAGACGTAAGAGGTGTCGGTCTACTGGAAAATAAATACAGTTTCTGAAAATTGATATATATTGTAATTCGTTTTATATTGAATCAGCTCATCTTCTGATAGTGAGAAAACTGATAGCCAACAAAACACAAAACACAGTAGCTCACTAGTTTTTAGAAGGAAAAAAATCATATGTAGTAAAATACAGCTTCTTGTGCTTCATACTATTGAGCGTTCAGAAATCAAAAAGGTAGGTTTTTTGGATATGAATCGTCAGTATCAGAAGCACTAAAGATATCAAATTAATGTGGTCTAAGTGAATTAATGTGGTCTTAGTATTTTTTTTTCAATTCTTTCACTCAAATATCTATCTCTTTTTAGACAAATTGAAGTGAAAATTTTCCTGTATTTTTGATTAAAAAAAAAAGCTGCTTCAAAATCCAACCTTTTTTATATTTTAGACAAAATTCTCAAGTTCCATCGAAAAAAAAACAAATTTTTTGTGACCGGAATGAAACAGTCCATAACTTTCATAGCTCACATTTTTTATGGATGAAAACTACCATGGCTAATTGTTAACTGTAAGCAAACGTTGAATTTTAGAAAAAAGCGTTGCATTTTTTTGATGCTTCAATTGCAAAGTTTGATGTATTGTATTTTTAATATACCAATTAGTGAAACGGACTCAAAAATTTTCATATTAGGACTATCGGAAAAGTGCAAATTCTCGAATAAAACATGCCAATCTTGCATTTTGAGCTCAATTATCTAAATTTCTGTAAGGGATATCACAAATTTTTGAACAACAAAATGTTGGCAATATCATGATAAACATTTTATCAGTTGACAAAATTTTGATATCTCTTATAGGAAACGAGATAATTAAACTCAAAGTGCATAGCCTCAGAGCATTTACGGTAAGCCACTTTAATAAAAGGATGAGGATGAAACTGACGGGGATGAAGTATAGTTTGCAGAAGCCAAGGTATTTTGTGAGCTATATGAAACATGAATTAAATGTTTGGTTCCATAATTGGTTTAAGTTTGAAAAAACGTTTTGATAGGTAGTTATCCAAAACCAGAAGCATCGCTGGTCCAAAAAATGCTCCCGATACAGAGAAAATAAGAAACATTGAATTTTCTCAAAAATATTACATCAAACTTAAATTGAGAGACAAATCGCAATTCTTGAAAATACCTTTTAAAAAACTATGAAGAGGCTTAGCTCACCTTTTTTGAAGTTCGTTTAAGAGCTAAACCAGCTTTAACACTGAACATTTTTTTTCGGTTTCATCTAGATTTTATTTTCTTGTTTTTTTGCATAGTTTGAAAATATGTGATAGTGAACCGAAACTGCGAACTCTGAGAAATTGATCGGTCAAGAAACTCTCAATGTCGTTTGCTCTTCTTCTTCTTCTCCGTCTTTATAACAATTGCTCTGTTCCATTCATCAATTGCTTTTAGTGTGTGATGATGATGGTTGGATGGTGGTCTAAGGGAGACGAACAGTTGGGAGAAGAAGAAGAAAGAAGGGAACATTTTTTGATGTAAAAGACACTCATACGTTCATAGTTCAAATTACACAAAATTGTGATTCATTGAAACAGTCTTTAAAACGAATAATATTTGTAAGAGGATAGTTATAGTTTAAGATAATATAGAAACTGAAAAACATTAGTCAAAAAATTTAGTTGATTTTTTCCGAAGATTCTCACTACATCAAAAAAAAACAATGTCAGATTCATAATTTTCGATTTTTTTTGGTTTGCTGAGCTGAATTCCAAAAAATTTGAAATTTTTTCCCTGTTTCTAAATTATGTTTTCTTTCAAAACTACTTTTATTCATCAATTCTTCTATACCTCTTCGACGCACAAAAAACAAAAAAAAACAATTTGGCTTAAAAATGGCACGAAATTGAAAATAAACTAATTTTTAGGCAAAAGAAGCTTCTTGAGGAGTTGAACTTATGGCCAGAATATTAATGGTACCGTAAGGTGACCGACTGAGCTACACGGTTATGATCAGCTATACTCGCTCATGAAAATTAACTTGGAGGAATCTTTGAGAATTAAAAGTTAATGTTTCACAGTGTTTTGTAAAGTTGAACATCATTTCATGGGCAGTGCAGCGATTGTCTGAAAATTACATATTTATTTTGAGTTCTTCATAAAAAAGATAATTGGCTGTTTCAAAAACTTGATATGTTTTGATGAAAATTTATGTTATAGTGCTACTGAGTTACTCAGTGTTGACAAAAATTGCAATTTTTCAGTATAAAATTAGGAAGAAGCTTCGAGAATCAAAAATATAGGTTAAAGGAGGCGAGGCAGCAAAAATTTCGGGGGACGAAATCGCGCCGCGCTTATGTACACCATCGGTCGTCAGGCGCCTTCGCGCCCCCGTAGCTCAGCCGGTAGCGGCGCTGTACCCCTGAGCTGCCTGTCATGGGGGTTCTCTATGCAAAAAATCAGGAAAACTTTTTTTTTGGTGTCTGGCCTCCTTTAATGTTTCACAGTGTTTTGTAAAGTTGAATACAATTTTCTGGGCAGAACCAGCAACGGTTCGGTTTAAAAAATCCAATATTTTGAGTTTTGAATTATCCAAAAAAGACTGTTTTGAAAACTTGATAAGTTTTGATGAGAATTGAATCGTGTAGTTGTAGAGTAGAAATCATGTAAAAAATACAGAATGATAAATGGTTCTACTAACTTTGCTCCAATTTATCTCGCTTTCTGTTGAAATATCAAACAGTTGTCAATTGAGAAAGTCGGTAGTCTAGGACTACATACTACATACCACTTTAGGAGTCCCATATTCCTTTGAGTTATTCAAGTGAATGTCCGAGACGGACACACAGACACACACACAGAAAAGTTTCCTTAGTAAGAAGTAGATAGGAACCAAGATAAATGAAGCCAAAATTAGGATGCCCTTCTATTACAGGTTTTATGTCATCAGTTTGAACTAATGCCGATACCTTCTAGTTTTTCAAACTTCTATTTTATCTAGCGGTGTTTTCTGTAAATTGCGACAAAAGGATCACATCGTTTAAATCGTCTCAAAAATTGATAGTTCTGTGAAACAGTAAACATTTTCAAACAAAAGTTTTTTTTAAAAGATGTCAATTTTTTTAGAATCTAGGTATAATTTTTAGAAATTGGTTGCAGAAAATTACCACAGTTGTTTATAAATTTTTATCACAGAAATCTCTGATTAACTTCGAAAAATGTAGTTTGCAAGTTGGATTACAATACACAATGCACTGACTCCCACAGAACATTTCCGAACTGCAAATTAAATTTTGATCTACAGAAAAAAGTTTGGCGCGATCACAATTGCAGGTCTAAAGCCATATTTTCAAAATTTTTTATCTGGTTTTGTGGTGATTCAAGATGGTTCAAATTATTCTTAAAAAATTAATTAATGGTTAAAGAATCCTGTATGGACCTTTTCCTGAAGAAAATATTCCAAAAATGACAAAATTTCCAGATTTTTTACAGAAAAAGTGTATCTCCTCTTTCAGTTTTTGACATTTCTAGAAGTTTTATAGCTCAAAAGAACCGCAATAATTTATTCTTCATTTTGAATAAATGAATTTTTGATTCGTCTAACAGAACTTTTTTTATAATCAAAAAACACAGCAAAAATGCGATTTCGTGCAATTTCGTGTGGTTTTTTGATTATAAAAAAAGTTCTGTCAGACGGGGTACCGAGCTCGAA
>NC_013487.2:3784691-3785668 GCF_000004555.2 Caenorhabditis briggsae | reverse complement strand
AGAAGGAACCCCAGTGAGACTGTGCAATGCTAAAACAAAATCCCTCCAGCTTTCTGACCTTTCTGATACAGTAACCCAATGGAATGAATTCGTTCGAAATATTTTCTTCGAAACCCTATCTGATCACATTCTTCCTCCTCAAATGTCTATTTTCGTCACCTCGCACTTTTCTCACTTATTGCCTTTCCTATCACCGGAAGTCTGCGTCACCTTGATTCCCATACTCTCTATTTTGATTCTTTCTAAAAACTCGTGTTTTCATTCTTCGACACCTTGTTTTATTGTTTACCCAACGACGAATACAATTGGAAAATGATTTTTGATTAAGTACAGTAACCTGCACATCTAACTTCTATCACTGACTAGCTTCCTGTGATACAGTAATCCCTGCACATCAAACTATATCCCATTTTTTTCAGTGCGTTGTGTGTGGAGACCGCGCGTGTTCGCACCTCTACTACGGAGTTGCCGCGTGCCACGGATGCAAATGTTTTTTCTGGCGAACCGTCAAAAGTAAACTGAACTACTCGTGCCGTTACGGTGGAAACTGCTCGATTTCTACTGGTGAGTATTTTGTTACTGTAGTTTCGACACCCTCCACTTCAGCCTTATTTATCTCGGTTCCTGTAAGAGATATCAAAAATAGGTTAATTGATAAAATGTTTATCATAACATAACACATAATTTGACAGTTCATTATTTTCGATGTCTCTTAAAGGGACCGAGATAAACTGAATCAAAGTCGGTAGTGCAGAGGAGGGGAGGGATACTTTTACTAAAGGTTTTTTGACTTTTCACACTCTCCCACAGAACGATTCCGAACTGCAAATTAATTTTTGATCTACAGAAAAAAGTTTGGCGCGATCACAATTGCAGGTCTAAAACCATAATTTCAGAATTTTTTATCTGATTTTGTGAAGTTCCAAGATGATTCAAATGATTCTTAAAAAATTAATTAGTGGTTATAAATTCATGTA
>NC_013487.2:3770114-3784365 GCF_000004555.2 Caenorhabditis briggsae | reverse complement strand
TTATCAGACGTATTAAAAATTCGTCCATAGAAAATGTAGAGAAAATTATTGCGGTTTTTTTGAGCTATATAACTCCTAGGAATGTCAAAAACTGAAAGAGGAGATAGATTTTTTCTGTAAAAAACTTTCGAAATGACCATTTTTGACATTTTTTCTTCCGGAAAAGGACCATACATTTGAATCATCTTGGAACTCCACAAAATCAGATAAAAAATTCTGAAATTTTGGTTTTAGACCTGCAATTGTGATCGCGCCAAACTTTTTTCTGTAGATCAAAAATTAATTTGCAGTTCGGAATTGTTCTGTGGGAGAGCCTGCTTTTGCAATAATTTCGAAATTTAATGCTTGGATGTTTCTGAAGTTTCAGAAACAGCAATTATTGGTTTTAAAATGTAAATCATTCCTGAATTCATCTACTATTAAGTGACTGCTACAACAAACACAGCACTATGATAATCACGAAAAAGACAATTAAAAAAAATCTAACTTTTTGGGATAGTCGATATGTAGAATCGATATTTTGACCCTAAAAATAAGAATTTTTAGCGAAAATCCCTTTTTATTAATTTCCGATTTCTGATAGTTTCACAGAAGTCACGACGTAACCAATGAAAGAACAGAATCTCAATTTTTAGCTAAACTTCTGAAATGGATGAAACGGTATTCACTTATCCTAAACCTTACACTGTTCTCATTGAGTTTTGGAAATATTTGTTCTTTAAAGAAAGCAGTTGTTTCAAATTCACCTGATTTCTCAAAAAAAACGGGAGTTGCTCACCACCAAAAAAAATAATTCCCAAACTAATTTTGACATTTCGAAACATAAAAAGTGTTACATTCTGAAAAGGAGTAATGTTTTTAGTGAGATTGTGGTGTTACATTCAAAAATTCATTAAAAAAAGACGGTTATTGTAGTTTTCTAAAAATGTAAGTATGAAGATTAAAAAGAAGTAATTTCCGAACTAATTTTGATATTTCGAACCAGAAACATTTTCGACCGTGATAATGATTCTGATTTTTCAATTAAATTGAGGTTTTGAAGTCAAAACACATACAAAAATAAACCTTTCACAAAATCTCATTACCGTACTATCTTTACGTTACTGTAGCTTTGGGAAACCTGCATTAGAAGCACGCCCCAAAATTGGCCTGATTTTTCTCGGTTCCTGTAAAAGACATCAAAATGTGGTCAATTGATAAATTGCTTATCATAATATCAAAAACATTTTGTTAGTTGATAACTTTTTGATATCCTTCACAAGAAATGAGATAAATTGGCATTAAGCTGGGCGACCCTCTGTGACATCATACAGTTTGATCTTTGAATCTCCCGCCAACACACAACGAGCCAAAAGTAAACTGGATCAACTTGAGCACACAAATTCAAAGAAAAATACACAATACACAAACACACATGACATGAAAATGACTGGAAATTGAGATAAAGGGAGAAAAAGCCAAAATAAATAAACAACCACCATCCGATTTTCACGATTTTTGAAATGACAGTCTAGCATAGAGCTTTTTGAAAATTGGAAAACAAAGACTTAGTTACTTGCCAGATAATTTGAAAAAATTTGGATTCCCGCCTGATCTTTTTTCAAAAAAATTTCTTTCAGCCGGCCGCAACGCTTGTCGCTACTGTCGTTTCCATCGCTGTCTATTCGTTGGAATGAAAATGGAAGGTTTGTTTTTCTCATAATTTAAAAAAATTGAAAATTCGAAACTTGAAGCTAGGTTCCTATTTTGTAGTAGAATTTCAAACAAAGTGGATTTTCGAGTTTTGAAAAATCAAGTTTTCGAGAATTTTTAAAGTTTCAAATAGCTTTTTACAGGTTATCATATATGTAGTAGCTAGTGGGTTAGAAACTAGTAGGTTAGAAATAATTTCCAAATTTCCAGCTGTGAAAATGGACCGAAAGTTGACAAAGCGCAAAAAAGAGAAAATGGATGGAGACGAATCGGATGATGGAGGGAATCCGGAGAGCTTGGATTATAAGGTAAGTGTGCAGTGGGACGAACTCAATGCAACTCTGGAAATCACATTAGATTCGAACTCCTTTTTTAATGAGTAACTGAAACTGTAAATAGTATTCCCAAGAAGCCTCCAAGCATACATTATGTTAGACACTTCAAAACTTTGATTTATCTCGGTTATTGTGAGAAATATCAAAAAGTGGTCAACTGACGAAATATTTCTGGTATTATGATAAACATTTTATCAGTTATTCACTTTTTGATATCTTTCCTTGCAGCTGAGATAAATTAGCTCAAAATGGAATCTTAGGTGGCGGTTACTACTTTTTGGTATCTCTCTTAGGAACCGACATGAACTGGGTCATAATGTAAGGACTCTTCTAATACAAGTATTAACAGTTCTATAATATCCCATCTAAATGTAAAGAGTGTCATGAGGGTAATGAAACAGTGAAAACGTAAAAAGTTTACATTTCAAAAAATTGCTATTTCAAAATGGTTATCAATTTGTGGTTCAGTTTTTGAAAGTGTTGGCAGTAGTGTTGGGAGTATTTTTGCATGTAAAAACCTTTATAAGTTAAAAAATTGACTGTTTGGGACAAAATCGCGAAGCAAATTTTAGAGATTTCAAGCTTAAAAACAACCCGTCTGTATTTTGAAAAAATTGTTTTGTGCCAAAAAACAAAACTTTTTTAGACCTTAGTGAATATAAAAATGGTCTAAAACGTCGGTGTCTTTGAAAAATTAAGGTTTTTTGCCATTTGAGAAAATCATAAACGAATTGGAATGTGTGTTTAGTTTTAGCTTGTAATTTTGGCAATATGCTGTAACTGAAACTTAATTTACCGTAACTGCACGTGGGTTCAGGCGAGGGGGTCAGAAAGCTCGCCCCAGCTAACTCGTAGGCCAGCCGAAATTAGCTAATTCAAAATGACACGTGGATTTCACGTGGTGGGAAAAATGGGGAAAAAACGAGAAAAAACGAGAAAAAACGAGCGAAACCGAACGAAAACATCGAAAAATATTGAAAAAATAAACGTGTCGGCCTAATGCATATGATTGTCAGTCAACAAGCGCCGGCAGCCAAATGAGAATTTTTGAAAAATTTACTGGGGCGCGCTTTTTTTCCCCCTCGCGTGAACCCAAGTGTAACTGCTCTATCACTAGTTTACTAACACTTTCAGCTCAATTATCGGTTCCCAAAAGAGATATCGAAAATCTGTCAACTGATAAAATGTTTATCATAATACCACCAACATTTTATCAGTTGACATTTTTTCGATATCAATTTTAGACATCGAGATAATTGAGTTTGAACTCCAAGCAGGGTATAAGTGCACAACATAAGAGGTTATTGAATTTCACTTTTTCACTTTTTCATGTATCAGCTATCTGAAACATTAGATTTTTGATTTTCGATAACTTTCTTACCGAAATTTCGAAAATCGGAAAAATCAAGAATAACTAAAAAAACAGCTTCTTATTTTGTTTCTGCTCGCTGAGCTCTTGCTCATCGCTCTCCTCTTCACGTGCACTTTCTGCAGTCTTCCTGCTGATGCTCCATCATGTCTCGATGGTGCCAGGGAGCACAGACGAGAGATTTAGACTAGAAAGCCAAGTGGTCATGACGTAAGAAGTTCAGAGTGTAGAGATGGAACTACTAGGTCAATTTTTGAAACTTTTGAGGAGAGGAAAGGAGCATTTGAGGGACCACTATGAGAAGGGTCTAGGTGAAAAAGATAATGAAATTTTACAAAAAATCACTGATTCAAAGATGTTGAATTAGATACTGGGGTTTTTGGTGTTAGTATTCCATATTTGTTACAAATGCGAAATTCCAAAAAAAAACAGATACGGAGATAAATTCACAGGACGAAGTAGGAAAATTGGAAGAATATCTGGAAAAAAATTCTTTGAGTGATGCTCTTTCTAATTAACAAAATTCCTGTTAGTTAAACATAAAGTTTAGTTTCAAATTTTTTGTTTTGCTTTTCAAAAAAAAGTCACAGATTCATAAAAAATGTTTTGAGAGGTTTTCAGTTTTCATAAGGATTGAATGTCCCTAACAAGGGAGGTCTTTTCAGAAAAGCTTTCAGAATTGTCTTATTTTTTTGACAGGGGTTAGTTCACCTCCTTAAAAAGCCACTGTCCAAATCTGTATATGCACTTTTTCCGAAAATGCTGAAATTTTTCGTCTGAAAGTTTCCAAATCCTGAACCATTGTAAACTCTCTTTTCCTCTGTTATTTCGCCTCCTCGCAACCTATCGGGAACCCCGTTCACTTGTACCCCGTTTACGATGTAAATCATTGAGAAAGCTTGGAAACAGGAAATAATTTGAAACGAGTTACTGTAATGAAAGTGAACTATCTTGTAAACACATATCTAACCGCAAAATTTAAGTTCATGTTTTCATTGACTCAAAAAAAGCTGCACTCATTAGGATAACTTCATGAAACCGTGAATTTCTTGAATCTTTCTCTACTTTGACACCTTGATCTCAAAAATATCGGTTTCATGAAATATGTTTAAACGTGTTTACCACAGTAGAAGTGATTTTTTTATTATGGCCATTTTCAATATTTCTGTGGAGAACCGAAATAATCGTGGTCCGATTTGGTTCCTGGATGTTGACGAAGTTCATAGTGTCTACTAAACATATAATAAGTCATTCTAAACTTATAGGACTTCAAGGACTGGCAGTTCAACTGTACCAGACCCGAAAAAATTAGTCAATATTTGAAAAACCCAAAATTCCAAACATTGCAATTTCCTTTATTTCCAGATCGACGCGAAGCGTGCCCGATCCGACAATCATTTGTTGATCTCATCACTGTTGCTCATCGACAAAACGTCATCGGACGGCAACGCAAAACTCTCATCCCTTCACTTCGTCCAGCCATCGCTTCAGAATCTTCTCGAAGAACCAGAACTTCTTGACGGTTTTCGCTCGGAAATGAGTTATCGAGCGACTCGACAGGCCGACGCACAGTTGTGTTACGACACTGAACGTCGGTTGGTTACTTGGGCAATTGACTGGTGTCGTCAAACGGCCGAAATTGGAGATGTGCATCACACAAATGATAAGGTGAGAAATAAAAACCTGGCTGGAGTGGTGCCCATATGAAAAAGTGTCCTTATGAAAAATAAAGGAGTATTATGGATCTACTGAAACTGGAAAAAAATAAAGTACCGGAAAACTGTAACTTTCTGCTTATTAATCCAAAGTTCTAGCGTTTCAAGGAACTTTTTCTGACAGCTTGATAAAGCCTAGAATTCGTAATTTTTGATTGAATGAAAATTATCAAGAATGAAAAAAAGATAAGCTTGTGGGAAGTATAATTGGACCAAAAAATATCGGTTTCATGTAGTAAATATTTTGATTGAAACTTAAAATTTTCGATCGTATCATTGATATTAGACAAACTATGAACACCAAAAGATGTTGAATACACCTTAATTTTGTCTGAGTGTCCAACTCTTACCAGGTCATTTTCTAGTATCTGCAATTCTACAACTCCCTGGGGAACCCTGCCAATCAAAAAAATGTAAAAAATACTGTATCAAACTTGCCATTAACTTTTTCTCAGTACTGAAATTTTTAATAGATTGAACGTTCGGTGAGTTTACCAATTCGGGGGTACGACGAAGTACAAAGTGATTTAGGGGTACAAAATCCAAATTGTGGATTTCGTATACCTCAATCACTTTATACACCAGTGACCCCAAAATTTGTGTTTCCTCCAATCTAACCATGAAACACAAAAAGTACTGTATCAAACTTGTCATAAATTTTGCGCTTTTCTAAAGCTTTCAATTGCAAATGCTGTTAAAATTCCATTATACCCCCCCCCCCCCCACACACAGTTACGACCCCACACGTACTGGAATAACCCCCCACCCCGTTGAAAAGTGGGGGGATAAAAAGGTGGGGTCTCAAAATGGGATGATCAGGTGGGGGGACATTTTAGAGTTCAGAATATCCCCCCACCGCTGATTTGGGGGGGGGGGGGGTTATATTGGAATCCGTGGAAATCTTTCATTATAACCCCCCACACCAAACCAATATGCACCCCCGAAACGGAAACTTCAGAATACCACCCCGCGTGGGGGGTCAGATTGGAACGGATTGCGGGGGAGGGGGGTCATATTGAAATGATGGGGGGCTTATTTGAAATCTTAAAAATTTCTAGGGGCCTTGTTTTCAAGGTATACGCCGATTTAGGGTGCTAAGCTTATTTTTATTTGGAATCTTCAACATTTCTACCCGTTTTTGCCTAAGCCTATTTTTTGTTGGGGACTGGCATTAAATAATTATTTCTCTAGTAAAATGACAAAAAATGTACGGTAATATAAACCAGAAATCAGGAGAAGTTGAGAAAAAAGTAGAAAAAACGCCGAATTCTAAAGAAAACTAACAAAAAACCGGTGCAAAATCGATAAATAACAAATATTTTCTATGCGTAATTTGGCTGCGTACGTTTGATCTTCAGGCAAAAAATCAGGAAAAACATTTTTTGAACCCCCCACCCACCTTATGAAAGATGGTGGGTGGGGGTGTATTCCAACATTTATACCAGGGGTGTTATATTAGAATGTTTCGGGGGGCTATACTGGAATATACCCGCAAATCTTCAATAAATAGAGCAGTTTTTTTCAGATCGCTCTTTTGCGTGCATGCTGCGCACCGTTGGTTCTTCTCGAACTCGGCTGCCAATCGTCTCAATTCGGCAATTCTGACACACGCGTTCCCTTATGTAACAACTCTTTTCTAACCGCTCACCAAGCGCCACCGTCCGTCTCGTTCATCAACTACAAGACCATTCAGTCGTTGAACAAATGGACACAACGTGAGCTCAAACCACTCTGCTTGAAAGCCAAGGAGATTGTGCTGCTCAAGACTCTGGTCATTCTTAATCCCGGTGAGTTATGGGGGTTGGTGGGTATGGGGTCATGGGTTCATACAACTTTTTGAGGACACATAGGACCATTGATACTAAAAGTCTTCAGTGCTTTCTCGACGTTTGATTACCGGGTCTTTTGTATTTGAACCATTGCTAGTCAGTTTGTGACCAAGTAGCTCAATTTGAAAACTTTCCCGCTTAGCAACAGAGCGCACTTCACTTCTCCATGATAACGGCGTTCCGAAGCTCGTAATTCGCATTCCCAATTAGTCTATTTTCCGGGAAAACCATGGCAGTCATCAACTTTTAACTGTCAATTTGTGCAAGAAAAATCACCGAAAAAGAGCAATGAAACGAGCTGATAAGGAAAGGAATTTGATCGGTAGAGGGTCAAGAAACAGTCAGTGCCGTTTCCGGCGCAATGCACAGTGAAACATAAAACTGTTTTTACTGCTTGGGGAATCTGCTAAATTAGACAAGTGTTGAATTTGAATTACTGAATTTATCATTTTTCAGACGCCCCAGGACTATCCCAAGAGGCCGAATCGTCGATCCGTATGCTACGAGACCGTGTTCACACGACACTCTTCCAAATGCTCATGGAGAGCTCTGAACCGGTTGCCGCCGCGTCTCGTCTCTCGCAAATCTTGCTTCTCATTCCACAACTTACGGTAAGTGATTTCCAGATTTTTGGCACTTTGAATATACAAGAAGCGTTACAATAGAAAATAATGAGATGTTGAAACTGTTATTTTGGACTACCGTAAGAAGCTTTAATAGAAGGTCCTCGATTACTTTCACCCAATTTATATCGTTTCCTGTAAAATATAGCAAAAAAGAATAATTGAAGCCAAAATTTTCCGTTTTGTGGATGACATTTTGTTCATCATGTTTCCGGCTTTTTCAATACAACTTTAGTTATCCGAGTAAAAAAAAAACATCAATATTTTTCAGCTAATGGGAGTGGATGTGATCGAACAAGTGCGTGTCCGTAACACTTTCAACAAGCACTCAGCATTCGGAGAAGGAATTTTATTCTGGCAACTCTACGGAGACATCTTCGACGATCAGAATTCCGATGACTCCTCATCGTACCTGGAGCACTCGGCATCGTGCAGTCCGACCGATAGTCAGTACAGTACGACCGACAGCAGCTGACTAGCAGCGTGGAGTCGTCCGGTTGGTGTTTCTCCATTCTCGACGTCTACTGAATCTCTAATTTCTTCGAAAAAGGAAATTGTGATGAAGAAGGGGTTGGGGATGGATGGGACACTGACTGCTGACGACATTTATGACCTCGGACGACAAGAATATAGGGATGCTGGGTTTTTGGTGAGTTTTGACTTATTGGTAAAAAAATTTAATGAGGAATCATATGAAGAAGAAGAACCTGAGACCATTTTGAAACTGTAAAAAAACTGGGAACGTTGATTCAATAAACCATTTTTTGGATACAGACATAAAATGTGAAAAATTTTCTATCATCTGTTGAAGTAAGGTTTTTGAAAAGGAGATTTTTTTGAAAAAATGTATCAAGTTACAATTTGCATCACTGGTTTCCGAAATCGATACAATATAATAGTGGATATCTCATTAAAGGCGCAAAGCCAAATGAACAAAAGAATATAGAAGTCCCTTAATAATTTTTGCTAATTTTTCTCAATTTTTCGACGATGTTCGTCTTTTAATTCGATTCTTAAAGATTTACAAATACGGTTTTGGAATCGCTGAAATTAGCATAATAGTGAAACAGTAATGTGAAGCTTACTACACGATACGAAATTGGTTCAGTTTGGTTCAGTTTTGATTCTTTATAAGTAATATCATAATTCAGAATTTGCAACATTTATAAGTATTATCCTCTCAAGAAAACGAAATTACGAAACATCGAATACTTTTTCAGAACTCAACCACTACCATCCCATGCAACACCTACCAATATTCACCATATTCCACATATTTTCCTTTGTCAAATTAAAAAATTTCTCTATTTTCTTGTCGTCCCAAATCATGAATGGTATTAGAAAATTTCGAACTTTTCTCATTTTAAGATTTTCAGCGAAAAATTCAAAATTTCGAATATCAACTTTTTTTCTTCCTAAATTTACCTCTTCCACCTTCCACCTATTTCTTTTTTTCAATACTCTAATAACCCCTAAAAAACATTGTAAATATCTATTCAACCATCCACGAATGCATATTATCTCTCTTGATTTTTCTCTGCGTCTCTAATTTTCACTTACTCTCTCTGCTCCCTCATTTTTCTCATTTATTACTTTTGGTCCCAACTAATTTTTCGATTTTCCCCACTTTTTGTTCACCTCCTGTTTTCCCTTTCCTACATTTATTGAAAATTCCCGTATATTATTTTTCAACAAAAAAATTCAAAAAAAAAAAGAAAAGAGTGTTTCGTCAATTCGTGATCGTTGTTCATCCCAATGTATTGTTTTTTGAAATCTATGCATTTTCGTGACCTAATAAAAGACGACGCTCTGAATACTTTTTTATTTTCTTCTCCGTTTCAGATTTTCCACACATACGGAAAAAAATTTTTCAGACGATTTTTTTGTTGTTTTGGTGGCACTCAAAAGTTAAGAAATTCGAAATTCTTGAAATGATTGTAAATTGAGCAATATGGAAGTATCTCTAATTTTGAAAATAATGTTTTACCGTTTCCGGAATTCTACATTCACCCTACTGGGTGAAAGTGAAGTTGTTAATAAACCGGGAAAAACTACTTTCTGATTTAAATCAGATTGGAAGTTCAGATGTTGCCTCAAACGCAGAAAAACACCGAAAACTTTTCATTTTCAGCAAAAAAGATGAATGAAAAGTCGTTTAAGCCGTTTTCGGCTCAAAACACAATGTCGTGAAAAATGAGAAACAATTTTCGTGCTGTTTCGGAGGTCTGGTAAATTGGGAGAGAGGAAAATGGAATCTACTTACAAAGGAAACTTTTCTGTGTGTGTGTCTGTGTGTCCGTCTCGGACATTTACTTGAATAACTCAAAGGGACGTGGGACTCCTATAGTGGTGTGTGGTATGTAGTCATGGACTGCCGAGCGCTTCATGTCTATGGTGTACTGGGCCTTCTAGCTAACAGGGAAGCTACAGTGTTGAGAGTCGAAAATTTCAAAATTATGCTCAAACTCAATAAAACTTCACGATATTTTGCAAACCGGTTTTTTGGCCTATCTATGTGTTGCCTGCATAAAATTGAGCACAAATCTTCAGAACTGGAAAATTTTGAAAATTTCGTTTCTTTTGTATATCACTTGAATTTCGATCCTGTGGACTACTGGAAATGGGTCATAGTAGTTTCCTTTTGAATACAAGGTTCTTGAGTTATGCAGAAAATTCCAGAAAATTCTACAGAATTCTACAATATTCTAGAAAATTCTAGAAAACTCCAAAAATTTCAGAAAATTCGATTAATTTCCAGAAAATCGAAAACATTCAAGAAAGATAACGAACATTTCTTAAATTCTAGGAAGTTTCAGGAAATTCTCGAAAATCCCGGAACTTTCCATAGAATTCTAGAAAATTCCAGAAACTTCCAGAATGTTCCAGAAAATTCTAGAAAATCCCAGAAAATCCCAGGAAGTTCCAGAACATTCTAAAAAATTCCAGTAAATTCCAGAAAATTCCAGAACATTCTAGAAAATTCCAGAAAATTCTAAAAAAAATCTAGAACATTCTAGAAAACTCCAGAAAATCCCAGAAAGTTCCAGAACATTCTCGAAAATTTCAGAAACTTCCAGAAATATCCAGAAAATTCTAGAAAATCTCAGAAAATCCCAGGAAGTTCCAGAACATTCTAGAGCATTTTAGAAATTTCCAGGATATTCCGTTTTTTTAATGCTCAACGTAAACCCCTGTTTAAGGGGCAAAAAATCCGCAATTCGGAGGTACAAAATACTGAAAAAGGCTCAGTTTTGTACCCCCAAACTGTGGGTTTTGTACCCCTAAATCATTTTGTACCCCTTTCTACCCCCGAATTGTTGTACCCTCCAAAGGTTTTGCCTGAAAAAAGGAGAAGCGTTCTCCATAAGTATACAGGTATTTTAATCACTTCCCTATTTTTTCAAGGTGATCTGAAACCAAAGGCTTAGAAGTAGGCTGTGTGTGGGTTTTTTAAATATCTGAATTTCAAAAACCCTAACAATCAGTAATTAGGAAATCCAGGAACATTCTAGAAAAAACAAGAGATTCTACATGTGGGCATCTATTCGAGAAAGTACGGTATTCAAAAATTCCGATATCGGGAAAATATAACTTTTGAAAATAAAGAAACTCGGAAATTTCGGACACACGGAAAGTGGGAATTTCTGAAATTAGGAATTCAAATGTAAGATAAAGTAAACAAAACCCAGGAGGTTGAGCCCCCGGCAGGGGGCTCAAACCGACTGGTATTGAACTAATGAATAAAACCTACCAATTTATACGAATCAATGATAGTGTTGGCGAGAGTGTGAATTTTGACGTGATCTCCATAAATGTTTCTTCTATCGCTAAAATTTTCAAATGCTTCATATTTAGGATAATAGTGGAACAGTAATGTGAAGCGTATTCCTCTACAGTGTTCGTAAAAATCTCAACTTCGTGTAACTTTCAAATAGGTTTCCTGTACGAATTCAGCAACATTTCACTCCTAAATTCAGTAACTAAATTGTTTAAAGGCAAAGTTTTAAAGTAGTTTTCCATATTCCGCATAATGGTTAAAAACTGTATTTTCATTAATATCACAATTCTCAAATAGTAATCTTGAGAAATGGTCAGAGAGTTGTGGTTTATCGTCGAATTAAAAACTGAGACCTGAGAATTTGAAAAACGTTGCTTTTTATCCTCCGATCCTGGGTCCTGGGGCCCAAGATCTCCGGATCCCATGATTTCCCAAGAACTCCCAGGATTTCCCAGGATCTCCCAGGATCTCCCAGGATCTCCCAGGTCTCTCCCAGGATCTCAGGACCTCCGAAACTAGGATCAAGGATCCCCGGATCCAGGATCCCCGGATCCAGGATCGGAGGATATCCGGATCTCCGGACCCGAAATCTCCGGTTCCAAGATCTCCGGTTCTCCAGACACAGGATCTCCGGATTTCCGGATCTCCGGACACAGGATCTCCGGATATCTGGATCTCCGGATCCAAGGTCTCCGGTTCCGAAATCTCCGGTTCTCCGGACCCAGGATCACCTGATTTCCGGATCTCCGGACTCAGGAACTCCGGACCCAGTCTCTGTAGCCCAGAGAAGGGAGAACTGATTGTTCCTTCTACTTCCTTCTTCTTTCATAGCACTCACCCCGGGGTTAATGAGCGTGGGTTTCTAAACCAGTTCACGTAGTTTTTTTTGTTTATAATTTTACATTTTTCCAAAAAATTTTTTTCTATGAGGATTAAAAAAAAGGTTTTTTCGTCACGTTGAAATAACACTTGAATTTTTACTTTTCAAATCTGTGAAACTCGTTAATAAGATCCTCCCTTTGACCCTAATTATCCCGTTTTCTGTTTGAGGTATCAAAAAATGTTTAACTGATGCATTTTATTGCACCCGAAAAAAAAATTCGCGCCCTGAGGAGTTAGTAAAGCTTCGCAACCGATCTGAAACGGCCAGTTGCAAAAACTTTAAAAAGCTTAGAATTTTCTGAAAATTTCTGAAAGAAATGTGGTAAAATTGCCAAAAAAGTCAGATTTAAGCAAATCAGGAAAAATTTTAAGACAGATTGAACGAATAAAAAATGTCAAACATAGAGTTTAAAGAATTTCAGAAGTTTACAATTTCTAAATTTGGAAAACTTTGAAATTTCAGAATTCTCGCAAAATTCAAAGAAAAATTCCCGAAATTCAGAAAACTAAAAAATAATTTGTTTCGAAATTTCGAATTTCGGGGGATTTTCTGGAATTCCTACAAATTCTGAAATTACGAAAACGTAATTTGCACTCCGTTATCAAAAATCAAAGTTTTAAAATAATTCCAATGACTTCTAGAATTTTCGAAACATTAATTTTTTCTCAATTCTTATCAAAAAGAAATTTCCTTTTTTGGGAACTTTCTAGAATTCCTGGAAGTTCTCTAAAACATACATAGATTGAAAACTTTTCATTCACAGAATTTTTGAAATTCTTGATTTTTTCAGCTGTTTTCCGACTTTTAAAAGACACCTGCTTTTAAAATGTTTTCAGTACGAACTGTATCACCTCAACAACCAAAACCCACAACGAAGAATTGAATAACATGATCTGGAAAACACAGAAAAAATATGTTCATTAAAGATCTAGAGCTAAAATAACTAAAGAGATAACATTTTCGAAAGTTTCCAAAACACAAATAATTTTTGTGGGAAAATTCCAAAAGTACACCCAAAATTAATGTTTTTCTAATCGAAGTTTTTTGAATTTTCACAGAAGTTTTCGATTTCAAAAAAGGTCGCTGAAAATGCAAAACTTTGGAAATGTAAATAAATTATAACCTCGTTAAAATAGACATTCCTGAGCTACTATGTATGAGCTAACTGTCCTAATAATGAAAACAAAAGGAAAATTTGATTTCGAAAAAAAATTCACAATTTTTAATGTACTTTCTAATTTTTCCCAAACTTTTTGTCAGCTTAACCAATCAATTCCTGAAAACACATTTCTGTGAAACAAGCTTAATGAAACAGTGATTTTTTGAATCCCAAAAAACCTGATAGAAACATTTTTTTGAAAAAAATGTCTGTTTCAGTAAATCTATGAAAGAACAATGAATATCGCAATCTGATTCCACTCCCAATCTAATTTCTTTTCGGAACTTTGTTAGAAAATTTTATGTTACCGTTTTTTGAAATTTTTCTGAAGATTATGATTTTTACTTGTTTCGGTTATATTTTGTTGTAAATGTTCTAGCAATCATATGTTTCCCATCAAAAATCATAAATTTTGCTCAGGAAACCACATCGTTAAAATTGAAGAAACTAAATCAGTTTTGGCTTATTGAGACGGACCCTATCGACACAATTGACGACATCGAGATTCTCGAAGTCCGGTACACCATTTCTCAAAAACAGGCACGCTCCACCTATTCCATCCGAAACGCATCAACTTTTTATTCGGATCTATCCCTATTTCCAAGTTTCAACAAAATCATTGTCCTCTTGGCTTTCCATCAAAAGTGCAATAATAAGAATTCTGAAGTTGTTTTCAGAAAGACTGTGTCCATAATTCCGATGCCCATACATTTTACCCCATAATTTCAAACTTGTTGGGAAGCTCTGAGCGACGGCATTGTCCGAGACACATTTCGAATTCTTTTTCACAATATACTCGGTCATTCTCATACTATCCACACCTCGATAGTCTGGATGAATCCAGTAGAATCCTAGGTATTGATGTGGG
>NC_013487.2:3739748-3769073 GCF_000004555.2 Caenorhabditis briggsae | reverse complement strand
TTCAGAAGACGTCGCCCGAGAAGCATCGTATTTGAAAGAATTCGCCTTTTTTAGCTCTCGGTGTGTTTTTTAGGATCTTGTAATTCCGTTTTATAACCTGGAATTACAGTACTCTTTTTGAATCAAATTCAACGTGAATTTTCCACCCAAAAACCATCCACATCAAAACTCTTCCAACTAACACCAAGAATTCAAAAAACTGATCATGAAAACTCTCGAATATTCGAATACTCGAATGCTCTCGAATTCTTTGCTTCTCGGGCGACGTCTTCTGAAAACGGCTCCAGAATTCTCAGCAACCATTCGTACTGCTACATATTTGACTGCGGATGGGAAGCCACGTGGACAATTGTTTCGTCGCAATTTGGAAATTGTCATCGATCCGAATGAGAAGTTGATCGATGCGTTTATGGATGGGGTAAGAGGATATTTTCGGAAAATGGGGTGCTTTAGTTTGAGAACTTCCGGCTTGATAGGACAAGACTAATTTATATTATTCAATTTTTAGTATGGGGATTTTTCGAGCCAATTTTAATTGGGTTGAATTATAATTGAATTGTAACTGTTTTATGGATTTACTGAAACATAATTTTTTGCGAAAATTGTTTCGTTCGATTGCTTTAACTTTTAATAAATCTCTGTTTCATTAAACTTTCATAGAAATACGTTTTTTCTGAAACGTAGTGTCTTTTGCACAGCCACCCCATAATTGAACTTTCAGCTCATTTCTTATTTCCTCTGAAAGATATCAAAAATGTGTTATCTGATAAATTGCTTATCACAACATCAACATTTTTATACTTCGCAAGTTTTTATATCTCTTATAGGAGCCGAGATAATTGAGCTAAAAGATGATCGGCAGGGTGCAACTCTATTAGAGGTTTCACGGTATATCATGAAATATTTTCAGTATGGAAAGCAACGTCTAAACTTCCGTCGTGAAGATATCGCAATGTGGAGAGAAACCTTCAAAGACAACTACCGTCTCGTGTTCACAGTTTTCAAAGGGACAAACACAGTGATTGCCACAACCCATGCAATCACATTCAATCCGTTACCAAATCACAAAGACACCCCACATCAATACCTAGGATTCTACTGGATTCATCCAGACTATCGAGGTGTGGATAGTATGAGAATGACCGAGTATATTGTGAAAAAGAATTCGAAATGTGTCTCGGACAATGCCGTCGCTCAGAGCTTCCCAACAAGTTTGAAATTATGGGGTAAAATGTATGGGCATCGGAATTATGGACACATTCAAAGTGTTTCCTATTATGAAATGAACGAAATGAAGGTGCCAGAGGATTTGGATACAAGTGGAATTATCATCAAAAATGCAAGGGATGTGCCAGATAAGGATATTGTGGATTACGATAACACTGTTTTCCCATATGAACGGTCCAAATATGTGCTTGCGATTCTCAGATCACCAATTGGGTTTGGAAAGGTATATTATCGTTTCGTCAACTATTAATTAGTCTGTTATAAGTTTAATATTGTCTTACTGTAATTTTGAAAGAAATTGTCGATTTCCTGAAACCCAAAAATTTGAGAAATTAAAAAAATTTTAAAAGCCTCATACTTCTCATACTTCTAAATTTAAATTTTTTTAATGTGTCGGCATATTTAGAATATCGGAAAATGGATTTTTGGAAATTACGATTTCCTGCATGTCTGATTTGTAGATATTTTAATTGATTCAGTTTTCGGAATTTTGCAACTATCGGAAATTTCAAAATTTTGGAAATTCTTCAGTTTCGCATGTCGTAGTTTGAAAAGTTTTGAGTTCCAGAAATTTCGAATCATCAAAATTCTCAAAAATTTAACTCGAAATATTTGATCATAAATTTTGAAGAAAATCATTCCCGTTTCCCAAATGTTTCATTTTAACTTAAAATTCTAATATGGCATCTCGAAAAACCGGCGTTAAAAAAGAAATTAAACCAAAAAGCATATCCAAATTTGTAAAATTCCTATAAGAAATTTCGAGTTCCTCAAAAACTCCCAAATTTTGAAAACAAAATTTCCCGTTGCTGACATTTTATGATTCCGCAAATCCTTCTAAAATTATAATGATTCCGATTGTTACAGGTCGCGTACGACACATCAGGAAAAGTGATTGGATTCGGAACAGTGATCATTTATCCATCTGGAGAATGTGTTCTCTCTCCACTATACGCAGACGATCAGAGAGTGGCTCAGGCGATATTTAAGAATATCCTGGAACAAATTCCATTGGACGATAAGAAGTTGTTGAGATTCCATGTTAGATCAGTCGATAAAATCGACAAACGCTTTGAGTACGTGTTTGCAAATTTTTGTCTGTTTTACCAAGTTTTTAAAAGTTCGCAATTTTGCTAAGATTTATTGGATTACTTCTAATTTTTCATTTATTGCAGATGGATCCAACCATTTCTGAAATGTCCAGTTCGCAAGGAAGTTTCCGCATATTTGACCTATCAATCCCACTTACCAACAATTCACTATAAAAAAGTGTTTGTGAACTTTCCATACACTAATTGTGCAATTTGAGTAGGACATGTTCTACTAGATTTTAATAACAACAAAGACTTGGATTTAACACAATATCAAAACTTTTTTTAGTTGGCCACATCGTGATTCAAAAATTTCTTTTTTTTTTAAACGTGCCGAAATGACAACCACGGCAGACCATGGTTGCACTAAATCTTTACAAGATCATCTATATTTGGTAGTACGGTGGTCGGTAGAGGAAAAAATAATAATTTTAAAAAACATTCTCTTTCCTCTACGCTCCAAGAGAATATGTTTTTTCTGTTTCATCACTTCGAAAGAGGGTTTCGATATTACAAGTTCATTATACATAGGTTTTACGTTCAATTAATAAGGTCGTATGATGGTGATATTACATGACAGCGCTATGCTTTGAGTTCAGCTCACAACAAAAAAAACAAATGACAACCGAGTGTCGAAAACGGGAATATGGAAAGATTAGTCTAAACAAACACTAAAAACTACTAGTAGAAACAAGGGGTTTGAGAGTCGATAGAAATGGAACATGATAAAGGTATGAAACGATATCGATGAATTAGTATAAACACAAAACACTAGTTAATCAACAATAAACTAAAGGGATAATTATTATTCAGAATCTTCGTCCTCCTCCTCGATTCCAATTCCGTTCTCTTGGGGATGCAGGCATCCTTGGGCTCTCGGCACATCCTTGATGTATCGTTGTAGACCTGCCAGCGATCTCCATCTCCCTCTTGCTTGAATCTCCTCCATTGAATATCCTGTCGCCCTCATGTGATTCGCTCCTCCTCTCCGGAAAGCGTGATGGGTGGCTCCAAATTTTCCAATTGCCGCCAGCATCTTAGTGGCTAGTGCAGAGATCGACGATTTCGGCAGTTTCTTTAAGCCATCAAGAGAAAACGTACGGGCACTTTCCTCTTGAGTGAATCCTCCATCTACACATGAGAATATCCGCGTCACTTCCTGGATCATAGTTGAAGAACGATGATCGTTCTAGTCTCAACTGGTCATTCTTGGCCTTCTCCACGTGTACCTCAATCATCCCATCTTTTTACGTCACTCCTTCCCACTTGATCTCGGCGGCTTCCGAAGCTCTCAGCATGACGTGAAAGGAAAAATTGCCAACAGTGCATCACTATCTCTGGCCGGCAGACATGAGCGGAATTCCTTATTCCTTATTCCTTATTCCGGGTGTTTTTTCTATTCCTTATTCCTTATTCCTTCTTCCGAGTTTTTTTAATTTTGTTCCTTATTCCTTCTTCCTTCTTCCTGATTTTTTTTTGTTATTCCTCTTCAAAACTTTTGTTGTACTTTTCCTCGTAATTTTAGGAATTAATTGAAGTTGGCATATTTAAATTTGAAAAAAAAGAGAGCTCCAGAAAGATTTCCGTGCAATTCTCAAAAATTCAACACCTTAAAGGTGGGGGAGACATGAAAAAAATGTTCTCGAAATTCCGTTTAAATACGCCCCTCGAGGAGTTGGCTTGTGGGAGCGATGATTGAGGGTGCGGTGCCGCTACCGACTGAGCCACGCGGGCCAAGAGAAAGCGCAAGCCCGATTGCATTCATAAAGGCGAGGACGACAGCTGTACGCTGAGTGACATTAAGCGTTGTACACCGTCACGGTAGAATGCATACCCTGCCTACGAAAATCCTACGAAAGTCTCCTGTCCCCCCACCTTTAATTTGGATCTCGAAATTCGAAAAAAAAAATTAACGTTTCAGACTTTTTACCTTCCTCGCGCAAAACTTAAAATACTAATACGACGTCAGGGCAAGTTCCGTTATTCGACTCAAAATTTTTAAAAGTCGATTTGAAACTCGGAATTTCGGAAATCAGATTTTCGGTAAATCAGAGTTTCCAAAAACTCAAAATGCCGTACTTGTTTGTACTTTCATGCTGTTAAAACGTTTCATTTTTTTTCAATGTTCGGACTACTAAACAGGCCGTTATGAATAGTTCGATAAGGAGTTACTGAAACAGATATTTTTGTTTAAATTTGAGGTTTTGAAATTAACATTGAATTCGAATTAACTTTAACACCACTTTGAAGAAATTTCTTGATTTCCTGAAACTCAAAATTTTGAGAAATCGAAGTTCTGAAAATATCCCACTTATTGGAAGTTTGGATATTCACCTCGTAATTCAGAGAATTAACATTTTTGCCATTTTTCGGATATTGTCGGAATTCTCTTAACTTTGGGAATTCATTAAACTTGCCGTATCGAAATTTGAAAAATTATAATTTCCAGAAACTTTGAGTACCTTTCAATTCTTGAAATTTCAATGCTTTGAATGTATTTGAATCTCGAACTTTTTTGAGTTTGAAAATATGAGAAAAAAAGTTTCCCGTTTCAGACATTTTAGAATTATCCAAAATTGTTTTATTCGTCTAACATTTCCATTGGACGACAAGGAGCTGTTGAGATTCCATGTTACAATTAGATCAGCCGATAAGATTGAAAATCGCTTTGAATACGTTCTTGTTTTTTTCTGTTTTTAACAGTTTTTAGAAATTCGCAATTTTGTTGAGAACCATTCAGGGAAGTTATCCATAGTTTATTGCAGATGGATTGAACCATTCCTGAAGTGTCCAGTTCGCAAGGAAGTGTCCGCATATTTGACCTATCAATCCCACTTACCAACTATTCACTATCAAAACTTGTTCGTGAACTTTCCATACACTAATTGTGCATTTTGAGTAGAATGTGCTCTACTAGATCTTACTAACAATAAATATTTGGATTTATCTTTTTTAAAGTTTCTGATGCTTCAGAGAATCATTACAAGGAATTAATTAAATTTCTTACACTTTTGGATTGAACAGAACGTTAAAAAACTACAGAAAAACAGTGAATAATAAATATTGCAGTTTCTTGAAATTGCCATTAAACAATCGTGTTGTTAAAATTTTGGTTCACTTCTTACTTCCGACAGCTTTATTCAGCCAATCTACCATCGGGACTCTTATCCTGATTACCAAATCGGATAGCCAATTGCTCAGCGATGTTCTCCAAATAAATGTCTACAGTATCTCCGGGACGGACACGATAACTGGCTAGGGTTCTGTCTGGGATCCATAGCTCTTGACCTGGAATTCTTCAAATGTTTAAAAAACGTTTTTCAAAATTTAAGAACCTCTTATTATGATATTTTTCGAAGTTCTATAGAAAGTGAGGAATTCCTTTTTATCAAATATTCAAAGTATTCCACTTTTTCAGGAGTTGAAAAAAACAAAGAAAATTTTCTGTTTCAGTATATTTTTATGTATACATAAAATACTTCAAAATCATCTTGTTGGCATGGAATTTTCTTTTAAATCAACACCGATTTTGCGAGTTTTTCGGAAATCGATGCCCTATCTGGGATCCATAGTTCTTTGCCTGTAGTTAATCAGGAACTCGAGATAATAGAAAAACTTTTGTTCCATCACTTTCGAGTCTTTAATTGGAGAGTTTTTGATTGTTCAATTTACTGGCAAATGTGTAATTCTGAAGACGCTTCCAAATATCATATACTGAACAAAAATCGAGAAGAGACTCATTGATAAACAAATATTTTTTAATACAACCAGCCTGTTTGCCGCGCCATGGCGGACAAATTGACAGAGAGACAGAGAAAGAGACGCAACTTCATTTATTTATTATAAGAATGATTTGGTTTTACCATAGAGTAAATGAAACGTAGTTTTCAAAAATATCACTGTTTTAACAATGTTGTATGGAAATGTGTAATTTCAGATATTCTATTGTTCTTTCAAATTTCTCCAAGCACCGTTTTAATCTAATGAAAATAGGAAAGTTTTCGTTATTTTTCCTTTCAAATCTCCTTTCAAATTGTTTCTGAAAGTTTTACATTTTCATCGTTTCCGTTTACAAAATGCTTCAAATTATTTGGGTTATAACTTCTGAATTCTATAAGTAACCCCTATCTACTTTCCCAAGTGCTCGTAGCATTCACCACTCTTTTTCTAGAAAATCAATGAATTTTACAACGATTTTGTATACACAAACCTTCAAAGTACAATCTGAGAATATGCCCAGACACATCCATCTCCTTGAGAAGCATATTTTTCAATTCAGCCACAGTATACTTGTATCCCTCATCCAGAATTGTCGATCGCTTTCCTTTTACATCAAATAGTCGAATGAAGAGGGTGACAGGACGAACTTCTGAAAAACAAACTCTCGAATTTCTTATCGTTATTGTGAAACAAAAACGGTTGATGATTACCAAAACTAAAACTTCTGATTTTTTCAAGATATTGGAAACATTATTTTTATATTTCAAATTTTGATTTATCATTACCGAAACCATTTATTATGCTCCTTCATACGTCGGTTCCTGTGAGAGATGTCAAAAAGTGGTCACCTAGTAAAATGTTAACCATAAAATCAAAAGAATTTTTTCAGTTGACCACTTTTTGATAACTTTGCCTTGAACCGAGATAATATGGTTTAAGGTGTTTAGGATAAATATTTGAAAAAAAGAACTTCCAGAAAGTATAAGCAGATTTGGAAAATCAATTAAAGGGGGACTCCGACCAAAAATTTTTTTTTGCATTAAAATGTGTTAAAATTTATCTATTTTTCAAATATTATTGCGAAAAAATTCAAAGAAAACCCGAAATTCCCGAAAAACGGCGTTGAAAAGGAAGAAAATTCAAAAAAAAGGTGCCGCCTAGGGACGAGGATTTTCAGTGAGAAACCTAGGCCACGGCACCTGACAGCCTTTTTTTCAAGTTGCCGACAGTGGTTTTTTACGTTTTTTTCCTGCCGGACATGAAATTGAAAAAAATCCGGAAAATTTGCCACGTAGGAAAGGCGCCCGCTGCCGTGGCCTAGGTTTCTCACTGAAAATCCTCGTCCTCCATTTTTTTGAATTTTCTTCCTTTTCAACGCCATTTTTCGGAAATTTCGGATTTTTTTTGAATTTTTTCGCAATAATATTCGAAAAATAGATAAATTTTAACACATTTTAATGCAATACAAATTTTTGGTCCCCCTTTAAAATATCAATAAAGAAAATGACCTAAAAACTATTAGAAACAGTAGTTTTTAATTTGAATAATCACCCTTTTTTAACTTTGACTCAATTTATCATGGATTCTTGTATCAGATATCAAAAAATGATCAACAGATAAATTATTTGAGACATTCTGATTGTTTCTTTGTTACTGGATCATTTTTTTCCAGGAACCGAGATAAACGGTATTTATATGATATGTATAAACCAAATCTCATCATTGTCCGATAAGAAGAATATCCAATTTTGAAAAATATTTGAAATCGTTTTTTTAATCATCATTTATCACAACTCCAAAACTGCAAGTTTGTTTCTCAATATTTAGATTCGAAAATGAAACGGCATGACTAACAATAACTGTAAGAGATTTTTCCATGTTTAATAAAAAGTCACTCTTCGAAACAGGACTATTAATAAAACCGAAAATCTCTATTTTGTGCAAACTTGTTACAGCATTTTTTTTTAGTTCCTGTTGATTATCCCCCAATTGTCATCGTTGATTCAATTTATCCTATTTCTGTTGAAAAGTAGCGAAAAGTAACCAGCTAGTAAAATTTGAATTAAAAGATTAAGAACATTATGCCAGTGAACAACTGTTTGATATCGTTTACAGGAACCGAGATTAATGGTGTGAACTAGTAGAACTGCAAGGTATAATCAAATCAAATTTTTTAAAGTAATTTCAATGACTTCTAGAGTTTTAGAAACATTAATTTTCTTCATACAATTTTTACCAAAGAGATAATTCATTCTCACCTTGTTCAGATGTCTGGAAAAGTGTGATAATGGTGATAAAAGTGGGAAGAAGGAGGAAGCGCATGTTGATGGAAAATAAAAAAGCAAATGAGGGATTGTATCCAAAATAGGCGATAATAATCATAAGAATAACAATAATGATGCTGTAGATGAGGGAATGTAAGGATACCAACTGGTTTTTTCTTTACACTGGTTTTTTTGGCTTTTTTCTTTATGTTTTTGGGATTGATATATACTCAGACAAGAACAAAGTTCCTGCCGGGGGGTTAAGAAGGGTGCCGGCAGGCTATTGAAGTGGTGGCAGGAGAAAGTACCTGCCGGCGGGCTAAACGACACTCCGCTCGCCGGGATTTTAATTTGCATGTTTTTATTATTTTGTTTTAAAGCTAAAATTGATTATGTCTATTATTTTACTGAATTTCTTTTACGAGGTATATAAAATTATTTGTTCCGACACTGTGTACATTCTGAAAAGGAAAAGTATTGCTCCGACATTGCAAATTTCCTTATATTTTCCAGAAAATACCGAAATGACTCCTCAAACACCTCGCGGTCGTTTCTGCAACAATGGATCTGTGTCTACGTTTCCTCCTCCAACAGGTA
The DNA here is from genome assembly GCF_000004555.2 of Caenorhabditis briggsae. Taxonomy (NCBI): domain Eukaryota; kingdom Metazoa; phylum Nematoda; class Chromadorea; order Rhabditida; family Rhabditidae; genus Caenorhabditis; species Caenorhabditis briggsae. Next base: position 3,760,174 of record NC_013487.2, on the reverse strand, counting down.
TTTATACCATAATTTATCAGTTAAAAAAAACTTTACAGGATCTCATTCGAAAAACGACAAATCGGGAACTACACTCAACAAATCTGGAAATAACCTCACAACTACCCTCACCGGTGAACAAAACAATATAGAGAATTCAGGATTTTAAATTATCTATTCCAGATCGGCTTATGAGTTTCGTATACTTTGACAAACTCGATATCTACGTTACTGGCAAACTTCTTGCTAAAGAGTCAAAACAAAAGGATAGGAAGAGATTGTCTAGATGATTATCAGGATGAATATTTCAATGCAGAAGAGTTATTGGATGATGATTCCGATGGTCGTCGAAAAAATTATGAGAACTTTACGGAGCTTTTTGAAGAGACTGAATTCGCTTCCGAAAACAATGAATGCGAAAATGATTCAAGCTCCAAAGATAGTGAGTTGTTTTCTTCATTGTTTTCAAAATTCCTATAACTGATTTCAGTACTCGTCTTTGTCTCGTTTATCCTTATGCTCCGGTTATCGCGAACCCAAGTTAAAATGGCAATCGCAATCGTCGAATATTTTCTAAAATGTTCTCTGCCTTTCACGGTCAGTCCAGCTACTTTTATTCAGATCATAATGTCATTTTCAGGCAAAAGAAGTGTTCGATGAAGTAAACCGCCGACGTATGAGTCACGCTCCAAAAACTCGGCTTTTTTGTCCAAAGTGTTTATGTTTCATACCGAAAGGACAATCATGCTCAAATTTTGGTCAGCAGCAGAAATTCAAATGCGGAGCCCCAAGTGGAACGAATTAATCAAAGATTCATCGTCCATTTAGTATGTTTTCCACTGAATTTTTTGTTCGTTGACTTTGGAATCTTTTTCCAGTTATCGAGCTCTTGTGCGAAATCAGCCGTTCAAGTCTACATCATCTTCGCATCCGGGTCCGCAGAAGAGTCAAATGCATTTGATGAAATTTCGAAAAAGGAGAAATACTAGAGGATTCGGATCTGTATGCTTATTCATGATTCGAGGAGGCCAGAGCTACGTGCTCATAGAAGAATATGGATCAGCAGCTGCTCTAAGACTTGATTTTTCAAAGTTAGCTCGGAACACGCAACGTTTGGCTAGGTCAATCAAACTTTTTGCTGACAATAATTGTGACTCTCTTATTGTTAAATGCACTAACCTAGTTGGTCTCACATTGATCCCCACTTCTGATGTTTTATCTCCTTTCCTATCAATCCAGTTTGATGGAAACACTTATTTCTGCCCCAATCGTTACTCCCCCATTGTTGTTAGATAAGAATAATTTCTTTTGATAATAAAAACTTATATTTTGTTAATATTCTCATTTGATTTTCATGAAAAACGCCCTGGAAGAGGAAGGGGGAAAGAACAGAAAGCATTTACCTGCCGGCGTGAAAGTCCATGCCGGGAAGCTAAAAAAAAAGTCCCTGCCGCTGCCCTGCGGCAGGAACTTCCCTTAACCCCACGGCGGGAACTTTATTCTTGTCTGAGTAGGATAAGAATAAATTATTAGGCAAAAAGATAAAATAATTGACGGTTAAAGGGGGACTCCGACCAGAAATTTTTATTGTATTAAAATGTTTCAAAAATATGTATTTTCCTAATATTACGGCGAAAAAATTCAAAAAAAATCCTTTTTTTCCGGATTTTTTCGGTGTTCATGTCCGGCAGGTAAAAAATGTAAAAAAAACACTGTCGGCCACTTGAAAAAACAGCTGTCAGGCGCCGTGGCCTAGGTTTCTCACTGCGCGGGAATTCAAATCCTCGTCCCTCCTAGCAACTTTTTTTTGAAAGCATTTTTCGGGGATTTTGGATTTTTTTTCGAATTTTTTCGCTATGATATTGGGAAAATAGACAACTTTTCGAACATTTTAATGCAATAAAAAATTTTGGTCGGAGTCCCCCTTTAAAGGGGGGGGGGCAGGAGATTTTTCGTAGTTTTTTTTTGTAGCTAGAGTATGCATTCTACCGTCACGGTGTACAACGCTTAATGTCACTCTGCGTACAGCTGTCGTCCTCGCCTTTATGTATGCAATCGGGCGTGCGCTTTCTCTTTGCCCGCGTGGCTCAGTCGGTAGCGGCGCCGCACCCTCAATCCTCGCCTTCACAAGTTCAACTCCTCGAGAGGCATCTTTGAACGGAATTTCGAGAACATTATTTTTTCATGTCCCCCCACCTTTAAAACGGAAAATATGAAATTTTGGAGTTCTGAAAAAACATTAAATTTTTTGGGGCCAAAAACATAAAAACACAAAGCAATTTAGGGGTACAAAATCCACAATTCGAGGGTACGAAGTATTTTTTTCAATTCGCACACTCTCGCCCCGAAAAAACCATCAACTTCTGAACCGTCCGGTTCTCATCCGGTACACTTCCGATTTGTCAGTTTTCACAACAGAACGACTCCGAATGACTGCCAAACAAGCTGGCTCTAAAAAAACGATTTGTAACGGAAATTTTAACATCATATTTTAATATTTTTGGTGAAAGATCCTCATTTAAAAAGCTTTTTTTTAAACATGCAAGCTAAAAAAACAACCTGAAATGCTTGTTAGTTACATCTAGAAATAGCGAACTTGAGTTTTAGTTAAAAAATTGCGAACTTGAGTTTTAGTTTTGTTTCATTGACGTTTTTGCATTCTTTTTTCTAATTTATTTTAGTTGTTCAAATTTTCCCTTTATTCACGATCGCTGGAAATCAATATTTTAACTATTTCTTCAGTACTGATAGTTTTCACAAAGTTTGTAAAACAGTTATTTTTTTTCTGTTCTTAAATATTCAGAAGTCTCGAAAATTGCAAATTTTACTACTCAGTTCATTTCTAAATGTTCATCGTTGTGGCTCTATTTCTGGAAGTTATCATCGAATTTTCTAGATTCAATAAATGAAGTGAAGGTTCGGATTTTTCCGAGTTCTAAATTTTAGTTATTCCAATAAAAATTAGTTTCACGACCGTAAATTATATTTCAATCACTTTTCATGTCACTTTTTTTCGAAATTTCAAATTTTTGTGAATTCTTGAAAAAAAGCCGGAGCTGACTATTCAATCTCATTTTGTAGCAGTTCCGTTTCGCGCAGTTCCAATCAAACATTCGAGGCAAAAATCTTTTTTCACTTCTTCTAAAGTAGCCGAGGGGCCACTTTTTCAATTTTGTGAAACAGTATTTTTTATCAATTTCCAAAATAAATACTTTCGGAAACAGGGCCGCAATTTTTTTCGGTTAGGGTACTTCTGGGATATGATTTGGTGATCTAGAATTTTTACGGGTTATTTTGGGGGCATAACGATTGGTTTGATCCGGCCCGCGGTCGACCACGGTTATATTTTTGACATCAGTGCACTTGATCAATGTCTCAACCGACTAGACTTCTTTTTCCTTTCCATCTTATCATACATCATTATCTAATGTGTCCTCCAATGTACTCACTTTTAAAAAACCTCCTATATCATGTTCTTTTTCCATTTTCCACCCATTTGTTCATTTACTTATTCCACCACATCTTCATTTTTCCATCCATATGACTTCCTATTTTTCATTCTATATTCTCCGTCCACGTCTTCTTCAGAATCCACTTCAAACTGTTCGAAATTTGAAACGAATTTCCCAAAGGGTAGGTCAAAAACTAAATAAAATAGTTTACACTTCGCTGTACATTTTTAATGGGACACGTTTTCGATTTGATTCGAAAAATAGAGAGTGGAGTGACGCAGAGAAAAAGAATTCTCGTTGTTGATAGCATGAAAACTGATAGACGAACCGATTTGTCAGGTGTTTCTCGTCCAACCAATTTTTCATTTTCTTTTTATTGGTTTTCTCTTTCTTTCTTTTCATGCGAATTTTTTTTCACACTTTTCTCTTTTCTTTATATTATTTTTACATTTAGTTTCCGGAATACATGACTTTGAAGAAAAACTTGTTTACAGTTTCCAAAAGTTTTAATAAGTTTTAAAACTCGAGAACTTTTAGTATGAGATCGTTTCTGTTGGCAGACTTTGATAAGGTGAACTTTTATTTTAGGAGGTATCGACCAGGCCTGTGCGGCAACAAAATTTTTTCGGCAATTTGCCGAATAGGTTTCGGCAACGTTCGGCAACTCGATAATTGCCGAAAAAAAATTTCGAATTTCGGCAACTTTCGGCAACAAAAGTTTTGCGTCTTTTTTTTTAGTAAAATCGATACGTAACTCACCTGAAAATGCTTCTATCAGGCTCAAAACTACAGAAAATGTGTTTCATAAGTTCCTTAAAAAAGTAATTACAAAAATTGGCAACTCAAGACCACATTTTTTATGCAAACTATTTCTCTTTAGCAATAGAGGGTATTCCAATGGTTGAAAATATTTGTTCCGATTGTGAGTTTTGAAAATAGTGCGCTCAACTTGTTAGGCAACTCACGACACACGTTCCCTAGAGATTTGAGACAGATTGGATAATTTTTTTGATGAGTTGTGACTCATGATATCTATTTTTCTCCTATGCTCACAAATTTAAAGTCCATTTTTAGATCCGATGCAAGTATTTTTGATGGTTATTGGGACACATTTCCTCTAAAATTCACTCTGAGGGATGATGGTATTCAAAATTTGATTTTTCGAACTTCGAAATCATTTTTTTGACTAGAAAAATTGTGAAAATCTCTAAATTCAAAAAAATTTCAGTTGCCGAAATTGCCGAAATTTTTTTGCCGAAATCGGCAACAGCAATTCGGCAACGGCAAATCGGCAACGAAAATTAGGCAATTTGTTGCCGCACAGGCCTGGTATCGACTCAGCAATCTAGCCAGCTTATTGACCGCTAGTTTAACTCTTCGAACGGCAAAGTGGTACAAAAACTTTTTTTTAAATGTCCCACCTTAATATTCTAAAAAGTTTCTGTTTCAATGGTATCAAATATGGGGAGAAAACTTATCAAGCTAATTCATGGATTGTTAACTCCTTTCCTGAACTTTGAGCCAATTTCTCTCGTTCCCTGTAAATGATATGAAAAAGTGGTCAACTGAAAAATCATTTATCAATATTTCTGAATTGTTTTGTTAGTTGATCACTTTTTGTTATCTTTTACAGGAGCAGAGATAAAGAGTTCTTGGGACCATTGTGACCGTAATTTTTGAAAAATAAATTCCGAATTGACAGTACACTAGATTTATTTGAATAAATGTTTTCGTTTTTATGAAACAGGTATATTTGCTGAATTGAAGCGGTGACACAACAATTTTTCTGTTTTTGTCATATTTTTCGCCTATTTGCATACTTTCCCGGTCGAATTTCTCTCATTATTTTCAAAAATCAGAAACGCTATACTGATCAATTTTTGAAGGCGCATGGTTACGATAAAATTTCTTTAGCATTTTTTCCTATTTTCGCAATCTTATAATAGCGACACATTCAATTTCTCTATGATTCATTCTTTTTTGGACTTATTGAATGCAATATTATCCTCTGGATCATCCGTTATCATCGTTGGCGGTTATCCATGTAATTCCAGAATTAAATATAGTGCAAAAATTTGATCATCTAATGTGAAATGGATGTCATCAAATCTATAAATTGTGATTATAAAATTTAGCCGTTCCAGGAAGTCTTGATTTTCCGATTTCAATTTTAAAAATTCATAGAAATCCAATTTAAATTTCTTCTGTTTTTCGAATGTAATGAGTAAAAGAAGAATGTTTTTCATTAATAGTAAGGTCTCCAAATTGTTTTGAAAATTTCGAAATCCGTTCAAAAATGTTCGGTTTCAAACGGTTTGAATCTATCAAAAAATTTAGAACTGATTGTTCCTTTGTGTGTTTTAAATCAATTTATCTTGTTTCCTGTGAAAGATATCAAAGAAAAGAACTGATAAATTATTTTACATGATTTCAAAAAATTTTTGTTAGTTCACCACTGTTTGATAGATTTTACAGGAACCGAGATAAATTCAGTCATAGTTGAAGTGACTATTGTGACCGTAATTTTTGAAAATTAATTTGCGAAGCGACAGTACACTAGTACACTAGATCTATTTTGAATAATTTTTCTGTTTCATGAAACAGGGATATTTGATATAAGCCTTTCAACAATTCTCCATCTTCATCAATCACTCCAAACCGCGTATTATTCATTTCTCTATGATTCATTATTTTTTGGACTTACCGGTTATCCTCTGGATCATCCGTTATCATCGTTGGCTGTTATTCTTATAATTCCAGATTCAAATTTATTTTTTGCCGTCATCATAGTGTAAAAATATGATCTTCCAAGCTGAACTACAGGCTTCCATGATTTCTGATTTAAAAATGTCATCATTTCAGTACGTTTAGATGTTCTGATCTCCAAAAAAATTTCTGTTTCTCAAATTTTATATGTAAAAAATAATTTTAGGAAATCATTGTTCTTACTTCACTTTGGAAAACTCAAATGTTTTTGTTTTTTTCAAGTGGAGTTAGCTATTGTTTATTTCATTTGAGGTCAACGTCGATTGGATTCTATAGGTCGGTATTTTTTTAAAGTATTGAAAAAACGTTGAAACATTTTTTTTCGGTTTCAAACGGTTCAAATCTACCAGAAATTTTCAACAGTTATTGCTTTTTGTCGTCGGAACCAGGCAGTTTATATCGTTTCCTATGAAAGATATCAAAGAATTGTCAACTGACGAAACGTTCATCAATATATCTAAAAATTGTGTCAGTTGACCAGGAACCAAGATAAATTTGATCAAAGTTTTAAGTCAGTTTTAACTTCACTATTTTTAGTTTTTTTTTAACTTTCTGCCCCAGTAAACCCAACCAAACATCTCCAGAAAATTAACATAATTTTCCCACAAATATATCTATTTCTCTGCCCTCTCTTCAAATTTTTTCTCTCTCTCTCTCTTTCTTTCTTTATATCTTATCAATGTGTCTTTTCCGTTCCATCAACTTCTTATCACAATTTCCCACGTCTCTGCACTTTTTCCTCTTTTTTCTGATATTTTTTCAATCCGATCCGCTTGAGCTTGTGATAAAAAGTGCAAGAAGTGTCAGACAGATTTTCTCAAGATTTTAGACTCATTAATCAACCAGGAGAATTCTCTAGAAGCTTATCTTTTTTACAGAGTTCCTTTTCTGAAAAGTTGTATAAAAATGGAGAGAATAGGAAGTTTTGAGAAAAAATTTTGCTTTTTCAATAAGTTTTCAATAGTACCTTGTTTCTTGTTTGAATTAGTAGGAAACGAAATTCCGATATTCAAGATGACCAATGTTTCAGTTTCGATAACTTTTTGAAACAGCATTGAATCATTTTTCGATTTCCTTGCTGTTCTCAGTTTTAATTCCAAATAGTTCAAAATCCTGATCCGATTAATCCAGGTCACTTGACCCTGGTGATAATCATCTGATCATTGTGAGATTTAAAGTTTTTTTAGTAATCTGATGTTGTTTACAAAAGATCTTGTATTTCTTGTTTTATCTGATCCGATCAGGTAAATATTTACCTGTTTCATGATCTTTGGATAGAAAAATTGGGAATTGATTTGAGAATTATATGTATACTCGCATTTTAAGCTCAGCTATCTCGATTCCTGTACGAGATATCAAAACGCGGTCAATTGATAAAATTTTTGCCATATTATTATGAACAAATTGTAGTCCAAAGGTTTTCGGTAGCTTTTATAGGAAGTGAGATAATTGACCTCAAAATTTAAAAACTTTGTAAATTTGAAATGGGAAGAAACATCACTAACCATAAGGAACAGTTGAACAATCAAAAAAGTTTCGTATGGACCCTTCTTTGATAACGTTTTAAGACATTAAAAATTCAGTATTCCAATTGTTGAAAATCTGAATCTCCGTATCAGGGTTGCAACGAAAAACAACCCTGTATCAGCATCGAATTAACTCGTAAAATCGGAAAAACTCTGCTAGAAGTTTTTAAATGTGAACGTTCTCGGCTGACAATTTGTATTCATCGTGTAACAGTTTCAAAACAAAAAATCTGCGCTCTTTCGCAATTTACTGAACGTCCAAGACAGAAAATTCACTGTTTCGTAACTCCAATAATTATTGTTTTGATAGTTTCAAAATAGTTTTACAACGTTTTAACTTTTAAAAGGTGCCCATTCTGAAAAAAAAAACCCATCCCAAAAAGAAATTTCTATAACATTGTCAACCTTTTTTGGTACCCAGCAACAATTTAAAACCTGAACACAAACATTTTTCAGCGATTTTCTGGATTTCACAACTTTTGAAAATCTTTTTTTGAGAACCTTCATGTTTTTTGTTTAGTTTTGAAGTCACAAAACATTTCGTTCGAGTTCATCAAAATTATTGAATCAAAGGAAGAAGTAAAAAGTTATGAAACCATTTTGAAACCACAAAATGTGTTTTTGTGTGTGTTTTTTTCAATCAAAATCTATAATTTTCACTGTTTCGTAATGTCTTTTACTGTAGGATTCATGCGTTTATGTTGATGCAATAGTTTTACACACAGTTACGCAATAGTTTTACACACCTTATACAGACAAAAAAAAAACAGTTTCCATGTCTGAAACGTTCTAGATGGTTACAAAATTTTTCACTTTTCCACTGAACACTCTCACAATGTTAGAGCCACAGAGGAAACTCCGATAAGTTTTAAAAATCTTCGAAACCTTTTTTTCAGAAATTGACATTTTTGCATTTGATATATTTTTATCTTTCGAAGGACTTCACAAAATTCACAGCTATGAATAATTTTTAACTTTTCTAATTTCTCGAGTTCGGTAAATACGCTCAATAGCATTTTTTAAATGTTTTGTGATTTCTATAAGCATTGTGTTAGTAGTTTTAAAGTGATATAGAGTTTCCTTTAACAGTTTTGCGCCTAAAACATTTCGAAAAGCCAAAAAATTTCGAAACTAAGATTTCTGCTTTCTACAAGTCTTTCTGCGTTTCACTACTATTCAAACATTTTTTTTGTGAATATACAATACATAATTTTTTAAATTACCGATGTTTTTGTTGGCTAATTTTTGAATTCTCCCATCGACCCATTAAATGAGAAATTTCCAATTATAAAGACATTTTGAAATCTCAAACATGTTAGTTTTCGAAATTGGTCGAAATTGAAAAGTGCGCTCTCTGGAACGTTTTCAACTGATCTAGACGGGAAAATTTTTGCACTGCTTCGAAATTTCTATACGATTAATCTAATAGTTCGCATAGTAATATATACGACAAGATGTTTGGGTCTGTACAGTTGTGGCTATCGTATCCCACTGCGACAGCGTAGCTCAGTTGGAAGCTTTAAAATTTTGCCCGAAAGTTCAATTCTCTGGGACGCTTATATGAACCGAATTTTAAGACAATCATTTTTCAGTTTCAACTTCTCCATATCTTCCAAAAACTTTGACCTATTTTCTGTTGAATTTTTAATGTTTCACTTTTTGAGTTTTTCAAACCAATAAATCCCTCCCAATGTACTCCCCCCATTTCTCTCGTCACTTTTATATACTTTTTGTGCGGAGAGTTTCTATTTGAATATCACTTGAAAATCTCCCCCTACTATCTCTTCCACCCGAACACACACAAGATATAGTCTCTCTTTATCTCCGATTTCCTATATTTTAGTACAAAACTTTTGTGAAAAAGTTCCGGTACTTTTTGTTCTAGGTTACAAGAGATAGATCGTAGTGTAGTGCACCAAAAAACTATTTTCCTGGCTATTTTTAGAATTTTTCAATAAGAAATGGATGAACTATCTAATAAGCAGTCACTTCCTATCAGATTTTATCAAAACCACTAAACTTTTAAAAGACCTTTCTGAAATAGTAAAGTTTTGAGAAAAAAATTCTTCGAAAATTATCCTTTATCATTGGAGCGCAATTGCATGTTTGGTTTTTGTAATATTCTGATAGTGAGATAATTGAAAATCAGTGAAACATCCACCCATCAAAAAAACCAACAATTTTTGTCCTATCCTTATAATATGAGAAACAGAAAAGATTTTGGGTTTTCTTTTGATTTTGAGAGCATGCATTTCTACGTGATGGTGTAGAGTGATCGGTGTTTACACATTCCCAATTCTCATGGGACTACCGTACCCCATTCATGCTCGTCAAGGGTCGAAGCGATGCGGCTGCGTAGCTCCAGCCCTGCGCCTTTAATTCTTTTGCTGCGAATTCAGGTCCTTGCGGTTATTTTTTCTCTGTAATGTTGGTTTTAGCTTTGTCCTAATAGTTTTTCTTCTATCCATTATTCGACTCATTATAGCCTCTCAAAATTTCCCACTTTTTTGAACAAGCTGAAACGTTTTTTATTATTTTTGTATTAGTTACTCAGTTTTTCTATTATTATACTTAGTTTTTCTCTTTGTATGTAAACATCAGGAAACGGCAGATTTGAGTTCAAAAGAAAAAAACCATACTAATGTTTCATTCTAAAGATCTATCCTATCTCTAGGCCAGAATTTTCAGGATTCGTTTTACATGGTCAAGTCTTGCAATTTTTTATTTAGAAAAAAAACTTGAGTCCCAGCTTCCATTAATAAGGTTTCAAGATAGAATTACATCTAGAGAAAGATTATGGATTCGATTGCCAATTATCAAAAACATCCAAAGTTTACAAAGCTTTTGAAACAGTCAAAATATAAAATTATCGAGGAAATCCTTGTCTTCAATTAGCTTTCTCTATTTTATTTGAATTTTTTTCAAAACTTGGGATTCCTCAAAATAAAAAATGTTTCAAAGTCTCAATATTTTCAGTCAAAAACTGATGTGTACATTGGAACATGCAGAAATATTTATTACTTTTACCTATTTTCAGTCGAAATTTGTAAACTTCGGATGTCTAAAAAATATGATATCAATAGTTAGATGAGACTGAAAATTTTAGAATACACTGAACAGAAATAGGGCTTCAGTTTTGTAGGGTAGTTTTGGTACTCGGTTGGTTTTAAGCGGTATATCTCACTTGGATGAGTTTTTACAAAAAAGTTGTCAACTACAAAATTGAAGATTTATTTTAGTTCAGTGAACCCTCAAATTTGAGAAAATCTGAAAATTTTGGAACCTATTTTTTGGGATTCCAAAGGTATTATACAGAGAAAGTCAAAATAAGATTTTTTTTGTGCTTTTCAAAAATTCAACCTAGTCGTATTATAAATCATTTTAAAGATGGGGGGACATAAAAAAATATGTTCTTGAAATTCCGTTCAAAGATGCCCCTCGAGGAGTTGAACTTGTGAGGGCGATGATTGAGGGTGCGGAGCCGCTACCGACTGAGCCACGCGGGCAGAGAGAAAGCGCAGGCTCGATTGCATACATGAAGGCGAGGACGACAGCTGTACGCAGAGTTGCGTTAAGCGTTGTACACCGTCACGGTAGAATGCATACTCTAGCTACAAAAAAACTACGAAAAATCTCCTGTCCCCCCACCTTTAAAGAAAATTTTGAGGTTTACATTTTGCAATAAAAACCACTGATTATTCTTGAGTTTGAAGTGAGTTATGGTTTGATCAACTATATGCTCAAAATATAATTTTGGAAAAGCACTATAAAACTTTGAATATAAAGTATTCTATCCATGTTTTGTATCAATTTGAAGAACATTTTGAGAGCTACATTTTGCAATAAAAATCAATTCGAAATCTTCATTCTAAAGAAAGTTACAATCTTCTTAAAACTAATTAGTTACTCCTCCCATTTTCCCTCTCATATATCACCTCCTCGTCCCATTACATTTTCAATTCTCTTTGTTCTCCTCCCTCAATTTCATCCTTCTTTTGTCATTCCTCTCCGGCAAAACCATCCGATCAGTTTTCTCTGTCTGCGCGCTCCTCATATCTCATGCTCTCTCTCTCTTTTAAACTTTCTGATCTGCGTTTCTCATTCTCTTTCCTCTCGGTTTTTCCGTTCGTCACACTCTTTTTTCGCATATATATTTTTTCCGGCATTTTTCCAAAAACTAGAAAACCAGAATTTTAGATCAAAATGTACTTTTGCTCCTGACCAGGAACTATTTTTCGACTAATCTATTTTTGAATTTGAATTTTTTTATTTTTTCAAAATTGGAAATTTTCAAAAATTCTAGAAAAGTGTTATGACTCATTACAAATATCAGCGAAAAATATATAAAAAACTAATATAAATTTTTTGCCTGCGTCTCTCACTCTCTCACACTCTCTCACTCTCTTTCTCTGATATTCCAAGACATAACACACCTGCATTTCTAATTTAGTCTCGTCAAAAAAAAAAATTTTCCCGTTTTCTTTCGGGAAAAGGAAAACGAAATTTGTCGTATTTTTATGGTTTTTATGACGACATGAATTATTGTGTGCGACAGGAAAATCCAACTGGTTTTCCTTTTTTTCTATTTATGTCAAAAAAAATTTTCATTTTTACGGTTTTTTGCCGATTTTGACATCAATTTTTAATGCAAAATCAGCTGGGTTTTTTGCTTGAAAATACATAATTTAGGTTAAATGCGCTTCACCGAACTTTCAACAATTTTTAGAGGGAATTCAATTTTTCCGAATTTTAAGCAAAATTTATCCCGAAAAAACCTTTTTTTCGATTTTCCGGAGGCGCGACAATTTTCCAGGGGCAATTTTCGTGCCAAATTTTGTTTTTTTTTTATTTTGATTCGAAAATTGGGCATATTTTTTGACATAAATGTGTTTTGACACTATAAAAATCACCTGGAAACTGGGAATTCGTTGCTTTCCTTCTTTTTTTATTTTGTGAAATTTGTTTGAAGGTGAAATTTTCGGAAATTTTCAGTTTAAGAGCTTGTTTTTTCGCTGAAAATCGATAAAAAATGAATTTTCGGCGAAAATAAATTCGAAAGTCCCTCCAATTAGCTATGCATATTCGCTTCGTTGCACTCCTTGCAAAAACAGAGGGAAAATCAAATTTTCAAATTTATTTTTCAAATTTCCCTCCAATTAACTCTGCATGTTCGCTCTATCGCACTTTCTTCAAAATTAGAGGAAAAATCGAAATTTTAAATTTCTTTTTTGAATTTCCCTCCAATTAAGTATGCATCATCGCTCCATTGAACTTTCTTCGAAATCCGAGGGAAAATTGAATTTTCAAAAAGTTTTTCCTGAATTTTCGCCATTTTTCCCCATTTTTTCACAATTTTCGCCAAAAATTTTTTTTTTGCAGATGGTATCGCTGGAAGTACCTACAGAAACGCCTGGAAACTCGCGTCGCGCTGCTTCCGAAGAATGCGAAATCGCGTTTTCGCACGATGATCCAACGTTGATGTGGAAAGATCGGACGACAGAATGCGTTGATTTGAAAGTGATTTTGAGCGGGAAATTCGAATCTTTGAAACCAAATTTTCAGAAAGTCTTCTCGAAATTCGATTCATCGGCACCGATTAGCGGCGAGATTTTGTTCCGAGCGCGTTTCCTGTGTGCAAAATATCTGGGCGGTGCTTGGCGAAAAGTGAAAATTGAGGATTTCAGAATCAGAGCTATAACGTAAGCTAGAAAAGGAAAAAAAATCAATTATCGATTTTTTTGCAGCGGTGGAATGTCAAATTTGCTGTTTTTGGTTGAGCTGCCCGCGAAAATTCAGCCGACACAGATGGAGCCGGAAAAAGCGTTGCTCAGAGTTCATTGTCAATCAGATATCGATCAATTGTTGTCGGAATCTGTCGTTTTTACGCTTTTATCGGGTAAGGAGAGGGGTAAATGCGCTCCAATGAAGAATTCGGCGTTTGTTCAGTGGAGCGCGTTTGCGCTGTGGCAAAATTTTTAACAATTTGTCAGCGATTTATCTCATTTTTTCGAATAGTTCGTAAAAAACACAAAAATCGATGAAATTATGATAAAAAATCGGTGTTTCAAAAAATTCAAAAAAAAAATTTTCCGAAATTTTTCTGAAAATCGATTTTTCAGAAAATACAAAACTTGTAAAATTAAAAAAAACAATAATTTTATTCTCAGAAAGAAATCTTGGCCCAAAAATGCTCGGCGTGTTCCCGGGCGGCCGATTCGAACAGTTCATCCCAAGCAGAGCTCTCCAATGCCTCGAAATCAGCAAGCCGGGGTAATTATCGATTTTTCCGGAAAAATCGATAATTGATTTTTTCCAGACTATCCAAATTGATTGCTCCAATCGTGGCGAGAGTTCACACACTGGATGCGCCGATTCCAAAGGAGCCGCAGACACTTCAAACTGCTAGACAGTGGTTGGACAGATTCAAGTAGGTCGAAAATTCAAAAAAATAATTTTTGGCGCGAAATCCAAAAATTCAAATTTTTCCAAAAAATCGATTTTTTCAGAAAAACGCCTGCCGGCGAACGACCGATTGAGATGTACTTGACACGTGCCGATGTTCCGGAATCTGATGTAAAATTTTCAAAAAAATTCTAGAAAATTCCAAAAAAAATCCCTAAAAAGTTTCAGTATCCGACGACGATTACGGTTGCTCAGCTCGAGCGAGAGCTCAATTTTGTCGAATTTTTCCTGCAACACAGTAATAGTCCAGTGGTGTTTTCGCATAATGATTTGCAGGTAGGAATGGGAGATTGGGCGGGAATTTGAATTTTTAAACTTAAAAAAAACTTTAGAAAAAAAATTTGTTTTTTGGAAATTTTGAAAAAAACATTCAAAAAACTTAATTTTTCGAAAAAATTGAAAGTTTTAAAATTTCGAAAACATTTTTTTCGAAATTTTCTCAAAAATCAATATGTTTCTAAATTTTGAACACTAAAAATCGCAAAAAATGCGCTCTACAACTCCCAAAAACTCAATTTTTCCTTCAAAAAAAATTCGAATTCTTGTCAGAAAGTGCGCTCCGTCTCACTAAAGTTCGGTGGAGCGCATTTGCCAATATCAAAAATCGATTTTTCGATATTTCAGGAAGGAAATTTCCTCCTTATCGACGGATATCAATTAGCCGACGATGGTACCGTACTCACTGCCGATGGAAAACCCACCGACGAGGATCCCCTGTCACTTATTGATTTTGAATACTGTAGCTATAATTATAGGTAATTAAGCATTAATTCGGCAGTTAATTGGCGATGGCCTAACTTTTGCAAGTTGAGTTTTCTAGGCCACCATGCTAAAATGGCCTAAAAGTGTTCTGATATGCATTTGATAAGTTTTCCAGGTCATTTTGACGTGGTGGCCTAACTTTTGCAAATTGAGTTTTCTAGGCCACCATGCTAAAATGACCTAGAAATGACCTAATATTGACCGGGTGAGCTTTCTAGGCCACTATAAAAAATCGATTTTTTGCAGAGGATTCGATTTGGGCAATCATTTCTGTGAATATGGATACGATTACAATGAATCCGAGCCACCGTACTACAAAATTCATCAGCATTTCTTCGATGTGGAAGACGAGCGGAAAGTGTTTTGTGAGGCGTATTTGGATGAGGTTTATAAGGTACGGTTGGTTTAGCGCGAAATTTGAAATTTTTGAAAAATTCAAAAATTCAGATTTTTTAGGTCGTGACCTAAATTTTTCTAAGCCATGACCTAGATTTTTTCAGGTCCTGACCTAGTGTTTTTACGTCGTGACCTAGATTTCTTTAAGTCGTGACCTAGATTTTTAAGGTCATGACCTACATTTTTCTAGGTCATGACCTAGATTTTTTAAGGTGATGACCTAAATTTCTCAAAAATTTTTTTTCGAAAAATTCAAATTTTTGCAACTTTTCAATTTTCCGAAAATCGATTTTTTTTTCAATAAAAAAAAATCGAAAATTCAAATTATTCTCAAATTTTAGTACATTTTTGGCCACAAGATTCCAAAAATTCAAATTCCCGCCTACCCAAAGTCCCCAATCTCAGTTTTGCAGATGCGCTCCAGCGGCGACAATCCGCATTTTCCATCAGATCTGGTTACTGGTGATCGTGAGAAGGATCTTCAGAAAATCATCGAAGAATCGATTCTTTTTATGCCAGTTTCCAATATTTTCTGGGTCTGTTGGTCGCTGATTAACGCTGAGGAATCGTCGATTTCATTCGATTATGGAGCATACGGACGGGACCGTTTGGCACTTTATTTCCATCAGAAAAAGGCTCTCGAAAAGTATCTGAACAATTTGTGATTTTATTGATTTATTGATTTTTTTGTACTCGATTTTTTATTGTTTTTTTTTATCTGTCAAATTATATATAAGTGCCTTTTTGTGATAATTCCGCTAATTGTTTTGTTTTGGCTAGATTTTTTGCTTCTGCTTTTTTTCAAATAAATTCTTGTACATTCCAGGAAATTGGATTTTTTAAATTTCTTGTGAAATTCAGATTTTTTTAAAATTTGACTTTGTAAAATTCAAATTTCAAAATTGCAGATTTTTCAAAAAATTGGATTTTTTTTAATTTCAAAAATGTTGGCTTTCCTAAATTTTTTTTTTTTTTTGAAAAACCTATAACTTTCAAATATTTTGAACGAATCTAAAATCGAAGTTCTGGGAATTTTTTAGAATTTTCGACAGAAAATTCTGTTCGGAAGAAAACAAAATTTCGGGCGAAATCTACTGTATCGATGCGTTTTTCTCGATGAAGGAATTTTTTTTGAATTTTTTCTTTATTTTTATGCCAATCTACATGCATTTCTGCACATTTTGATGCAATAAAAAATTTCACCGTACACCACCTTAAATTCGGAAGATATTCGATGAAAAATTACCAAAAAACTGCATCGCTAAAATACCGTCGAAAAATTACGCGGCGCCTTTGCGGAAAAGGGCGGATCGCTCCGCCCCCTTGTTTACTTGTTTGTTTGTGTGTTCACCGGTGCGATCTTTTTGAATTGACAATAAGAGTGCTGAGTCGACTCGAAAATCGATGATGTTTGTCGACTTTGAAAATCGACACAGTCGACATTCAACAATTCGACAAGGCTATTTGTCGATGAAAATCGAACTTTTCGTTGTCGATTTTTGTCGACTTTAAGTCGACGAAAGTCGACGAAAATCGATTCTTGTCGATTTTGCGTCGACTTAAAATCGACAGAAAAAACGACAAAAGTCGACAAAAAATCGACTTTTCCGGACTTCAAAGTAAAATTTCACCTCGAGAAAATTTATTTCTAATTTTTTTTGGGTAGAGTAGCAACTTTATTTTTATGAGTAAAAAAACAAATAGTGTACTTTTCAGCATGCGCCTTTAAACTACAGTATTCTTTTTTACACTAAATTCGATAGAATTTGTTTCGTTTCTCATCAATTTTTTGGCGAATTTTCACGATTTTCCGTTACAGAATGGCAGCTGATATCAAAAATATAACCGAAAAATTCAAAAAGTTATCGATTGATCCAGTTTACGATACGAACTGGTGTGATATGCCGGTGGAAATCAAATTGGAGTGTATCGGGAAAATGGAATTCGCGGAGAGGTAATTAGGTAGTTCGGAAAACCTTTCTGAGCCATAAACAAGCCACGATTAAACTAAAAAAGGTGTCCGATTAGCCACGGCTGAAAAAGTTTATAAAGGGCTTAGAATAAAATTATCCATTGCTCGAAAAAGTTTGAAAGTGCTAATAATAATAGTTTTACGGTTGCTTAAAAAAGTTAGAGAAGGGCTTAGAAAAGTTTTTTGATACTTAAAAAAGTTTATTCGTTGCTTAAAAAAGTTGTTTTACTGCTAAAAAGGTTTTATCGTTTCTACTAAAGGTTTAAACTATTGATTCTTTTGAAGATGGATTTTCAGAAAATACATTCATTAGAGAAAAAGAAATTAACAAAAAAAAACAAGAACATTTAAACTGAAGTGGAATCTCGTTCCCGAAACATCTCTGAACCTCAGATCGTAGCGCATCCCCGTTGTTACCAGTTTAATATTATATCCTCCTGAAGATATTTAAAATTTTTAGAAATAGATATTGAGAGCTACAACTCACTGTTATCGAAGACATTCTCTTCTGATTCATATGTATTTTCGATAGCTCAGGTAAACGATTCTGAATTAGATCTGACTTCATTCTGAATTAGATCTAATAACTCGAAATTCTGAATTAGATCTAATAACTCGAAATTCTGAATTAGATCTGAGTTCATTCGGAATTAGATCTGGACTAGATCTAATACCGAAGTTGACACGAGAAATGCGCCAGTGACTCAGTTGGCGCGGATGAATTTTTTTTTTTGTTTTTTAACCCATATTTATTTTCTTCAATAATATGAATTTTTCTCTCAAATTTTTGCAGTTTTTCACCTGATTTTTTTCCTAGAAATCAGTAACTAGTCAAATGTAACTGTATTGAACATATTTTCATGAAAAAAAAAAAACTGTTTCAATTCAAATATTGAAGACATGACACGATATCGAATCAAGAAAAAAGAGGTAGAAGCATCAACGAGGAGAAGGCTGAAGGCGTTGAAGATGACGATTCGAAGCGAATTCAACGCCGGCACTGTCGGAGACGGCGGCGGAGGCAGTGAAGAAGATGAAGAGTTTGGAAAAATTGAAACGAATTCTCCCGGTGATGTGTTTTTGGGGGATTAAAACTTTTTAAAAACATTTTTTTAAACGATCGATCGACGGAATTTTCCGTTTTTGTGAGGGGTTTTCGAGAATTTCTAGAAAATTGCGTATAAAAGAGCATATTGTCTAAGATTGTCAGAGAAACTATTGTGATCGAAAATTTGATTGGTTGCCAGAGGTGCTCGGTCCCAACAAAATTCGCATTTTCTGCCCCACGGCCCCGATTCCTGACTTGAATGGTATCAAACTACCTTCGAAATTCGCTTGCATGTCCAACGCCAATCATCGTGTGACCGGTACCGAGAAAGCATTGGTTTGTAAGGCAATCACATATCATTGTTTCTCTTTATCAATTCAGACTTTCGAAACGAGACTTGTAGCATTAGCAATGTCAGCAGAACATTTGACTGGTGTCGCTTCTGCAATAATTCTCAGTGTTCATGTGTTGTATCAGTTGATGGTGTCCTACTTATTGTGAGTTTCTGAAAATTGAAAAAGTTCCATGAAGTTGGTTATCAATAATCATTGTGATGTCTCGTAGCTAATAAATTACTATTCGTTTCAAATGCTTTATCAACCCTAAATGGTTTTGCCTTGCCTAAATTGAAAAACCTACGACTTGTGCACTGAGACATGAAAAAATCAATTCTACATTCACTCCGAAAAATTATATTTCAGGAACCAATCAAGAGAAGACATGCGAAGAATCGACAAACAGCGCACCAGTGGACCCAATGATGCTTAGACCACCCTTGTCTCCCCTCTTCTACCCTTTTCCTCCAGCTCCAATGGCTCCTTGTTAATCATTTTTCAACTTTTTTTCTATCTTTTTCTTCTAAATCACATTTTCATTCTTTTCCCTGTTATCTCATCATTTACTGTTGTCAGTGCTTTGTTCTGATCTCATTTACAAAATCCATTTCATTTGTATCCCAACTCATTTGGTTTTTTTTCCTTTTTTATTATTATCTGGTTTTTTCTCCTTTTTTAAATAAATTTTATCATAAAAATCAAAAATAAATGAAGCAACCGGCGATAAAAAAGAAAACAAAATTTGAAAAGCGCGCGCTACGATGCTCCGAAATCCCGCCGGCCTGTTCGGAATTAGATCTAATTCGTTCGTAGTTCATTCGGTGTTCGTTCGGAATTAGATCTGACTTCATTCTGTATTAGATCATGCCACTTCTATTTACGAACAAACCCAGATCTAATTCCGAATGAAGTCAGATCTAATTCAGAATCGTTTACCTGAGAGTGTCTTTGGAGCAGGTTCATGTGATCGCGATCATGATCTAGTCTTCCTCATATTGGTGTAACACGATTTTCCAAATTGTCGCTTTAAAAGTTTGAAGTTTCTACTTGTCTGAAATTATGATAGGTAAATTTATTTTTTACTAAAACTAGCGAACCGTAGGCTAAATTACTCCGTTCTGACGGCAGGATTGAATTCTCATTAAATGATTCATCGTGACGTTATTTCGATGCTAGTTCTTGAGCAATAGATTATGATTCCAGGAGATAGTGATTTGGATCTTCTCTCAAATAAGCATTTTACGACTTTCAAACATATGGAAACGAACAAAAAATTAAAAGATGATAAAAATGAAACAAAATTAGGTAAAATAATTTTTAAAAACAGAATAAATCTTTCGAAAAGCCAGAAAAGTTTTAATAAGGCTCAGAAAGGTTTGAAAAGTTAAAGGGGGGCTTCTTCGACAGAAACTTGAACATATTTTTGACATACTGAAAAGATGGGAAAACTCAAGCTAATGCTTCGAAAATATAGATACCAAAACACAAAAAAACCTTTAAAAATCGTAACAGTTAAGTTGGGGGTTATTACTATGCTAATTCTTGAGACAATAGATTATGATTCCAGGAGATAGTGATTTGGATCTTCTATCAAATAAGCATTTTACGACTTTCAAACATATGGAAACGAACAAAAAATTAAAAGATGATAAAAATGAAACAAAATTAGGTAAAATAATTTTTAAAAACAGAATAAATCTTTCGAAAAGCCAGAAAAGTTTTAATAAG
>NC_013487.2:3693623-3739691 GCF_000004555.2 Caenorhabditis briggsae | reverse complement strand
TTTTGAATTTTTTGGCAATAATATTCGGAAAATAGATAACTTTTAACACATTTTAATGCAATAAAAATTTTTGGTGGGAGTCCCCCCTTAAAATATGACTGAAAAAGGTTTAACTGTGACTTTAAAAAGTTTCAGTTTCGAGCGCAGCTGGATAAAGTTTACAAGTTGCTTAGAAAAGTTTGAAAAGTTTGATCGTGGCTTGAAAAAGTTTAATCATGGACTTTTTGCTTGAAAAGGTTTCAGAATTGCTCAAATGTAGCTCAGAAAGGTTTTCCGATTTACCTGACAAGGGAAGTGTTTTCAAGAGGGACTCCGACCAAAATTTTTTTTGTATTAAAATGTTTCAAAAGCTATCTATTTTTCGAATATTATTGCGAAAAAATTCGAAATAAATCAGAAATTCCCGAAAAACGCCGTTGAAAATGAAAAAAATTCAAAAAAGGTGCCGCCGAGGGACGAGGATTTGAATTCCCGCGCAGTGAGAAACCTAAGCCACGGCGCCTTTTTTTCGCAATAATATTAGGAAAATAGATAAGTTTTAACACATTTTAATGCAATAAAAAATCAACAAGTTTTGTTCTGACGGCCTCAGTGCGGAAACTTAACGGGGGTACGACGAATTCGAACGTTTTCAAAATCGAACAGACCTAAAGTCGAACTGATTCAAATCAGAACCGTGTCTTTCTCGAACAAGTATCAAAACAGAACAAGGACAAAATCGAACTGTTCTAATTCGAACTGTGCACTGTCGAACTGTGCACTGTCGAACTGTCCCAAATTGGAACGCTGTTAGCCACCGAGCGCGCTTGCATTATTTTTCTTTTCTCATTGTTTTCTTCGCAAATTTTGAATTTGATCGAGAATTTGAAGAGAAATGCAAGCGCGCTCTGCCGCTAACAGCGTTCCAATTTGGGACAGTTCGACAGTGCGCAGTTCGAATTAGAACAGTTCGATTCTGTCCTTGTTCTGTTTTGATACTTGTTCGAGAAAGACACTGTTCTGATTTGAATCAGTTCGACTTTAGGTCTGTTCGATTTTGAAAACGTTCGAATTCGTCGTACCCCCAACTTAACTGTTACGATTTTTAAAGGTTTTTTTGTGTTTTGGTATCTATATTTTCGAAGCATTAGCTTGAGTTTTCCCATCTTTTCAGTATGTCAAAAATATGTTCAAGTTTCTGTCAAAAAATCCAAGAAAATTCAGCAAAATTCGACAAAAAACAGCAAAATTTGATTAAAGTACGGTAGCTCAAAGGCGCATATGTTATAATTGTCACTCGAGTATCGCAACGAATTCATTTCTTCCCTTTTCCGAATTTTCTCCCTATTTTCTCCCACTTTCATTCACATTTTCAGCAATAAATCTCCTCTATTTTTCCAGAATTATGCCGAAAAATGTCAACTGGAATGATTTATCCGACCAACTGAAACACAAATGCGTCGGAAAAATGGATTTTGTCACAAGGTTTCTAAATTGTTGTTTTGAAAATTTAAATATTTTTTTCAGAGTAATGCTTCGAAGTACCAGCCGAAACGAGCGAAAACTAGTGGATCGACACAAAAATCGATTTGAATTTGTGCGAATCGAAGAGATAAATGGGTTTCCAATAGGCGGAGTTACCGTAATCCCGTCTTCTGAAAAATCTGAAAATCCGAACCAAAAATCGATAATCAAGGAGCAAGCGATTCATTTGGAGTGCGAGAATTTGAACTACCACCGATTTACGCTCCTCCCCTTTTTGAATTTCGCGCTGAAAACTGGAAAAATCGGACGGCTGGCGTTGGATATTTCAGATGAAGGGTTATTTCAAGAAGTGGCAAAAGCAGTGTTTCGAACTGAAAATTCGAAAAACTGGAATGATTTTTCAGTTGAATTAAAGCTAAAAATTATCGAAGAAATGGATTTTAAAACTAGAAGTTTCTTCCGACAAACTGCCCGTTCCAATAAGAATCTGGTGGATTCTCTCCCAATTTTTATCGATTATATTCAATTTACTGGAAGTTCGCAGAAAAATTCCAAGCAATGCACTGAATTCTCGTTCCAAATCGATAATTTACGGCAACCCAAAACCTTCCGGTTCACTAAAAAATCGGAATTTCGCCGGAAAATTCTTCCAATATTTCTTTATGTTTTGAAAGTTGGAATAATCGATTTATTTTTCTGTCATTATGTGCCGGATCTCATCGATGAGCTAGTTGGAATGTTTTACGGGTGGGAAATTCAAAAATTCAAAATTCGCCATTTGGATTTTGTTGTTTCACGGAGAGCAATGTTCTGGTTCGCGAGGAATAGTGATGAGAAAGTTCTGGAGCACTTTGAAACGGCTGCTGACCCATTTATCGATTTTCCAATCGATAATTTATTGACTTTTCCTTCTGTAAGCTGTTATTGTTGTCCGGCGGCGATTTAAAGGCGCATCGTCCAGATTTTCTGAAAATAATTATTTTCAGCCTATTTTTCTCGATTTTTCGAACTTTTTCAGGTTTTCTTCCCTGAAAATAGCGAAATAATCGATAAAAAGTGTCTTGAAATCAAAGTTTTCAGATAATACATCAAAATTGACGACAAATTGCACAGAAATCGAAAATTTTTAATTTAAAGGCACCGGGCGGAGATGCGCCTTTAAATGAAATTTTGGCCGCAAGGCAAAAAAACTACATTTTTCAGGTGCACAACGCTCGAAAAATCGAAATCCATGAATCGTATAAAATTGAGATTCTGTACGCGATAATTGAGGTAATTAGCTGAATTTTTGAAAAATTTGAATTTAAAAATTTGCAATTCCGCGGCCCGCTTTTCAAATTTTCGATTTTTTTTTTGTAATTTTTTTGCGAAAAAATCGCATCGCAGGGTTGCAGTGGGCGGAGCCTAATTTTTTTGAAAATTTCGACAACATTTTCTTCTAGGAATTTTTTAAATTTCAAAAAAAAATGTTTCAAAATTCCCTCCAAATCTTCGAAATTTCCAGAAATGGATTGAAATCGATGCTAGCACCGGATCCACCGTAATCATCTACAAACCGGGCAACTACTACGAGATTTCTTGTCGATTCGAGGATCGTGTCATGTACAGTAATCCCTATAGTAATCCCAAAAAATTGTTTTCATTTTTTCAGCTACGAAATCCCAAATGAGAAGATTCTGCTGACTACTAACAATCCGAAAAAGCAAATCGAAATCCAAATAAAGCATCAGGATAACTTTGATTACTTTGATTCGGTCACTTGTCAAATTGTAGAAATGTATTAGTTTTATTTATTTTTTATTACTTTGTTCTTGTGAATTGTAAAAATTAATGATATAGAAGTTTTAAAAGCATCTTTTATGAAATGAATTTTGTTACATAGATTTTTCTGTTTTTTTTCTCAATTTTTACGGATTTAGGTCGTGACCTAAAAAAATCTAGGTCATGACCTAAAAAATCTTTGAAACTTGCCGACCGCGGACTAGAAATATTCCTCTTCCACATTTATTTCTGATTCAATTTACGAAATTTAAGATTTCTCAAACTAAATACAGTAATCAAAAAAGCGTTTTATTACATTATTTGTTACATTATGGAAAGAGATAGAGAAGAATCACAGGAAATCATTGATTGATATTATTATCATCATTATCACTGTAAATTGAGATCATTGCTGTTTGAACATGTGATGTTGTGCATTATTATGCTCTTGGAACGCATTCTCTTTTTCTTTTCGTTCCGTTTTCGTGGCCTCCTTTGTATGAATGTCGTATGCTAGGCCACCACCTGGACCAAAAGATGCTTCTTCCAGAGAGACGAGAATAGCACTTTCGTCTTCGAACTTTCCGAGAACCTAAAATTTAGAATATTTTTACAGTTTCGCAACAGGAAGTTCTGTAACTGGTCATTTTAGAACCGTTGGATCTCACAATCTTCATTTTTACTAGTAAAAAAACATACTACGACACACCGAAACAACGCACTGTGTCTAATATAGCATTTTTTAAAAGTTCTGCTAGCTACAGTACCGGAAACTAATTTAGTGATTTTACTCATTTTTAGTTGAAGTTGGTCATATCAAGAGAACAACGATTTTAAATTTTCGAACTTATGAAACCGCTGCTTTCTGTATCCAAAGGATTTTAATTCAAAAATAGTCAACTTTGAAGTACTAAAAAAGGATTTCAAAATTTTTCGATTCGGCCGAAAATTTGAGAGTATACTAAACAAAAATAGAGCTTCAATTTTAAAGTTGACAACTTTTTTTGCACAAATTCACCTAAATGAGATTTACCGTTTCTTCCAAAACTTCCAGAAACACATTTAATGTCGTGGCTTAGAAGTCGCATAACACAAAAACTATGGTAGCTAGAAAAAAGTGGACAATCACAAAATTGAAGCTCCATTCCAGTTTAGTATCCTCCAACGTTTTCAAGCCAATCAAAAAGTTTCGAACAACTTCGGAAGTGGGAAAATTATGAAAGTTTCTTTCCGCTACCGTAACTGCAGTAATTGGTGGGCTACCTAAATTATGGTCCGGCAGCAACACTCCAAAATTTTACGATTTTTTTTTCAATTTTTCGACTTTTTTCCTGGCTCCAGCGGGCTAAATCTGGACACTAGTACCACGGAAACTGAAGAAAGTTCCCAAAATCCCGAAAAACCACTTACATCAACAATAGGAATAATCTGCAGAAGCTTGGCCACTCTGACTGCTGCATCGGGATAACTACCACCACATTTGCCACGAATATATTCACAAAGTGTACTTCGATAGTTCATGGATCCTTTCGTCATCTCGATTCGTCCGAATTGAGAGTATAAATGACTGGGTTTTGTGGTGATAATTGCTTTCAAAAGACACATTTCCGTCTCATCCATTTGAAGTTCCTTCATTCGACTCACAACATCCGCCATGAATGCTTTTGTGATTTTTCCATAGTATCCGACGCATCTGGAATGTTTGTCTTTTTTTTTCAGTTTCACAATTTTCCCAAATTTTAACTAGATATTATTCAATATGATTATATGTGACTTCTTGCTCTATATTAAACCCTCTCATCTAATTTGAATGAATTATTACAAAAAAGTTGTTAATTACAAATATGAAGTTCTAATTTTGTTTACTATTAGTATTTTGTTTAGTATGCCCTGAAATTGTCACAGCAATAGTAAAGTTCTAGACCACATTTGTAGTACTTCAAGCATGACTGTTTTTCACTGAAAATGGATTCCGTACCAATAGGCGAAATAAGTAGTCGAAATTTCGAAATCGTTTTGAAACCAAAATTTTTTAGCCTTCTATATAAGAAGATTAAAATTTGAAAATTTCAAACTCTGATTCAAAAGTCTTCATAAATTAGAAAAATATGTAGACTTTATACAGAAAAAAATAACTCTAGGTATTTTGTAACTTTTTCATGTCTGCTGGAGAGATTTTCACAGAAATGTCTTGAATACGACACTTTTAGATTTTTTATGGGAGATAATTTTATTTTTAAAAAGAGGCTTACAATAAACGAAAAATGTTTATAATGCCCTCGAGTGGCTCGGGTTAGCTATACTTGTATCCAGACCGGCTACTCGGTTCAAACTTAGCATTTTTGTATGAACCAAAAAGTATGATACAGAACTCGACGAGATCTACAAAATGATATATAATTCGACTATACTCAACGTCTGGGTTTTGAAGACAGAGGCCGTGTTACGGCAGGGTCCGATTTTTCCGACCTGCATATTTCAGGGTTACTTGATGGGGAAGAGATGAGTTGAATATAGTGAAATTTCGCATCATTTTGTAAATCTTTACAAATTCTTCTTTTTTATTTCTAATTCACATAGGAATTCCAAATTTGAACAGAGTTATATCCCTAATATCACTGGCTTTATGACTTAAACTCACTTGGAACAAACAGACTGCTGAAGTGTCTCATCACTAGGGAACCAACTCCCATCGATGAACTTAATGCCCTCGGTCTTTGTCACATACGCCATATAAGCATACCAAAGCCATCCAACAGGCATTAGAGCCATTGTGACCAGTAACTTTTTATCCGCGATGTTTCCGAGCATCTGAAAAATCAACTATCGTAAATGCTGTCTTATACGCCTTATCTGTGCATTTTGAGCTCAATAATCTCGGTTCCTATGGGTGATATCAAAAATTTGTCAACTGATAAAATGTAGCTAATAATATGATGATAATTAGTTGATCAGTGGAAATGATTTGATATCTTTTTAAAGAGATGAAATAAATTGACTCAAATTTGGGTGCTACAGGGCCATCTCTGATCGATCGTACTCGCAAACTTGTTGATTTAACAACAGTGAGAAACAGAAAAAAAACTTGGAAAAAAAGCTTACATTATACTCTGGGAGTGTTGCGAACCAGTCAATGGTAAGCGTAAATGTGCGACACCAATTAAACCGAAGAGTATCAAATGTGATAAGTGGAGGATTTGAATTATGAAATAGTACTTCTGTCCTCTCACAAACATTCGCTGGATTCTCTATCGCCGGACCGATAGCACAATCCATTGTGTAATGAGCAACATAGAAGCTGACTTCGAACGCATTCATCACTTTTTCTTCCCCAATTCTCAACGCC
Organism: Caenorhabditis briggsae; assembly: GCF_000004555.2. Taxonomy (NCBI): domain Eukaryota; kingdom Metazoa; phylum Nematoda; class Chromadorea; order Rhabditida; family Rhabditidae; genus Caenorhabditis; species Caenorhabditis briggsae. The sequence goes on along the minus strand of NC_013487.2, from coordinate 3,733,120 downwards.
GCGATTCGTTCGGAATTCGATCTACCGGCAAACAAAAGGGTGAAAGGGTCTGGTTTGATGTCTTCTGGACTGGCTTCGTGTCCCATGGTTGAGTAGTCTGAATGGATGTTCGGAAGGTTGGCGTCGTCATCGGAGTCTGTGTCTATTTCTTCTTTGATTTCCATTTTGATTGTTTTGTTATCCAAATCTGGTGTCTTCTTTTTTCTTTCTGTTCTGACCGCTGGAAAATAGAAAATTTTAGTTTGTGCCCGGTTAGCGTCGAGTCTTTTACAATGTAGTCTAATTTAAATTTCAATTGGTATCATTTTGTAGATCTCGTCAAGCTCTACATTTTACTATCTGATTCGCAAGGAAGCTCCAAGTTTGCTAGTTCGAATCGAACCGGTTGAGAAGCATAGGGACCACTTGATTGAATGAAGCCGGCCTATCCATGATTTGATCTGATCAGGAAACGGTAAAGATTCTCACCTTCTCTATCCATCCCCACAGCTTCGCACTTCTTGAGTCTACACTGCCGGCAGCGATTACGGTATTTGGTTTCGATGATGCACCGTCCACCAAATGCACAATGATAGACGCGTTTTTCCCAGATGCTGAAAAAAGTTGTTTTTGAAATGCTGAAATTCCAATGAAACCAGAAAAAGCTATCTTAACTGTTTTGATGTTCTTATTTCTGTGAGTATTCAAGATTTTGAAGTTTTGATGTCGGCTAAATAATGGGCAAAGCAATTTATGTGAAATGTACAAACATCAATTCATATTCACCGTCACGCAAAACTGCACTAAAAACCAACCTGCGTCGAAAAAATCCTTTACATCCATTACACGACATGGCGCCATAGTGTCTCTTTGCATTCGGATCACCACATACCAAACAGGACAAATCGTCGACCTTCGACGGATTTCTCCATTCATTGGCAGACATTCCGGTGAACGGCATGCCCAGCATGGTTGCTGGAAAAGCGGGATACTGTAGGTTAGTAAAAAATAAAAGTAAGGTCAAAGATAGATAAGCTGGCTCAGAACCAGGCTTGAGCTTAAAAAAAGAAGGAAATTTAGGAACAAATAATATTATTCAATCTCTTATTTACAAAAAATTTTTATCACTTTTCGTTTGTTTGCTACATATTTTAAATCGAATCGGGGAAGAAATTTGCACACGGAAATTCTAGAAAAATGAGATGGATAGAGGTAGAATGTGCAAGAAAAAAGACAAATCACAGAAAAAATAGTTGATGGTAGAGATCGTTTGGAAGAATGATAATAGGAATGGAGAGATGCAGATGGGTGGGATTCTTTGGGTTAAATGAGAAGATTCTGGAAGGTTCTGGAAGTTTGTTCAATGAACAAAAGTCGGTTGTTGCTCGTTGCTGGTTGGTGGATGAAGTGCTGTATGGATCTCAGTGGGTAGTCCGATGACGTCAGCCATATTGAAGATTGCGAGGAAGGTGATGTTGTCGTCTTCAAGGCGGGCGATTGACTGGAATTTGAAAGTGATCACGGTTTCGTAATGTTTTTATTTATTTGAATGTTTTCTCTAAATCATTGCATTCGGAAGTTCAATTGGATGATTATTTGAAAACACAGTTCTAGTTTGAAGGGGGAGGCTAGAAAAAAGGCATAAACTTCCAAAAAAGCCAATGAGAGTATTTTTTGAGCGTTCGATTGGAACGACACACGTCACCTTGATGAAACCGTAGAAAACATTTTTATCCAACTTTTTAAAAAAATCTATTTCTATTTTATAGTTTTATATAACAGATATGATCAGAATTTAATGGATTAACATTTTAAAAACGTTTCGGACTTTCAAATGCTGTAGTTGAAACAGAAATAAAAAATTCAAACCCCTACCTGACAGGACGTTATGAATCCAATGAACGTCGCGAGACGTTCCAGTGAATCATATCTCTCCGGGATCAATGAGCCTCCAGTGAAAATCGCCTCGTCAAATGTACAAGGCATATGGTTGGAAAGATACTCTATCAGAGCCGAGAGATACATGTTACCAAAGTTTTCAATTAGTTGATTCGCTTCGTGCGTGAGGCGGTAGTCTGGAAAAATGAACGTTTTTTTCCTGGTACTGTAGTTTTCAACAGGCTTGACAGAATAGTACTGTAGTGAAGCCTTCTGTGTAAATGGATACTGTGAAACAGAAAAAAGTTCTCACCTCGCCTGAACAAAATGATTGCCAACATCATCGAATACTCTTCTTCGGTCATTTCAATGAGTTTCATCTTGTTCACCAACTCATTCATCATTGTCGACGTACACTTTTGGTAGTAATCGGAGACTCTGAAAAATAGAAAGTACCGTAACCCCCATTACCTACTGACAATCAATTTTGAGCTCAATTATCTCAATTACAGTATGAGGTACAAAAATGTTGATGATATCATCAGTGACATTTCATTAATTTACAGATTTTTGATATCTCTGAATTAATTGAGCTCCATGTGTGATTTGCAGCTACTACATGACAAGGAAAACTGCTTCAAGAGTTTTCTGGCTTTTGATAAAATGATTCTGATACAGAAATAAAATTTTTACTTCCTTCTCACTATTTTAATTCTGCAAATCGAGATAAGGAACTTTGCCGTTTCATAAATTCTGTAACTTTCTGACTAATGAGTTCAAAACCAATCAGATTATCCATTCACGCTAGCTGAAACTCGAAAACTCACGGCTTCTCAACTTTTTCTTGCAAGTCGGCATCGTTTGGATACCATGCGTCATTGGTAAATGTGACACCGTCAATTCCTAATCGATACGATTGCCACGCGTAAAGAAGCCATGAAACTGGTGCGAAACGGAGTTTCAGAAGAGTCGTTCTGTCGGCAATGTTGAGGTTCTGGAATCAAAATTTCGGTATTTGAAGTTTTGGTTAACATCAAGCTAATCAATCGTCGCCAACGTTGTTTATTCAATTTCTGGGGGAGCTCCAAGCATGTGGATTTTCAGCCCCAAGCTTAAGAAAAAGGGATCCCAAAGGGTTAGAACCCCACCGGTTTCCATTTGTTTTTTGAAACATGTTTTGAATAGTTTGAAATTGGAAAATCAAAGTTTGGAAACTTGAAAACATGATTTCGTTGGAGTTTTGAGATTTTTTAGAAGTTTTTCAAGGTTTTATTATGGGAAAGTTCACAACTCGAGTTGTGCAACTTGAACCTCCATACTCAAGGATTCAATGAAACAAAAAATCAGTTTCAACGAAAATAGTGAGCATGAAACAGTGAGATCGTAAGCCAAGATGATTAAAAGTATCCATTCCCTCCAAGAGAAAATGCAAAATTCGAAACAGTGAAAAATGTTTTAAAACTCACACAAAGGTCTGGAAACGAATTCATATAGTCGTGAAACCATAGAAACGTTCGGCACCAGGTCACTGTGATGTCTCGTGTGTTCGCTAATCGGTGGGCTTTGGACCATTCGAGCTGCAAGGTAGTTGTAGTTTTTGAGGTTACGGTAAAAAACTAAAGTTTCATTAGTTGATCACTTTTCATCATCATTAACAGAAACCGAGACAAACTTGGTCAAAGTTACGGTGAAAAGTACAAGCGAAGCCAACGTCGGAACAATGGATTTGAAAAATCATCACTAACTTTACAATCATGAAACACTAATTCTTATTTTTCTTACCTTATTCCGTTTCGCCACCTTCCCCGGATCAACCATTGCTGTTCGGAGGGGTACATCCACAGTACAGTAGTTGTCAAAACACTGAACCATATCCTCGTATTCCGGAATACATGTGTTCTCGACTCTTCGTTGCTGGAATTATAAGCATAGTTAAGAGTTAATAGAGAATTTACTGAAAATCCCCTAACCAACTTCGAGCTCAAATGTCTCAGTTCCTTTAAGAGATATCACAAATCTGTCAACTAATTGAATGTTCGTCAGAACATCTCATTTCTTTTTGTTTAATGAATTTTCTTACATCTTTCATCGAAATTGAGATAATTTACTTCAAATACAAGTGACGACCGTGTACTTATCACAAACTGTTTCGAGAAAGTATTGACTTTGATACAATGCTCTTGATACAGTAATAATATTGACTTTTTGACACTATTTTCATATTCATTCAAAAAATGGAGATAAGGAATTTTTCCGTTTCAATAGTTTTGTAACTTTCTGACTAGTGAGTTAAAAACCATTCGTTTCGGCTCAGATGTGGACAATTTTTTTCAAGGATGTCATAATTGTAAATAATGTTATCTGATCCCGATTTAATTTTTTTTTCAGTTTCATGATTTTCACATCTTTTATGTACACAAAAAGGTTTCACTGTTAGACTGTTTTGATTTGGACAAACTGTGAATATGGCTTACAAATTAGCTAATATGAATTATTAGAACATTTACAATTAGAAAAAAAACCCCACAAAAATCAGTCCAAAACTCACAATTTCCCTCAACTCCATGACTGTCTTGGATGAATTATCCATGTCTGGTGTGGTACTGGGACTCGATGATGGACTTGGAGTTGATGGTAACGTATTTTGAATGCTCGCTCGTTTCGTTCGATAATTCATTTTGGCGGCTTTCGGGTGTTTGGGCATTTTGGCCGGCTCGATCTCGCCAATTTTTGCCGGATGTCGTTCGGATTGGACGGCTGGAAATATTGGAGTGTAATAATGCATGCTTGTGAAGGGGATTTGGAAAATTTTCTGTTTCAAAATGTTTGTGGATTTCTGGCTTTCTATTAAGCGCCGCTAATCAGGGGATATATACTACTAGTATACTCTGAAATTTTCAGATAATTTGAAAAATTATGAACCACTAGGACATCAAAGTTGACGATTCACCATGTTCAATAAGTTTCGAAATTTCGGTTCCAAAAGTATTGTGAAGTTCCTACTATTCATGAAACTCCGCTTTTTTCAATGTATTAATAAGAACTAACATTTCTCATCCATTCCCACACTGTAGCACTTTTGAAGTCGGCACGCTCTGCATCGATTACGGTAGACCTGTGAGACGTCGCAATTGTTTCCCATCGTACATGAATAGGTTCGATGATCCCAGACACTGAAAAAATTGAGGATTGGGTAGTCAAGGTAAACGTTTAATTAGAAGAAGACCTACTACTATTTTAAAATTTTTTTCTGAAATTTGTTACAGTTTGGAAACAGTGTTAAAAATGGAATTGCATAAAAATTCGTAAGCCAAAAAATTTGAAAAAATACTGTTTCAAAACTTTGTTGAATTTTTCGAAGATATATATTTCAAAGCGATAAATATACGACTTTGCAATATTTGTCTGGAGACCCACAAAAAATTCAGTAAACATCACCCTACATATATTTGCACTTTGAGCCCATTTATCTCTGTTCCTATAACATTTATCACAAATCTGTCTATAGATAAAATGTTTATCATGCTATCACCAACATTTTATCAGTTGACAATTTTTTGATATCTATAGGAACCGAAATAATAGCTCAAAGTGCAAATTCTAGGAACCGGAAAATTGTCAAAAAAATTGACAAACCTTCGTCTAAAAAATCCTTTGCATCCATTGCACGCCACGGTTCCATAGTGTCTTCCAGCTTTCTCATCTCCACAAACCAGACAGAATTGTGTGGGTTCTAGAGAATTCTTATAGTTAGTTAGAAGAGGTGTGTTGAGCATTTTCATTTTTCCCGATTTTTTAAAAATTATCTTCAGAAAGCTGATTTTTTGTAAAATATAAAAGCAGAGAGTACTAGTTGTCAGAAGCTGAAATTTCTTCTATTTTCAATCTTTGTGTGTTTTGTGCTCTTTCCCTCCCCGCACGACTTCCGTTTCTCTGAATTCTAGGCTCCTTCGTCAGAAGCTCTCTTCACTAAACACACTATTTCTTTAAGGGGTGATAATGATAAAATCTGATAAGTTTGTGCGTGCGTTAGTGTGTATGAGTAAGCTACACATTTTAAAGGAGCATAACAAAGTTATTTCGTGCGATGTCTGATAGAAGAAAATGTTGATGTGTCGGTTAAGAAAAGAGGAGGATTAGAATAAGAGATTTCAAATTTTTAGATTAGGATTAAAATTTTTGAAAAATTCCGCAAATAAAAATGAAATCAGAGGATGAATTAAACTAACTAGATTTAGAAAATTGTAACATAAAATTAAAAGACTAGGAATATCTAATGAAAACATATTACAATTAAAAATAACATTGAAACAGATAATTTTAAAAGCACACTTTTTCGCATTTTTAGGGTTCAAAGATTTTTCAAAAAAACAAGTAAAAATGTGTGTCTTAAATCACTAACTAAATTACTAACTCAGTGTTCCCAGGAATTTCAGCAAAAAAACTTTTTGAAACAAAAATTTTTTGAAATCGTTTTTGCCACTGATAGATAGATATGAGGTCTATAACTTTTAAATAATTTAAAACTAGTACAATAGTATTGTATTTCAAATTGACTTTCAAACTATTTCAAACTGATTATTAGGTTTTTGAAACATACCGTAAACACTCTAATAGAACGCCACTCGGACCGTTCACTTTGGGCTTCATATTTGAGTACTGGGGTGGCGTTCTATTAGAGTGTTTACGGTAGTTTTGTGAACTAATTTTCATTTTTTTTGAAAATTTATGTTTTACGGAGTCGAGTTATTTTGCCCTAAAAATTCCTGACTAGTTTATCAGATGGAGGTAAGAATGAATAAGATCATTTCCAGAAAAGTCTTAAAACACATTGTAAAATAAATTCTCCAAAAACTGAAATGTCTAGTTTCAGTTTAATATCAAGAAGTTTTGAAACATTTGTTAAACATTTTCAAAAGTGAATTTTTCGGATTTTTTTCAATGTTTCAACTTGTTCTCATGAACTTATATCAAGCATTTTGTGTAATCTTGCAATCTTTCGTGCCATATTAAATTTTTAAAAGAAATTTGAATTTAAAAAAAACAGAAACTTACTGATTCGTGGTGATGGGCTCATGATGACACTGCAGGGATACTGAAAAAGAAACTGTAATTTTGGAATTTCGTAATTGTTTTTTATCATTATTTTGGATTAAACAAATTTGATGTCATAAGATACCAATTATTGAAGCGAAGACACTCATGCACTTTTACAAAATTGAAGAAACCGAAAAATTAAGAACAGAAAAGTAGTCAACTTTAACTCAATTTATCTTAATTCCTGTGAGATATATCAAAAAGTACCAACTGATAAAATATTTTTGACATTTTGATAACAAATTTCTTAGTTGACCACTTTTTGATAACTTTTAAAGGATCCGAGATATCTGGCTCAGAATTAGGGGCACGATTGGTTGAAGTGATTTTGTTCTTTACTGTGGGGAAAACAGTAAAGAAACAATTTTTGAGAGCCATGTTTTTTGTTTCAATGGAAACAGCGAAAAAAGAATAGAAAAAAGACTCACATTTTTTGTCTTTTTTGGAAGTGTACTATGTTCAGTAGTCGGAGAAATTTGATGTTGATGTTTCTTCCATAAAGACTCTTTTTCACAAATTTGGAATATTTTTAGTTTTGTTTTCTCTGAAAATTCAAAAAGTTGAAAAGAAATACAAAAACGGTTTCAGAAAAGTGAAAAGTAGCCAGATTTTTTTTTGAAAAAGGTGATCATGAAATATGGGGTCTTGAATTTAAGGATTAAACTAGACACAAGGTTTCGGATTTAGAAGAATCTTAAGAGAACAAGAAATCCGAGAAATGAGACAAAAATGACGATGATCAGAACGGGATTATTTTTTGTCTCGGGAGGAATAGAAATAAAAATGCGAGGAATAGGTGAGAAAAGGAAGAAGAAAAGGGAAAGAGAGAGAGAGGGAGAGAGAGAGAGAGAGAAAAAAAAAGATAAAAGAGAAGGAGACACTAATTTAAGAAAACTGGAGAAATAGTGGTGGACCGTAGCACGAGTAGGAATTTATCGAAATTTTAGAAAATCGACCAAATTCTAAATGAGGGGAAACTGTAAAAAATTACTATTAAACATTTTTTAAGGCTGTTTCTGGCACTTTTTGCATTTTAAAACATCTCTGGGACCCATTAAAACCTATAATTCACCCTTAAAAACGTGTTTCCGGTCAATATTCAGAAAAATGCATGGATGGCGTAGTGGGATTTCGGACGAATAGAGTGTACCATTGTAATGATTTTGCTGTCTTACAGTTCAGCAACTTTCTGAAACAGAAAAGAAAAAAACGCATAGGAGGCCTAATGGGATTTTTGGTCAAGTTTTGGAAAAAGAGGTCCCGGGTTTGAACCCCACCGGTGGCTATTTGTTTATTAAAAGTGTTTTCAAAGGTTTTTAATGGCGGGGAATTCAGAAATCAAGGTTTGGAAACCTGAGAATGGGATTTTGGTGCAGAAAAATGGAATTTTTCTTCTGAAGTTGACCGAGAATTCTGTTCTTCTAAATTTTTATTCTTGATTAAAAGAAATTTCCAGAGCAACGTTCACATCGTAATGAGTTTGCTGTGTTTAGCAACACTCCGAAACAGCAAAAAAGTTTTTGGAAACCTCGAAGTTCTGCTTCACTCTAAACCACCTAAGTTTTTATACATATCCTAGTACACCCCATGTGCTTCTCCAAAAACCACCACACCCCAAAACCGTGCCGGCGCCCCACGGAACAGAACACAATATTCGAACCGATTTCCGGTACCCCGTCGTCAACAAAAAGACAAAATGTTGCAGAAGACATGGATATCATCATATCCAAATACACGAGATACGGTAAGAGACGCAGACAACCGAGACGACGCCAACAAAAAACGGCGCCAAGGTCCCCTGGCGCCAGGGGACTTTGATGGTTTGGGGGTGGGGTCCAGGGGGCGGGGACAGAAAAAAAATGTATCTGTGTAGTTTGATTTGATGTTGCTGTGTGTGTGACGTCACACACGTACGACAAATTTACGATTACTTTGGTTTAAGATGTTTCTTGTCTTTTTTGTTCCTCGTGGGGTCTCTTTGAAGGGTCATCAAATGTTTCTTTTCTCTTTTTGACGTTGTATACGGCAAAGTTTAGAAGGGAATGATCTTTGAGGCTGTGGACAGGTGTACTCTACTGTTAAAAACTGTAATAATAGAAATTTCTGACTTTGAGCCAAAAAAAAATACCCGGAAAACATAAAAATACGGGGAAACAAGGAACTGTTGGGGGGAGCGGTATCAAAACATGCTTTTTTTTTCAGCCAATATACTTGTTTTGTAAAACCGAAAAAAAAATTTATCACGAATTACAAATTACGAAGCTTACGGTCACAATGGTCACTTCAACTTTGAGCCAATTTATCTCGTTCCCTGTGAAAGATATCAAAACGTGGTCAATTAACAAAATGTTCAGCATAACATTTAAAACAAATTTTCGATTAACTTCTTCTTGGTATCTTCTACAAGAATCGAGATATATTGGGCAGAAACTGGGTGCTTCTAGAGTTAGGCTCGAATGGGATGGGGCGGGAGGTAATCATTTTCATTTGGAAGAAGTGAAGTAATCAATACAACGATTTTTAAAAAATAACGAATTGAAACGGGAGGAAAAAATAGACTTGAAAAACAGTTTAACATCGACTAAAATAATGAGGAAAATGTTTGCTACAGTAATCAAAGGCGCATGGGATAAATTAGGGAAAGGATTAATGAAAAATTGATGTATTCTATTGTATTGCGGGCATGTAATAGTTATTTTTTAATACTAACCAATTTGACAGAAACTTGAAGCAGTAAAAAATAATGATTGTCTAGCAGCTCAAAGTCAAAGTCAAATGGAGCAAGTGGAACAGAAAACATTTCAATTTTTCTGTATTGGATTTCCAATCCACAAATGAAAAATGACCATTTATATTGTTAAAAAAATGTTTCAAGTACTTTTTGAACTCTCTGAAAATAGTCTCATAATGATTTAGTCTCCATTTGTTTATGAAATTATACTAGAAAAATTGGAAAACAACCTAGTTTTTTTCTAAAATTTCAGTTTCACTTATGACAAAAAATATTCTACTTTGTGATCCTATCACGTTTGGATTGCAATTTTAGTTTGAGTATTACAACTTCCAAAGTATTTATTTTCTTGACTAAAAAAGGTTACAAGCGAAATATCACGGCCCATTGGAAATTTACTTTTTGGAAGATCTAATACAGTAAATAAGAAACAGTAAAAAATTGTAAAACGGTCTCAAGTTAGTAAGAAACTCAGAATGTCATTATTCAACGGTTGTGAAGGAGAATCAGTCGTCATATGCTTGAAAACAATTAAACATTGAAACCAAAGTTGGATTGTGCTCATTCGAGGATTTCCGAAGTCTAAGGGTTTCCGAAACAGTGCAATGAAGTTCGTGGAAAATACAAAAATTTCAAAATAAATAGAAATTTAAGATCCATTAATCCAAATTTACATTTTAGAGCAGTCCCCAAAGGAATTTTCAGAGCACCAAGGAAATTCAAACTTTGAAAAAGTACAGTTTCAAACGATCGAGAAAAACGGGACCAATATGTAAAAATTTTAATATGTAGTGATAAAAGTTGATCTAGACGACAGATAGAAATTTTAAGGAACATAAAAGAATCACTTCATTAACAAAAATTGAAGTTTGTCAAAAAAATAATAATGAATTCTTTGAAACTGCGAAAAAATCAGAATCTTCAGAAAATTTCAGATTAAAATAATTTTATAATTTTTTCTCTGAACAATTGAGAAAGAGCTGAAACATTTAATTTTTGCTGAATTTTTTCAAGCATATTCTGCCAGAACATAGTACAAGGCCAGTACAGGGTTGACATGTTTCCATTAAAGCTGATCAAACATTTTGGGATTTCCACAAAAATTTTTACAATTTGTCACGAATGCACAGTTTCTGCTAAAACAGGAAACTGATTTTGATCATTCCATTTTTGGGTTTGATGAATCTTTTTTGAAATTTGAAACGTTGTGAGGGATCAGAAAAAGTTCAAAAATGTGTACTTGAAACTTGAGGGTACTTTGGACAAACTTTTTCATATAAAAATCACAGTTTCAAAATTAAAGTTTCTTGAATATGTTAAGGTTTTGAGCAATCAGTAAAAATTTGGGAAAATTTGGGAACGTTTTTTTTTCAAAAACTTTTATCTGGAACGTATTTCCTGATTTTCAAAATGTTCCGGAAGAGTAGAAACATAGAAAAAACACTATCTTTGACCCAATAAGTTTCTTATTTTAGCTAAACGTTTTGTTTAAAAAATTTAAAAAATGGAAAACAAGAAAAAACTGGAGATACAACTAGTTGAAAAATTTGGAAACTGTCGGAAACGGTGAAAAATTAAAAATGCAAATTAAAAAAGCCACGAAACAATGATCAATAATCGTTGGTAAAAATAAGAAAGGAAACGGAGAACCTGTGTCTTATATTTCCCAATTTTTAATCGTTCCGTTTTGATCTACACCTCACTGTTTCTGTTACCCTTTTCGGGAAACAAGGACATTTCGGACGGAAAAGGGGGGTGAAGAAGTTGAAAAGAGATTTTAATCCTGGAAATACTTTTAATGGGGACAAAATAGGTGAAGTCTGTAGGGTGATCAGGAATTCGAATCAGTCGGTTAAAGGGTGCTCGATTTAAATATGTAGCTTCCAGTTAAAAACGTTTGTATAATAGTATTTCTAAACGTTTTAAACTCAAAATTTTGTTGATTTTTTTTGCCTAAAGTGAGCTCAGCGAATCATTGCAAATGTGCAATATGATTTTGACAGCTTGAAACATAACATTTTCAAAGATTCCATGAAGAACTACTGTAGGCAGATTTTGATGGAAATTATGGTCAACATAAGAAAAATTAATATTGAGGAGAAATATCTACATTTGTAATAACAATTTGGAAACAGAAAATTTTGTAAATCAAATTTTGAACATTTTATTCAATTACCCTATTGCTGTTATCGGAGTACTGGTTTTTTTCAAGCTTCGCAATTAGTAGCGTTTTCGAAACGGAAACTTTTTTGCTCCTGCTTTTCCATCATTTTTCATATTCATATTCTCATCTGGCTAGATTGTACCATTCTCTTATCTCCATCCATCTAAATGTCTCAAATGGACAGAATAAAAATTGATGATCGAAATGAAGATTACTGTGTACAGAATATCGGGATTCACCGAAAGAAGTGAAACAGGGAAAAAAGGTCGATGAACAGATCAAGAAGAGAATGGAGGGAATTTTTCCAAAAGTTGAAATGTACTAATAAGGAATAAAAATTTGGTCAGCTGATATGTTAAACTTGAAACTGTAAATTTGAAAAAGCAAATTATTTAAGAAACGACATGAAAAAAATGGTTATTGAAATTTCGCTTGCCCATTCCCATCATTTGCATTGAGGTTACTGTAAACTTATAAAATTTTCAAAACAGATATGTTTTCAGATTTTTGTTTCAGATTTTATCAGATGCATGACATAATTAACTCTAATCTCTAACTGAATGCAACGTTTTTGAAAACTTCGAAAAATCTACTGTGCCCACTCCTTTAAATTGAATTTTCAACTAAAATGTCAAACGTTCGACTATTGAGACTAATTTTTAAGGACCTATGAAATCATAAATCTGAAACTGTATAATTTTTTGAGCGGACCAGCCTGTCAAAGTTCCCGTCTGCATTTCAACGTGACAGTGCTTGCAAGAGACTACTGTAGCTAACAAGGGGCGTTTATTATTGTGGCCGTACTTTAAATCATTATTTAAGTCAAATCGTAGTTACAGTAATAAAAGAATACTGTAGCCTTGCAAAAGATATAAGCAGCTATCACTGTACACCGCGAAAAATACATATCGAACTAATAATGAATTCAAAGCTGTTGAAAATGAAATTCTCAAATCAATACAAACATTTTTAAACAGTAGAAATTAACTAAACATAGGCACCCCGTAAATAAAAAAGACTGTCTATTCTGACTCAATTTATCTCGATTTCTGTGAAAGATATCAAAAAGTTGTCAATTAACAAAATGTTTATCATCATGTCAGCAACATTTTGATAGTTGACCACTTTTTGATATCTTTCACAAAAAACGAGATAAATTGAGTCAAAATTACGGTATCTATTTACTTCAAAACTTGCTGACTGTACAAAAATATTTTTAGAAAAAAGGTATCTATCGAGAATCTTCGTCTAGACACCGATGAACTCAGAATTCTGAAGACGTCAGAGGAAATGTGCCAATTATACATTGACCACTAAATAGTGTTCCCGTGTGAGCAGTGTTCCAACAGGAAAACAGAAAAAAATAACATAGAAAGACACACACACGTGGTTTGTTATTATTCCAATTTTAATCGGTTCTCACACATCATAACCAAAGAAAAGAAAGAAAAAGGAACACACAGACACAATTTGCTAGACTAGAAAAGGAGTGAATAGAAAGAATGATGACGCCTCTAGGTGTAGGCAGAACAAAATGACAGAAAATTATTAGGTGTTCGATTTTACTGGAAATCGAGTTTTCAGGTGGGAGCGGCACATAGAAAATAGAGAATGTATAATTATAACTACAAATGAAAATTATGAAACAGGGAAAATTAGCAACTTTGACCTAATTTATCTCGGGAACTGTGAATGATATCAAAAAGTGATTAACTAACAAAATGTTTATGATAATATCGCAAATATTTTGTTAGTTGACCCCTTTTTGATTACAGGGAGCGAGATAAATAGAGTCAAAGCTGAGAGCTTCTGAACTAACTTAAAACTAGCGTAATATGGAGAACTAGTGTTAAAGACTGAGCCCTAACTGTCAGTTTTGTCAAAAAGTAGTGATTTTGAAACCTAAAGAAGTACGATAGCCCCCAAAAATGTGAATCCGATTAATGTACTCTTTTACGCAAAAATGCACACTATCGGGTACATAAAACCAAAAACGCTGTGAGAAACTAAGTCTTAAAAACAACTGTTTCATAGTTTTCAATTGTTTTTTGTGCTATTTCTAGTAGTTGAAGAACTGGAGGAAATAAAAAAAAAAAACGAAAATGACATTGTGGTTTTGTTGTGCATTTTGGTATTTTGGTATTTGCAGAAACCTGGAAACTAGTTGATACAGTAAGCTACAGTAGTTACAGAAATATTTTTAGTCAGCAGCTTAAAGTTAATAGAGCAGAAAATAACTCCACTGTTTCGAACATTTGTGATTGATGAGGATGGAAGGGAAACTTCACTGATACTCTTCAACAATATGTTTTACACCAAAAATCATATTTTGACTTCTGAAAGAGTTGTCTGAAAACGCTCAAAAACTGAAAAATGACGTTTTTGTCCGGTACTGCATAGCTCATGCAGAACATTACCGTAGTTTTGGAAAATATCCGAATGCGTGAAAAAAATTTAGTTTTCTGAAACCTTTTTTTCACAGTTTCAAAGAATTGATTCGAAGAGAATAAGTAATAAACTCTCAATAAGCGTTAAACAGATGCAACAATTTTTAAAGAAAATTTACGATTTCAAAAAGTTCAAAAATCTCTATACCATCAGGACCTGTTAATATGGCATCTTCCAGTGTGTAGAAAAAAAATCTCCAGTCCAAAGTACACTACAAAGTTTGACTACATATAAAAAACCGTGATGGGTGGTCACACACTTTTGACCTCAATGTTCTTTTTTTCTTTTCTTTTATCCCGTTTTTTGCACTTCGTTTTCTATTGAAATGAGAAACTAACTAAATATGTGTGGAGAGAAAGAAAACAGAAGGAGAGCTGTGAAGGAGAGAAGTGTTATTTTGAACTTTGAGTGGAGGGGAACAGAGGTCAAAGAATGCACTTTTCGGAGAAGGGTTACTGTAGGAATGGAGGTGGAGAAAAGGATACGAACGCATTATAGTGGCAGCTACTTTTCTTATACCTCACACATGTTAAACAGTATTTAATTAGCCATGAATGAGACGCCTTATTTTTTGAAGTTAAAAGAAATTCAAGTCTTTAAAAAAATATGTTTCACATTTTCTATAAGTCTTGTTGAATCCTAGCTGGCCAATAGATGAGATATAGATTGTCAAATACACTTTTCAGTATAATTTCAGCTAACATATTAATAAGATTTTCAGCCTAAATTTTTTTCTAGACGAACTATAGGATAATGAAGAACAAAGTGAGATGCACATATTCAAAATAAAAACGTACGCAGATGATTGAATATGCGATAACATATAGGTGACAACAATCACAATAAATGATCTTCGATGTATTTTTTTTTTCAAAACGAACATGAAGAATAGAAGGCGAAATTCAATTGAATTGGTCTGTGATGGATAATAATGAAGTTATTTTGAATGGAGTTTGAACATACAGAGGAATAACACTGGGAGTTGCTTAATTGAAAATAGAGCAATTAACTTCAGTTAAAAATCTGATGGAACGGTGAATAAGATTTAAAGAAAGGGAATATGATTTTTTTCAAGTGCAGTTAATATATGGTCTAGTTAATATATGGTCTATAGTCTAGTGAAGGAACTTGCAGACTGAGTATTTAGGCTGAGTATTTAGGCTTGTTACGCGGTTAGCGTATTGGGTACGATAACCAAGTGAGAGGTGTAAAAAAGTTTCGAGTTTTCAAGAAATGTTAGGGAAAATGAACTTGGAAGTTCAGCAACGGAATCAAGGATGATAAACTCATTGAAGAATGCAGACTATTGATACCAATAAAATTGAAAAATGAAACAGAATTTTTTCATAAAATGTGAATTGTTTTCAAATTGTATTAAATTTTGTTAATTTGAAGTTAGAAATTACTATCTCGTCCCTACTACCCGATACTTTTCAACTCTAAAATTTTGAAAACCTTTTGAAACCGATAAAAATACGCCGTTGTCCAAACAAAAAAAATTCCAAAAAAAAAAAAAAAAAAAAAAACGTTCCGATTTGCTGATAATCCATGGGGTCGATGAGGAGAGTGTGCCGCCTGAAAAACAACAAATATGATGTTTTCGACGTTTTTTTTGATAAGTTTTAAAAATAGGATAGAAGGAAAAACAAAAAGTGAACATCATTGGCATGGACAGGAAGATGAGTATGCAAAAAATAAGAGAGCAATCGGTTTGCAAAAAAACAGATGATCAATTTTCAGAAAAAAAAGTTCTGAAAAGAAAAGAAATTGAAACAAAACATTATAAATTGGATGAACATTGGTTAATCAATATTCCAAGTAAAAACGTTGTAAAAAGTAACAAAATATGTAAAAAAGGAAAGTTAAACATGAGATCAAACACGACTGATCAATTTTCGAGAAAAAAGGTCAAAAAAAGGAAATTGAAACAGAAAAGTGAAAATCAGAAAAAGCGATTTATCAATTTTCAGGAAAAATGTTCGAAAAAAAACATAATTGAAACAGAATATTAGAAATTATATCCGACAATAACGAATCTGAGAAAATTTTGAAAATCAATAAAAATATACGAAATTTGAACTGCAAGCTTGATTGTTCAGTGGAGTGTGGTGGATTTTAAATCGCTTAAACTTTTGACATGTTACTTAATGAACAAAAACCGACGCTAATTGTAATAGGTATAAATTACTTGTTTTACGACTAAACTATTCACGGTGTTTTTTCCGGAACGTTAAAAAAAATAGTTTTGAATTCGCGCATGTTTTGATGGAATGCAGGCTACCGTTCGTAGCGACTCGGCCGTTCAGTTTAATGCATGCGCGTCGATACTCAGCGCGCTCATCTACCGTATTTGCGTTAGAGAACATTTACTTTACGTCCTGAAAAAAACACCGTGACTAAATATTGGCACGAATTAATTTAGTGGCCATTACTGAGCATAAATGTTACCATGGTGAAACAGTATTTAATATAAATTTACAGGGAGAACTTTATATAAAAAAGGGAAGGCATGAAAAATAATATTTCTCGAAATTTTAATCATAGCTCTAGAGGAGATTTTTAAAAAACTCCAAAAAATCTATTGTCTCCCCTCTTTTAAAGCTAGGATTTGAAATGAATATTGGCGACTCCAATGTTATCATTTGCCTCAAGGCTACTGTACACTTAAGACATTTTTGAAACAGATCTATTTTTGGAAATTGTCATCTTCTGATTTGGTTTCAGATACGCATAATGTACTCTAATCTCTACAAGCCTAATTGAATATCAGAAATGGGATTAGCAAGTTTTAGCCTATTTTTGAAACTGATGTATTTCGAGAACATGAAATAGTATAGATCAAATTCGACCAATAAATACGTGGGAAGAACTAGTCAAAGTTAGCAGTTCAAAATATTAACAAGAATTGAAAAACAGAGAAATTTTTTCAACGGTTTCAAAATTACGGGTTTAGGGGTCCTTATTAATCTTTTTCACTGGATCTTTAATTTGTTTTTTTTACCCAAAACCACGAGAATTAGAAATGAGCAATCTTTAGAAAAAAAAGGGTTCAGAAAAAAATGTTGATCTGTGAAAAAAGTTTTCTCACGACCAAGCGAGACTTTCTTCATACTAAAGATTGCAACATAGGGCAAGTATCCAAACGTCTGGTCTCAATGGTCAAGAAAATTGTTGCTAATTTCGAACGAAAAAAATTTATGTTTCAAGTTTCTCAGAAATTTTGGTATTTTTTGGAAAATTAGTGAATCCCATTAATACATATTGATGAGAAAGTATAACATATTGATGAGAAAGTATAAAACAGCTGCTCGGCTCAGCAGTTTGAAAATTATTAGCAATTGAGACAAGGAGCTTTAAAAGACTGAATAAAAGATATCTCTCAAAATTCGATGGTTTCGAAGTATTCACTGTTTCAAAGTGTTCATTATACACCGGACAAACATTTTTCAAAATCAACGAGTTTTTGCTGAAAAAAAAATAGAACTTGGAAAGTAGCGATGGAAAGAATAAACGGAGATTTTGGATTATAATTGTTCTGGTAAACGGACGGACATCGGACACGGACAACGGACATCCAAAACGGCAAACAACGGACAACGGACTGTCCGTGCAACTCTGGTATGCATACACTGCTGGACATAATTATAAGTTCACCGTGAATTTCGAGTTTTCTCGAAAACTGTGAATATAGACTGAACAGGATATGAACGCAATAAATACTGTTTTGAAATGCCAATTAATTAATACCATTCGATACTGATATCGTTTCTTGATTTTGGAAAATTCGAAAAATTGCGTTCATATTCTGTTCAGTCTATATTCACAGTTTTCGAGAAAACTCGAAATTCGAGGTGAACTTATAATTATGTCCAGCAGTGTACATCAAGAAATACAATACGTTTTGAATGATTGGAAAACTGAAGCTTTTGAAAGAAAATTGTTGAATTGATTTCAAAGAAACTCGGGTTGTCATTAAGAATTTTCCTTTTTCGGAACTTTCATACATTTCATGCACCCAGGAAATATGTATATAGCTTTAAAAAAAATGAGAAAGAGATATTTTATGAACCCATTAAATGATTAAAATGTTCAAATTGCTTCATTAGAAATGCTCGAATTGAAACATTATAATTTTTTAATTTTCTAAATTTTACAGTCTTATGAGATTCATGAAAATTTGAATTTCGAGAGTTCGATAATAGGCACAACGTTGTACTAATGGAAATTGGCAGATGAACGCTTACGTAAATTAACAGTTCGTAGTTTTCAAATTTTCAATTGAAGATTTCGAATCATATAAACAAACTCCGATATCATTAAAAATTTACAGTAGCTGTTGAAAGAAATCCGAGAACAGTGGAATTTATTAAGAATTGACAGATACAGGCAGTTGAAAGCATCTATAATTTTTGTCTAAAAAACAAAAAATATGAGATGGTGAACATTCGAATAGAAAAATGTCCAAAAGTGACTCATTAGGATTGACTATGCTGGTTCGACCCCTACTGTGGGTGGTAAAACTTTTTTTGCATTTTTTGAAACTAATTTTTGATTCCAAGTTTGCCCCCCTAGGCACTATATGACACTTTTTGATTAATTTCAAAAGTTTTCAAAGAAAAAAAAAAAAGATTTCATGAGAGTTTGAGGAAAAAAATAGATAATGGTCTTTTCGACCGGTTCTTACATCCTCGTATCGTTAGGAACGAAAATTTCAGTCTCTGAAAATTGCTCAATTTTGCCCTTTTGAGGTGGAGTACTGTCAAATCGATCACATACAAGATTCGAACCTATTTCTTTAGGTTTCAGTTAAGTTCAAGCGATATTTCAGAAATTAGGAACTGTCAAAGTTCTAACAACAATCAGAAGGAGATTTTTTGAGCCAACATTGGGCTGAAAAAATTTGTCAGAATGCTATTTTTATCGTTTCTGAATAATTGGAACGTTTTTTCGCACTTTTCAAAAAATTTTCAAAAAAATCATTTTCAAAATGTGGGGGATGGTGATTTTTTTCAAAACAATTTTTTTTTTGAAAATGTTTAAAAGTTACTTCAGAAGATAGAAAAATGTCCAAAAATGAGTTTCGCACTCAAGCAAATCCTGAAAAACTAATTTTTAACCTCGAAAAATGCATGTTTTTGGCCAAAATTTAGTACTAAAAGTACTTTCAGAGGCCATATTTCGGCTCCTTTTGAGAACGGGCTAAAAATTTTTTTGGATTCGGATTCAGCATGTTCGAAAGTACCTTTGTACAAATTTTGAGCAAATTCTCAACCGTTGTCTGAAAAACCTTCCCTTGTGATTTATCCAACTTTTCAGAAATGTTCAAATTGATACACTGAAAATTCTCGGATTGAAACAGTAAGATTTTCAAATTTTTAAACATTTTACCGTTTCATGAATTTTATGAAAGTTTGGATCTTGATCTCTAATATCAGTAAATTCAGTGACCGTCTTTAAAAGCATTTATAATTTTTTTTTCTAAAATTTCAATACAAACGCAAAAAATAAAATTAGATATCTTCAAAGAATAGCTGTTTCAGAAAGTAGTGAAATTAATTAGATTTGAAGGATTTTTCTGGTTTACTCGTGTTGGGAATTGAGCCGCTTATACTTAAAATATATTTTGAAACAGAAAAAAAATGAAATGTTGATATTTAAAGGCCTGCAATATTTGAACTTTAGAAAACAGAAGTGTCGATACATCTATTCAGAAATTTACGATACACAAAACATGCTCAAATTGAAACAGTGAATTTTCAAAATTTCAAAGTTTCACTGTTTCATGACTTTCATAAAAATCTGGATCTTGATCTATAATATCAGTTACGCTATCATTATCTGTTCTTTGAAAGCCATTTTAATTTTTTTGTGTTTAACATTTTTCAAAAACTTCATGAACATTTAAAGCTCAAAAAATAAAATTACCTAGCTTCGAAGATTAGATATCTAGAAAAATCAAAAAATTCGAGATCATGAAAACTTAGAAAATCAAAAAAGAAAATCTTTCATCGAAATTTCTCTGTTTCAAAAAGTAGTGAAAGTAATTAGATTTTAAGTATTTTTCTGGTTAAATTTATGCTTAACATATTTTTTTGGAACAGCAAAAAAACCCTAAAATTGCCGCTCAAAAAGCGTACGATAATTGAACTTTAACAGTCCCTACTCTTGGAACTGGAACAAAAAATAACCGTATTCTCATTAAAGCTGTTCAAACAGGTGCACTAACATAAGAATAATCATATTGAAACGGTAAAATTTAAAGTTTTTCAAATATTTTGACTTTTCATGAATATCATGAAAATCTTAACCTTGATCTGTAATATCAGTTAAACCATAATCCGTAGATGGTCTTCGAAAGAATCTAGAACCTTCAATTGTAACATTTTCAAAAACTTTCATGTACACTTAAAATTCGAAAAACAAAAACTAGGAATCTTCGAAAAATAGCTGTTTATAAAAATTGAAAAAAAGCAAAATCTTGAAAATCGGGATTGATCAAAATTTTACGGTTTTTTTATTTTCCATGAATTAGCCAATATCTCATTGAATCAGTGCATTGACGGTACAAGATTGTCAAAATATTGCATTTCAAAACTAATGAACTTTTAGAAGCAGCAAAAAAAGAGACCACAAAAAATTCTCACAATTCTTCTGATCCTGTGAGAACATTCTAACGAAGCAAGTGTGAGAATATAACACCTCTCTAACCCAATTTTTCATCCCAAAAAAAGAAAGAAGAAACACATTTGACCTCTTTTTCCTAAGTCTTTCTAAAAAGGATGCATAAAAGTAAATCAGAAATCACAAACGATGCAAAAAGAGCGGTATCAAAAAGTGTCAATGTGGCAAAAAAATATGGAAAAGTTAGAGAAGCAGAGACAAAATCTTTGATCTACTGTTCGAAGCGATAGACATTGAAACAAGTACACGCTGGAGAGAAATAGTGTGTAGACAGAAGAGAGTGGTAAGAGAAAAAGAGAAAGAGTGAAAAAGAGAAAAGGTGAGGTTGGGGTTGGTGTGGTGGTCGAGAGGAGGAGATGGAAAACGAAACGAAAAGGAAGAGAGAGAAATGAAAAAGAAAGAAAAAAGAGGAGAAAATTTGACATCTGGCACGTAGACAGAAAGGAGGAATAGACCTTTTCAATGTGAAGTTTTGAAGAAAATGAAAGAACATTTTTTTGTTGCTGGAGTCTTCCAGAAACATCAAAGTAACAAGTTTTGGTTCAGTAGACAATTGAAGATTAGAATCCCTTGAAAAAAGAGGAAGAAAAATTATAGATCATCATTAAAACGAAGATCACTGCTTCATTGAGTTTCTATTCATTGGTGATCATCGGCAGTTTTAATTCCTGCCAGTAGTAGAACGGCCATGAAATTTTTTAAAAAAGTCATAAAAATTGGAAAAATGAATTCTCGAAATTTCGTTAATGTATGAGCTACGGTGGTGCAAGTTGAGGCAGCCGAATCACTGTTACGTCAGAATTCATACTGTAACTAGATATACGGTTTGTCAAATTTAATTTGATTTCTGTAACAATCCGAAACAAAATTTGAAAAATACCGTTCCAAAAAGTCTGTTTCTTCCAGGTTTTCAAGAGAGACAATATTTCTATCTCGACCTCGTAAAATGAGAAAGGATTCATTTAACCACTAGCTAGGCTTCTTTGCGGAACCGGAAAAGATTTCGATTTGGGAAGAAAGTGGGACTATGAAAGTACAGTATACCCGTACTATTGAATACAAACACATTGGTACTTGGTTTCTTGAAAAATGATATTGAAAAGGTATTTTCAAACTGATGTAATTTTTTTTGATATTGTAGCTAAAATTGGAATCTATTGAAACATCTATTGAAACTCGAGACTTTAAATTCGTTTGATAATATTACGGTTGGTTTCAAGCGCCATATCTATTCGTGTAAATTTGTACGAAAAACATGTCCATTAAAAATTTTGAATTCCTATTTTTGTTTAGTATACTTTGAAATTTTCAGTCGCTTCTAACTTTTTGAACATCCAAAGTTGACATATTTCAAATCAAAATAAATGAAACTAATGAAATTTCGTTGCTCCGAAAGAAGGCTCTTAAGAGAAAAAACCTCCAAAAACGTTTAATGCATCTTAAACAAAAATCACTTTTTCATCTAGCGGATGTTAACAATTAGTCAAATTTATGAGCAGTGGCATTGTGCATGATGATCCAATTTGAAAAATCTAAGGCTCTTTTCACATCTACATAGTAGACCTCATAATTTTAGCTTCATCCAAATTGGTCCGTTTTCAAATAAAAATTGGTTGAAATTAATCTAGAAATGTACAAAAAAGTAATAAGATTTGAATAAAAATCTCCGATTCATCTGGTCGATGTATCTTACTACCGAAATGTCTGTAAGACTTCGTGATGTATGACATTGTCAAAAAACACAAAGCTTTTAAACAAAAATTCAAAAATCACAGTTTCAAAAAGCTACTAATTTTAAAGTTTACAAGGAGTGAATGATTTTTTCGAGTTATGGCGCGTTCAAAGTTGATTTCCAGGAGTAATTTCCTGGAAAAACGCTGTCCAAAGCTGCCATTGTTTTCCAGAGGCCTCCGCTTCGAGACCCGCCGTAAATCGACATGAATCAACAGGAAGAACACAGTCAAAACGAGTGATACAGTAGTTTACTGTTGCTGTAAATCTGGAAAACAATCGCAGCTTTGGACAGCGTTTTTCCAGGAAATTACTCCTGGAAATGAACTTTGAACGCGGCATTATGTTTCTGTAAATAGTTTTCAGGTTTTGATCTTGAAATTTGATAAAATGACTAACAAAACGAAAACAAACAAAAGGTCTGAAACATAAAATATTTTCAAATTGAAATGTTTAATCAAAACAGAGTAAAACTATGTTGAAATGAATCATAATTTCAAAATAACCAAGGAGAACTGTTTTGAGTCAACAAAAATTTGTGTTTCAAAAAGTTAATGTATGGTTTTGTCGTTTTAGTTGAAACCAGTATCGCATCGACTTGTGCAACAAAATTGGATTTAAATTAAAAATCCCAGTTTCATATGGTCCATATGAACTCTTGTCTGTTTTATTTATATTCGATGGTAGATTCGAATTGAAAAAAAATTCCCAAAAACATGGCTTGATTTATTGTTAAATTTGAAGTTTCCGTTTCATAAATTCTTCAAAATTTTTGGAAAATATTCCTTTTTGGTTGGTCACATATTTCAATCGACAAATACTAAAACATCAATAAAAACACCCTGAATAACCATGTAATAAAATCACTATGAAACTGAAACTTTAACTCTGAAATATGAAAAACTCGTTATTTTCTCATACTTTTGAAACATATGTTTCCCGCCAAAACAGCAGATGTGATGTTGCGCAAAATTGGATGTTTGTCATGTTTCAACACACATCTAAATAACACAGATTCTTGTTTTTGTTATTTTCTGAGTTGATGAAATAAATATATGCCTCCGGCATGGATGGACAGGTGGAAATTTAATCATAGGCTATTGGAAATTATGATTAATTATAGAAAATCATCTGTAAAAAAGACTTCCTGTTTCAAGGAAATGAGAAAAATAAACGCATAAAGCATTTTTCTAGTACAAACCGCGTTCTAAAACCAATTGAGGATAATTTTAAAGACGATGAACGCCGCTACCAACTGAGCTTCGCGGTCACAGGTTGTTTAATTTAGCTTAACAGGTACTTTCGAGCATACTGAAAAGGTTTCAGTTTTTTCCCTCGAGTTCTGAAACAGTAGGCAGAAAAATGATACAATGCAACCAATCGGTCTACTGAAAACATTATAATAATCTAGCTTATAAATAAATTGTTTGAAACTGTGAAATTTTTTTGTCATGGAAAGAAAAATTTGATGCTCAGAATCATTTTTTCTTTCGTTCTTTTAGCTAGAATAAAAAGTAGAACAATTTCAGATTAGGCGAGAATTCGAATTCAAAAATTCAAGTTTTTCAGAAAGTGATATGGAATTCTTCAAGTATGGACTACAGACATGTCAACATCTAAAAATGAATTTGAGTCATGTAAACCACAAGAAACCGCAATAATTTGACCTATGAATCATCGTAAAACCCGGAAAAAAATCTCAAGATTTTTAAGATGACAATCCAAGGAACATGCATACTGATAATTTCAAAAAGGTATCATTTTTGCGAAACAGAATTTTTTTAAAGCTAATTTTCTGTTTCATAGACCTCATTAGTTTAACTCTATTATTTTTTATTCACTTCCATTGTGTCCAGTATTGTCCAAATTTTTATTTCAGGTTTGTAATATGTACTACCTTTTCCGGGTGCAAAAAGTTCAAGTTAACTTATTCTTTTCGAAAATTCTCAAGTGGGAGGATACGCTTCACTGGGGTTCTTTCTTGCTGAGGAGCCAGAATGTCTGAAGGATTTAGAATGAAGGAAAAAAAAGGCAGATGAAGTGGAAATTTTTGAACTTTGGCTGGTTGGAGATAATTGGGGTTAGCTAGGGGAGATAATGTTATAATGACAATATAATGCAAGATGAAATTGAAACTACTATTTCACAGTGTATTTATAAACACTTTGAAACTTTGAATTTAAAGGTGGGGAGACATGAAAAGAAGTAATGTTCTCGAAATTCCGTTTGAATATGCCCCTCGAGGAGTTGAACTCATGACAGGTAGATCAGGGGTACAGCGCCGCTACCGACTGAGCTACGCGGGCAAAAGAGGAGCGCGCGCCCGATGGTAAACATATTCTGGCCCCAAAAATCCCCCGTAAAATCTCCTGTCCCCCCCACCATTAATAACGAATTATACAGATGAATAAAAATATGGTTATGAATATGATAATTTTTATTCAGTTTTCACAAAAGATAATTTTTCAGAATCAAATCACCCAAACCACTTTCTGTGGTAATTTGAGATGGTCATTGTAATATTTCTTTCAGATTAAAAAAAATATTTTAAAAAGGTAGATCCTCTCCTATCAAACCAAACAAAACAAAACCAACAATTGGAGAACTATGAAACAGAGAAAAAATTCATTAAAGGATAAGAGACACACGATTTTTCGGAAATTCTCTTTTGGAGTTACGGTATGCAGTGGCTATCGTAGTTGGTTTTACCGTAGCTCAGATGGTAGGCATCTCCAACTTTGGCCCGCAAGGCTGAGCTAGGGGACTGTAGCTGGCGCTTGCCGTAACCTCCAGAAATTGCACTGAGTCTTGACATTTTCAAGCAGTATATCTCATTTGAATGAAATCGTAAAAAAAGTTGTCAACTACAAAATTGAAGCTCTACTTTTGTTTAGTGTAATCTCACATTTTCAAACAAATTGAACAAAGTCTACTGTGTTTCGTAGGCATCCAAAGTTGACTAATTTCAAATTAAAAATTGATGGGCGAATTTTTAGAATTTCAAATGTTTACCAATTCGATGAAAACCAGTATCAGTAAGTACCAGTGAATTTAATTTTGAATCAAAATTTTTGACTTTTTAGAGTTTTTGGCAGAAAACCAGCATAGTAGAAATGATAGTAGAAATAATTTAAAATGGACAATAAACGTTGAACGTTAAACAGACTAAACCGAAAAATATTAGAAATTTTTCGCAAAAATGAAACAGAAAAAGTATTATTCAACAAAAGTTTTGGAATTTCTAGAGATTTCGGTAGAACACAAATGATATTTTGGAAATCAGCTTACTCGAAAATATGAAAAAAAGTGGATACCAATTTACCAAAAATTTGCCGAATTAACAAAAATGGAAAACTTTAGACAGTTTTGACAATAATGAAACTGGAAAAAAACATGTATTTGAGCGTTTTAGAGATCCTGGGGCGATTTTGAACCTCAAAAAACTACCTGTCATGAAATATCAGCAAATAAAATATTTTCAAATTCCATATAAAAATGATCTGAAATTGTAAAAAAATGTTAATTAGAAAAAGTGAATTCAGGGACATCTAGAGTTTTTAATGAAAAAAACAAATGTTTCAATGAAAAAAATTCAGATCTGGAGGGAATTCAAATTGTCTCATTTTACAAACCCAGGGCGAATCATGACCGAACAAACAAAACAAAAATGAAATCTACTATTGCAGAGTTTGGAAACAGCAAACAAAATTATTCAAATTTTCAGAAGAAATTAAGTTTTGAACCCAACCACAATGATCAACAACTTTTCAAAAAGTAATCATCACATGTCATCCAGAAAATTTGAAAATCGATATAATTTGTATTTCCTTATCACCTTGTCATTTCACTTTTTGATGTCACTTGTCTCAATTATTATCACATGGTTAAGAACAAGACAAAAGAAATAGTGTGGATTTTTGAGAGAGTGTTCGAGAATCGAAAGATCGAGTACATTGAAATTACGGCGATAATGAAAAGAGAGAGAGAGAGAGAGAGAGAGAGAGAGAGAGAGAGAGAGAGAGAGAGAGAGAGAGAGAGAGAGAAAATGAATTTGTAAATAAGGAAAGGCGGAAAGAAACAATGAATAAATGAAGAAGGAGAAGAAGAGGTGCTTTGAATAATGAGAAAAACGACTAAAAGAGAGTAAGAGAATTAGTGAGGCATGTTTTGAAAAAGGTTATGAGATGGGTGTACTAAAATTGTACTAGTTGACAAATTTATGATATTTCTTACAGGAGATATTTAAGCTCATAGTGCAAGCAAGTTATATCAAAGGTGCGGTGTTCCAGTTAAAACGATTAGCTAGATTTTTTTCTCGTTTTTAACTTAGTCCGTGATGGTGAAGATATTGAAAATTGAATCTTCGGAAACTTAAAAAATAATAACATTTTCAGTTTCAGTATAGTTGTAATTACAATTTTTGTACTAACTATACTAATCTCTAACAAGGGTTTCAGACACCGCTTGAGAAAACTTGGGTCGTTGGTATTTTCAAACATGCTGATTACAGTGCTGTTTTCATTTTTTGCCCCTTGCCCCTCACAAAAAAGTTATGGGCTTTTTAAGTGATTTCAGTACTAATTTCTCACTTTTGGAGTGAATTTTTGAAAGGGTTAATGAGAGCTTTTCGGCATTTTTTGAGTGTGAATCATAATTTTAGAAACTTCTCTACAATCTGAAAAAGTTTTCTCATTGTTCAAAAAAATTTTTTTTGAAAAAATTTTGCCATGGGTACCTTTGCAAAATTTTAAAATTTTTCGAAATTGTTTAAAATGTGCAAAAATGAATTCTATACGCTTAGAAATGATAAAATGAGTCTTTTCACAAGATTCTGTAGTCTATATACATTTTGAAATCCCAAATAAGTGATTTCTTCCGAAACTTGTATGAATCGTAGTCCTTCGAAAATTACCCAATAGCACTCAAATCTTGTGAAAACATAGATTTACTTACTTCCTGACAGATTTATTACTGTTCTGCACCCAATATGACCAATCGGGGTACATTTTGTAGATGAGACTTCCCAGCAGTGCTTCAAGAAGTTTTCAGAAAACATTTTTGGGTATTTTTCGAAACAAGTCAAAAATTGAATTTTTCTCTCAAAATAAGTGAAAACATGATTGAAATTTTTGTCAAAGATTATACCACATTTTGAGAGTTCCAGAGAGATCAGAAAAAAAAAAACAAAAAAATTCCGGGAAAGAAGGATCGAACCTAACCCTAGTCAGTTACTTCCATCCCTCTTCACCACTACACCACTCTTCGCTGTTTCTCACTGCTTCCTAAATTTGTATAAGAAAGGGGGAAGAATCACGCGTGAAAGAGACGTGTTTTCAGAGGTATAATTTCAGACGCGTTTTTTTTTCAGCTTCTAGGCACCGAGGGGCACGAAAAAAAGTATGTCGTTATTCACGATGTCCGAAAGTATATGTGTACCAAATTTCAAGAAATTCTCAAGCGGTGTCTGAAAACACCTCCCTTGTGAGGGTTGTTTATAAAACTTTTTTTAAAGATTCATGATTTTAAAATGGAATCTTTTGTTTTGAGATGTGTAGCAAAATCGGGACATTGAAATAAAACTGTAGAAAAACATTTAAAAAATCGCTTCCAAACATCAAAAATTGGACGTTTCTGAAAACTTCTGGAACGAAAATTTTGAATTCCCGCCAAAACTCAAAATAATAGACCAACTTCCGAAAGGAGATAGAACCGGTTAACGAGAGAAACTTTTTCCATAAACTTCAAGAAATTTTTGGAAATTAATGATTTTTTGCCGGTTAAACGATTTTTGGTGATTTTTCAAGTTTTTTTTTAATTCCAGTAATTTCTTTTTTTTTTACTTGTTGCACAAAAGATAATCATCTTTGTTGACAACCGTTCTTAAGGCAAATTCGAAACTTTTAAAGATTTTGATTGTGATTTCAGTGGCCTATTATCAAATACACTGGTTTAGAAATTGCTGATGAAAATTCAAGGTGTTCCGGTCTTTCTGGTGAACGAAAAAAATTTTTGTGAATGTTCAGCACTCAAACGCAGTCAAAAAACGAATTTTGTGAAACCGACTTTTTTGTTTTGGTAACACCTGAACTCATTGATTTTCCAAAGTTGGTACAGTTTCTCCAAGAAAATAAACATCTCGATTTTTTACGGTTTCAGTATGATTGTAATTAAGACCTTTATTTTGAAGCTGATGACAACAAAAAATGGAAGAAAATGGACACCGATTTCATATCTCATCAGAATAAAATCTTGCAAAAAAGTTGTCAACTACAAAAATGAAGATCGAGTTTTGTTTAGTATGATCTCAAATTTCCACACAAATCGAACAATTATGGAATACTTTTGTAGGGCTCTAGAAGTGTCGGCTGGGCAGCTCAGGGCACCGTAGCTCAGGTGGTGGTGACGTGGCGCCAGTGTGCCTTATCGACAAATGATTTGTCGACAAACACCCTTTTCGACAAATTTATCGACAAATTTACCGGTAAATTTATCGAAAAATTACCGACAAATTGTCGATAAAAACAACATTTATCGACAAAAAATGCTATTAACCACCGGAACTACTTGTAAAAAACCGTATCGTTACCATTTTTTTCCTACGACGTCTTGGATGTTGACCAAACTTACCCATGCAAAATTTATCGGCCATCTGGCTTGGTAGCCTAACTTTCCCAAAATGAATTTTTTAGGCCACATCTTTTTTGCCTTAGAAATGATCTGATGTTCGCCTGGTTTGTTTTTTAGGTCATTTTAACATGGTGGCCTAACTTTCGCAAGTTGACTTTTCTAGGCCACCATGTAAACATGACCTAGAAAACAAACCAGATGGATATCTGATCATTTCTAGGCCAAAAAAGTTGGTGGCCCAGAAAACTCAACTTGCGAAAGTTAAGCCACCATGTGAAAATGACTTAAAAACGCACCATGTTAACATCAGATCATTTTCAGGTCAAAAAGTTTGGTGGCCTTGAAAATTCATGTTGGGGATTCAAAATTATGCCACCAGGTCAGATGGCCTAGAAAAAATATGGAATACGATTTTTTACAAGTAATTCCTGCGGTTAATAGAAATTTTTGCCGATAATTTGTCGACAAAATTTTGTTGATAAATTTGTCGATAAATTACTTTCGACAAATTTACCGGTAATTTGTCGACAATTTATCGACAAAATTTTATCGTTTTTTATCGGCAAATTTATCGATAATTTGTCACGTAAATTTGTCGACAAAATCGGAAAATCTTTGTCGATAAGGCACACTGCGTGGCACCTACAACATTGAGCCCACGAGTTCAAAAACTTGAGGAGCTTATATAAACGAAACATCGGGAAATTGTTTTTTTTTGCATTTATCCCTTCCTTCTAAACAGGAAGTCATATTTACGGATGATTGTCTAGTTTCAAAAATAACTTTTTCCAAAAAAAAAAACATTCGGTGAAGTGGGATTATCTTCAAAGATTTCACTATGTTTCAGCAAGATCAGGCACGCAAAAAAAAACGAGAAACATCAAATGTACTTGATGACTAACAAAAGTTTCACAAGTTTCATGAAAAAAAAGCTGCCTATAGTATATTCCAACAATCATGTACACATTGAAAAAAAGCGGGAATATTGGGATGTATAAACTATAAAGATATTAAAAAGGTGTTTCTGATGTGTGTGGCTACAAAACATGAAAAAGTTTTTGAACGAAGAAAAAAGAGAGAGGGAGCTCGAAACTGATTGTTGGAGGGGGAGCACAGGCCGAAAAACGAACAAACATAGACAGATAGGGGAGGGAGGACGGAGATAGGAAAAGGAAAAAAAGAAGGGCAAATAATGACACAAAAAAAGTTATAAATCATAGAGGTGAAAGAGAGAGGTGGAGGAAGGAGTAAAGGCGGGAAGATGGGTTCAATGAAACAATTGGAACTTTTTATGACGTATCCCAGTTGGTAAAGGTCCTTCGAGGAGTTGAGCTTGCGGACAGTATATTGGACGTTTCATGTCACTACCGGCTGAGCTATGCAGTCGGGGATGACCGTTGCTCAGCGGGTAGCACCACGGCACCATCAGAGGTAAGCCCACAAGTTCAACTTCTCGAGGAACGACGTTTTGAGTGATATGTACTTGTTCTACCATTTTGAATCCCCTGTCTATAAATTATCAATTTTGGTTGTAAATTGGAGTATTACAACCATACTGAAACTGTAAAAATATTCCGAAATTTAATTTTATTTCCGGAAGCCTTACCAAAAGAATAGTTTACTTCTAATTGCTAAGAATACCATCGAAATGATGAAATAATCCAGTTTCACAATATCCATTTTTAGTCAATGTTCGCTTTTTATTTGAGTGTTTAACATTCACTGTTCCTGGAACTTGACGAAGTTTCAATAAATCCATAATTAGGAATTTCCAACCATTTTTCGAAACTGGATGAAATATTAAAAAAATAATTCTCTCCAAATTTGTTATTAAAAGCTTCTTGGGGAGTTAAACAAGGGATGCCGCACAGTCACCAGCACAGCCATATATGAAATGGGATACGGTACTCTAGTTGAAAGGTGTAAACACCAATCATTGTACACTGTCACGTCAAACGGCATACGAGATCGAACTGTTCCCGACCACTTATTATTGTTGTCCGAAAAAAATTGGAGTTGGTATTTTTTGCAGTTTGAATACGGTAGGCACCTCGAAGCGGCAAGCCTAAATAGCACATATTCGGTGGAGACGCAGAGTAATTTTTTGTTCAACTGTCTGCGTCTCGACACCAATTTTTTCGCACAACAATAATAGCTCAGCTTGTGTGCGCAAAGTAAAACAGAGAAGTTTATAAAATGAAAATTGGACAACCTCAATGAAGAACCTGAAAAGTCCTTTTCTGAAAATTGAAACATACATACCATATTTCCTCTAATAATTCCTCTAATATTAGGTTGTTCGGAAAGTCCTTTCCATTTTTAGCGTCAGATACATTCAAAGTAAAATAGGTCAAAACGATGTCAGATAAATTGGATGTAATGACCATCGTTATCAATGACTATCTGCCAATGCCCCACTGAATTGTGGATGCCTTCCTTCCAGAACTCTGGTCACAGCGAGTTCAAAATCAAGTCAACCCATTTTTGATACGTTGTTTTGAAGTAAATTTTCGTCAATCAAGATGACGTTAGAAGTGGCTGGATGGGTAATAATCAGAAAGTAGAAGGTTAGAGCTATACAGTGAATAAGGCAGAATCGTCTAGACATATCCACCGAGATCGGCCTGGGTCTTCCTTCCCGCATGAGGTTGCTAATTTTAATTTTCAAAATAAACCTTTGCGTTCCTCTCCAATGGAGATCCACATAAAGTCTGACCCACTAGCAATGGTTTGATTCCAACATTCATGTGTGCAACGCAGGATGAGAAGATTCAAACAGGTGCCCACACATGAAACAAAGTTGCGTTAAGCCAAAAGATGGGGTCAATTTCTTCCCACTTTTTTGACTGCGCCGAGAGTTTTCAATCTACGGTTTTTTAACGAAAGGCTTGCCACTGATGTACTTCATATATCACACACAGTTGAGGCGGGTCTCTTTCTTTCCCCGCATTTAATGCATCCAAACCTAAGCCCATTTGCCTTTTGGAAGGAGGATTTTCGTCAAACAAGAATCCCCGTTTTTCAAATTACTGAATCCAGGTTGTGATGGTAGTTCGAATGGGTGCATTGTTAACCGCTACTAGTTGGCGATCGATTTCAGCTAATTTAAGATCAGATATAAAGACAATTAAAATGATAGTCCAAAAATGGAAATTAATAGAGCCGAAAACGGTGAGCATATCTCATTACACGAAAAGGGGGGAATGATCTCCGTTGGGGTGCAGACACTATTGGACCCCACCAAAATACCGATAAAACGGCAGCTTCCTCGCTTTTACCCCGTTCAAAAAAACAAAGTTTGAAAACAACAGATTATTTATTTTCAAAAAAAAGTTTACTCAAAAATTCAGAAATTTGACGATTCGGTAGTTAAGAATTCTGAAGTTCAGTGTTTTGGAAAATTCGAAGTTTTCATTCTGCAATTCTAAATTCCAAAATTCTGAATTTATGAAATTCTGAGATTCCAGGATCTCTAAAAGTTCAAAATTCAGGAAATTGCCGTCAATAGTCTCACATAAGTGCCGCTGTACGCAAAACTTTTCAATTGACAAACAGGAGAAAGACTGAATTTTGAATTTCAAGAAATTCATCTTTATTAAAATTATTTATTGAAGAGTTATTTTAAAGAATCATTGAGACCACAATAAGGAGAGTCACAGTTCCAACTTTAGCATAAGAAGCTCCATCAGTAATTTGAGTGAATTCTCGCTCGATACAGATCCAGCTCCACCACGAGCTGATGATTGAGCTTTCTGAACCGGAGCACACAGCCCATCATCGTTTTCGAATCCTTGACCACAAACAGATCCTGGCTCTCCTCTCGGAACATTCCATGACTCGCCATCACCTCTGAAAGCTCGCGCTATTGATAAGGTACCTTGAAATAGAGCGCCAAATTCATTAGAGGGCATACTCACTCCGGTGCCATGAGACAGTAGGAGTTGTATACCAACTTTTTGTATCCTTTCAATGTGAGATCTTTGTTCCGAATCGTTTTTCTCACGAACATCCAATTTTCTTCTGACCCGGAGTGAAATCCTCGTTTCCGTTCATAAAAGTGCCTTTATAGTCTTCAATTAGTTTTGCTCGTTTGTCATATCCAAATCGATATTTCACCATTTTTTGAGCATGTCTATTGGCTTCTGTATCGGGAGTTCTAAAGACAATTCGACAGGTTTTACCGTCGCAATTATGAGAGTTCGTTCTCACGGTTTCCTCGAGATAATCGTCCCAGAACTGCAAAAAAATTAGTTGAAAAGTCTAGAAGAATAGATTGAAATTATCAAACGGCTTAAAACAGATCAAACCAGCCAAGGATACTTTAAAACTTGTAATAGAATGGTTTCTTATCTTTCAGTAGATTTATCCCGGTTCCTGTGATAGATTTCAAAAAACTGTTAATTAACAAAACATTTATCACAATATCAGTAACATTTCGTTAGTTGACAGTTTTTTGGTATATCTCATAGGGAACGAGATGCATTTGGTTAAAGTTGACAGCTTAAGGTTTCAAAGAAGAACACCGTTTAGCGGCGCAACTTGCACTACCGTAGCTTAATGATAGCCAATTTTAAGTGTTCGTCAATGACACTTAATATTATTTAGGACCCCAGAGCTCACCAATTTATACATATTTGGGATACGAGCTTTCTTTGCATAGATTCTCCGTTCTTCATTCAACTCCTTCAGATACTCCTCTTTGTTGGCAATAACACCATTAGCAGTCACGTGGCTAAACACCAGAAGCAAGAAGACAAACGACTTCATTGGGAAGGCCCACTTAAATTTAAAAAATTGGGATCTCAGACTAAGCATTATCTAAATTTCCACACTTCGTCACGAATTTTCACGATATGAAGGTCGTTCAATGCGACAAAATGTGGCCGACATAACTTAAAATTGTTTTTTGTTGATTTTTTTTGATAATCTAATAGCGAGGCAGAGTATAGCTTAATACAGTATTAGAGTTTCGATATAGATGCTGTGAAGCCAGCTTTTTTGGAATTTTTTAGGTCCGTCGAATTTAACCTTATTTTGGAGCATGGTCTAGAACATGCTCCAAAGCTGTCGGGACATAGAGGCTGCCTGGGCATTAGTTAAGATCCGATTGTATGTTCTTTCAGAAATTAGCTCACATGGAATGACTCCCAAGTGTTACCCTCGAAGAAATCGAGAGCTATATGGTTGGATAGAGCGTAACAAGTTATTTTAGATTCCAAACGGAATAGTTGGAAACAATTTTTTTTGGGAGTTATGGTCCAAAAAGTACCAAAAAATGCCTAAATTTTCAAAAAATCATAACTTTGTCAGTTCATGTCCGTTTTTTGAAACTTAAAAAACAGTAGATAGACAATTAATTGAACATTTAAGAATATATATTTTAAATGTTTTTCCTATTTATTTTTCCTATGGAATATTGATTTTTTTAAAAACCCAAAAAAATTTTCGTATGATGAGGGGCATACTTGTTTTTGTGATTTTTATCTGCGTATCGTTTGCCTAGAGTGTTTGAAATAAAATCCTGCGACATACAAAGTCAATTTTTCAAATGCCGTACCATTTCTTAAAATCATCATCTTGAAAAAAGCAAAATTTTGACATGTGACAGGGCACATCTATAGTTATACTTGATAGAAACGGCCAAACTATTTTTTAAACATAATCAAAAGAATGTAATCTTATCAATGGCTTGAACAGAATTTCGATTTAGGCCCTAGAATCAAAAATATTTACGATTTTCCGAGCCTGACCCCTATTTTTGGTGAAGTGTGACATGTGACAGGGCACATCTATAGATAAACTTGATGGAAACAGCTAAACTTTTGCTTAAACATGATTAAAATGACAAAATCTTATCAACGGTTTGAACAGAATTTTTAATTAGGACCTAAAAATTAAAATATTCACTGATGATGGGACGCCTTTTGTTTTTGATCATAACTTGAGAACGAAAAAAAAATATCGAAAAACTGTTAACGCCATTTGATTTAAAATGAAACAATAACATAGAAAAAGTGGAATTAACTTGGTCCCTGTGATGAAAGTAGGTGAAATGAACGATTTCCGAAAGATATCCTTCCAGCTTCGGACAGCCGAAATCGACCTTTTTCCATTTCACCTATTTTCACGATACGAAACAAACCAATAACATTTGTCTAATAGTATTTTTCAAGTCGTTGATAAGATTACATTCTTCTGATTATGTTAAAAAAATAGTTTGGCCGTTTCTATCAAGTTTAACTATAGATGTGCCCTGTCACATGTCAAAATTTTGCTTTTTTCAAGATGATGATTTTAAGAAATGGTACGGCATTTGAAAAATTGACTTTGTATGTCGCAGGATTTTATTTCAAACACTCTAGGCAAACGATACGCAGATAAAAATCACAAAAACAAGTATGCCCCTCATCATACCGGCCGCCGAGGACAACGAATTCAAAGAAGCCAAGTACCAAAAATCGATATTTTTCGGCATAACTTGTGTGTGCATGATTTCCCCCGGGGTATTGATATGTTTCTATAGTAAATCAAATGTGCTGAATTCAATGGTCATAATGAAAAAAAAGTTAACCTAGGATTTTTGAGATATCGAAAATTTTTTTGGTTTTTTTAAAAAATCAATATTCCAATAAATAGGAAAAAAATTAAAAAATTATATTCTCAAATGTTCAATTAATTGTCTATCTACTGTTTTTTAAGTTCCAAAAAACGGACATGAACTGACAAAGTTATGATTTTTTGAAAATTTAGGCGTTTTTTGGTACTTTTTGGACCATAACTCCCAAAAACAATTTTTACCAACTATTCCGTTTGGAATCTAAAATAACTTTTTACGCTCTCTCCAACCATATAGGTCTCGATTTTTTTCGAGGGTAACACTTGGGAGTCATTTCATGGCAGACAATCAGAAACTTCTAGGACCTCTAGGTCGCCGAATCAAATTTATCACAATAGTACCCGAACCCGCCTTGCTAAATAAGATCATTTTTCGAAACAATAAATTAAAAATCCCACAAAATTATCTTCACATACTTTGCGATTTATAACTTTTCCTTTATTACAATTATCTATAGACACATTATTCTAAAAATCATAGAGATCACAAAAAGGAGAGCCACAGTTCCAACTTGATCATAAGAAGCTCCATCAGTAATTTGAGTGGAATTCTCGCTCGATTCGGATCCAGCTCCACTTCGTGCTGATGCCTTCTGAACCGGAGAACACAATCCATCATCGTTCACGAATCCTTTGTCACAAGCAGTTCCCACAAAAATAATACACAAAGCAAAACAGTGAACGATTTATTTAAGTGAAACAATTTTATCAAACAGCTCCTTCCAATCATCTGGACTGTAATCATGCGCATCTTGTGGTGATAAACCACTGAAATCGGTGTTCTTGCTGAGTCCCGAATAACATTTCACCTGAAAAAATTTTAAAAATTAAAACCAATTTGGAGTGTATAACAATTTTGGGGACTTTTTTTTCATATGAGGATTATAGTGATCTAACTTTCTCCACAAGATTTTTCTAGGTAATCTTACTATTAGTTAAAGATCCGAAAATGACCAGACATGCAGCTGGTGTTTCTTCTAGGCCATTCACTATGGTTGCCTAACTTTAGCGAATTGAGATTTCTAGGCCACCAAAGTTTATGGTACAAAAATAGCGTAACATTCAACTTGTGTTTTCTAGGCCAGTTACGATGATGACCTAATTTTTAAGAGTTGTGGTTTCTAGGCCACCAATTTTTAAGACCAAGTAATGGCCTCATTATATCATTGTTTGTTTTCTAGCCCACTTTTAAATGATGGCCTAACTTTTGCAAGTTGTGTTTTCTAGACCACCATGATGTATTGCTTAGAAAATTTTAAGTAGAAAAAACGAACCTTCAATTTTTCCATTTTATACTTGAGTGCCGTTTGGAACTTGAATTCGAATGGTTGATGAGACCGGAAAAAAAGGAATTCCTCGCATCTGTCGATTGCAGTTTGACAATTGAAAAAGTCGGCCAATTTCAAAAGTTCCGAGATTTTTTCGTCTGAAAATATTGATTTTTTTTGGAAGTTTTTTGGAATTTCAAAACTTCAAAGTTATGTAAACATTAAAACATTTTTTTTTCTGAGATTGTGGAGTTTTAGATAATCATAATTGTTTTTATGACATTCAGGTTTTTTGAAATTTCAAAAATTGTCTGAAAATTGTGATTTTTTGAAAATTTGTCAAATTCCGAGAAAAACAAACTTTTCCAGAACTTTGAAGTTTCATACAATTAGATTTGTAGAAAAGCCCGTTTGGATGAAAATTACAAATTTCTGAAAAAATCGAAATTGGTTAAATTTCGAAAACTGCATTTTCACAAATTTCGAATTTTCGAATTTCTAATTTCCTTACCTTCAACCACTGAAATTCCATAAACAAGCTCCAAAAACATTTGAAAAACATTCGGATCGATATCCTTCAATTCGATTTCCGACTTTCCAGATTCCGAGAAGTTTCCATTAAAAAGAGATTTGAAATATGTCGAATGAAAACTGAGCAACATTTTGGAGACGAAAAACTTCTGGTCCCCAACCACCAAAACGACATCCGACGACTCTTATGCCACGTCATCAGAAATTTTTTTAGATTCAATCTGCATGATTCCAGTCGTTTCACTGATTCTCACTCGAACTTCCACTGTTGCCGTTTTATTGATTTCATAGTTTGAAAATTCGTTTTTCGAAATGTGTATTGAAGAAAAATTCTTCTCATCTTGAGTGAACAAATATGATTCAGTTCGGAATGATTGTCCCCCAACGAGTATATCGAAATTGGTTTCAATTGACCAATCATGAGATTGGAATTTCTCGCAGTTCAGTCCAATGTCTAGATCACCATCTAGATACTTGTACAATTTCACAGCCCTTAAATAAGACTTTTGACTTAATTCGAGGTTAAGGGTCTCAAGAAATTATAAGGAGGCGAGGCATGAGAATTGAGCTCACAACTTCAACTCGTCAAGGGGCTTACCTACAGTACCGGTCAATGAGATATACAAGAACTATTTTTCAGTAGATTTTCGGCAATTTCGATCATTTCAGGAGTCATTAAAAACTTTGCACGGATTTTTTGAAATCTCCTAGTTTTTCAGCTATTTGCCGATTTCTGAAAAACAACTGCTTTTCCACGTTTTTCAGTACAATAGCGAGCCAAAAAAGGTGTACGTCTGAAATCGGAAAATTGCTGAAAAGCTAGAAACTTTCGAAAAGTTTTGTAAATGCAAAGTTCCCAGTGTGGATCTGATTCACACCCTCCAAAATTTTTAAAAGGATTGGAAACTTGACAGACTAGTTCCAGACTCCTGAAAATGGTCGAAACAACTTTTCTGGACTATTAATCTGGTATAGGGCGATTTTTTTGAATTTCAAATAGTAAATTTTACCAAAAAGCACCGAAATGTTTCTCCACATTCCCAACCATTTCATTTTGTTTAGCCAATCCATCGATATTCTTGAAGACGTGCGTGATCCCAAAATTTTTCTCTTCGGTAGTTGACATTTTGGAACTGCAAATACATATTTGTGCAAAATTTTGAAATTCCTGAAGTTTCTAAATATATTTCGTATCCAAAACGTTTTTAAATTTTCCAATTCTTGAAATTCCGAAACTGGGATTTCTGAAATTTCAAACTTTTGTGTTTCTGAAGTTAGGTTTTTTATTATTTTGGAGTTTCGAAAACTGAAATTCCTGAAACAATAAAATTGTAATAAAATTTCAATAAAGACATTTCGAAACTTTTTTCTCAATACTTGATTTCAAAAATTTCAACTTATGGAATTTCTGGGATTAGAAAAATTTTGAATTTCAGGATTTGTGGTATACTTGAAAAATTTAGTTTTTGAGTTTTTGAAATTGCTGAACTTTTGAAAATATTCTCGATTTTCCCAATTTCTCGAAATTCTATAAATTCTGAATTTTTAAAAATTTCAAACTTTTGTATTTTCCGAATTTTGCATTTTCCAATTTTTGAATGTTCCGTATTATTGAATTTTTTAACCTTGAATTTCTAGATATTTGGAATTCTTCTAAAATTTTCAAATTTTCCGATTTTCTTGAGAATTTCTAAGTAAGTACTCACCTCAAAATTTAGTCAAGTTGTAGGAAAGTTGAAACAGAGAA
>NC_013487.2:3678777-3693523 GCF_000004555.2 Caenorhabditis briggsae | reverse complement strand
ATTTGGATTTGGATGGGCTGTGGAGCAGGGTTCAGCTCTGCATTGTCCATAAGCTCTGTAAGTAAGCATTAGAAGAAAAAAAAAAAGAAAAAAGGACACAACGATATTCAAAAAGTGTCATGGAACACATAGAAATCAACATTAAGAGCATTTGAAAGTGTAAACCTTATTTTTCGTGAAAAGCACCGATAAACCATAAAACAATAGAAAAACCGTATGACAAAAAAATACCAGACAAAAAAAACTGATATGAATGAAAAAGTATAGCCTAATATTCAACAGCATGGTTATTATAATCATTAATGACTCGATTCAAATTGCTCATCAATTTCAAATAGTAACCCAATGGCATTTTGTCAAAGCACCATTCGTTTGGGTTGTTGACAAAATTGTAGAGGCCCCTACCGTCCATCTCGAGGGGTACGAGGTAGTCGACGACTTCGGGAAGGAACTGACGGGACCATTCCATGACGTCGTATGCCTGGAAACGAAAATTGGGTACTTTGATCGTTAATCTGTTCATATCGGTTAGGCTGCAAATGGGTAGCTCAGCCAGAAGCTTACTAGGTAGTCGACGACTTCGGGAAGGAACTGGCGGGACCATTCCATGACGTCGTATTCCTGAAAAAATTGGTACGGTGGGGCCAAAAAATGGAGGAGCAGAGGACCCTGGAGCCGAGGACCCAGGACCCAAGGACCCAAGGACCCAAGGACCCAAGGACCCAAGGACCCAAGGACCCAAGGACCCAAGGACCCAAGGACCCGAGTTCCCGAGTTCCCGAGGATCCAAGGACCAAGGACGCGAGGACCCGAGGACCCAGGTCACCCGGATCCAGGACCCAGGATTCAGATCACCCGGACCCAGGTCACTCGCATCCAAGACCCAGGATCCAGGTTACGC
Source organism: Caenorhabditis briggsae (assembly GCF_000004555.2). Classification (NCBI taxonomy): domain Eukaryota; kingdom Metazoa; phylum Nematoda; class Chromadorea; order Rhabditida; family Rhabditidae; genus Caenorhabditis; species Caenorhabditis briggsae. Next base: position 3,692,622 of record NC_013487.2, on the reverse strand, counting down.
AGATCCATGTCTCCCGGATTCAGGTCACATGGATTCAGGACACCCGGATCCAGAACCCAGGTTCCAGGTCACCTAGATTCAGGTCACCCGGATCCAGGTCCCTCGGATCCAGGTCACCCGGATTTAGGTCACCCGGATCCACGTCACCAGGATTCAGGTCACCCAGATCCAGGACACCCGGATCCAGGTCACCCGGATCCAGAACCCAGGGACCAGGTCACCCGGATCATCGGATCATCGGATCATCGGATCATCGGATCATCGGATCATCGGATCATCGGATCATCGGATCATCGGATCATCGGATCATCGGATCATCGGATCTCCGGATCTCCAGATCACCAGGTCACCGGATCTCTGGACCACCGGGTCTGCGGATCACCGGATCACCGGATCCATTCACCTCTCTGGAGCCCAGAGAACACGATAACTGATTTTTTCCTCCCCTTCCCTCTTCTATTATAGCGAACGCCCTGGGGTCAAGGATCGTGGGCCACTAAACCAATTCACGTATGGTATAGGGTCAAAATTTTAAATTTTTTCAAAATTTTTTTGAAATTTTTTAATCACGTTTGAATAACACTTGAATTTTTTTAAATTCTGTGAAACTCCTCAAAAAGATCGCTCCTTTGAACCTTATTTTCTCGTTTCCCGTTTGAGATATCAAAAAATTTTCAACTGGTAAAATGTTTATCATGACATCAGTAACATTTTACCAATAAAGGATTTTTTGATATCTTTCACAGGAACCGAGATATGGTTACTCGAAGTTGAAATGTTTTTAGTTTACAAAAACCAGACTGTAGTAGAAGTCCCTTTTAAAAAACTCACATTCCAATTGATCCATAAATTAGTCTTGTTTGGTGGTAGATGAAGTTTGAGACTTTCAGGCTGAAATTTGAAATGTTCGATTTTGACAAACACTTTCGGTAAGAAATGATGCGCCTATAAACACATATTCCCTAGTTTTTGACTCCGAAACCACAAAAAACCCACAATTCTTCGCCATGTTCCTTGAAAATGAGCCATCTCCTCTTCATCATCATCACCAGCTTGATCCTCCTGGTCACCATCCTCTTCCTCTTCCATCAAAATATTCCTCACCACTTCCGCATCCTGCTCACCAGCTGGAAGTGCTGCTCCACCAACATCATTCCCTAGTATCTGGACCAACGCATTTTGTTGTGCTTGCAGCGCTTGTGCTAGCCGATTCTCTTCATTTGGGACAGGGACTGCCCTCTGGATCCTGTTCTCAAACTCTTGAATGCGTTGGTGGAAAAGGTTAGACAACATATCAAAGTCTGGATGTAGCCGTCGTCGATTCGGAGGTGGTGCTTGCTCCTCCACTGCTATTTCCTGCTGATCTTCTTGCCGATCTTCCTGCCGATCCTCTTCATTGACGATCTCCAGTACCCAATTTCCCTCTCGATTCCAACCAAGCCTATATCAGATTCTTCTCACGTCTTCGAGCATTCAACTCGTTTTTGGTTGCATTAATTTGACGCTCCACCAGAGCCAACAACATCTCATCCGTCAGACGTGCTATCATTTCGAACACACATTCCTCCTTTTGTGATATTGTCATCGCCATCTCTTCATAATACTGACGAAATGGTTCTTGAATTTCAGCTGGGCCCCGAATTCCGACAAGTTTCTCCTCACTGATTCTCGCATAAGAACCAGCCATTCGAATTCTGAGTGATGCAAGAGGGAGATTCTCTTCCAATGCAAGTTGCCTAGCTTGTGGTTGACGTCTCAGAGAAGTTTGTACGGACTCTAGATTCTTCAGAACTAATCTCATTTCCTCCTCGTATGCTTCATTAAAGACTTGTTCTTGAGATAACATGATTTGTATTTGTGCGAGGTTCACATCTGCTTGCTCTTGCGGCATTCGCGGAGGTTCGTATCCATTCAATTCTCGAGTGTAGCGTTCTTCATCGGCAGTCAAGCCCCTTTCATCTTCTCGTGTTGCTAATTCATTTCTAATGAAGTCCATCAGACCATCCCCAATTTCCGGGGACTCACGAGCATGGCTTATCAGCTGCATCACCGCATCATTCATCTTTAACATCAACTGATAATATCGATACTGCCTTCCTTCTTCTCCTTCTAATACTCGTAAAACATTCTCATGATAGTGCACACACATTCTCATCACATCTCGAATAAATCGAAGTTTCGTTCCTGCGGAGGTCAGAAATTGAGTACTTCGAGCTCTATGATCTTGTGGTTGGTCCCTCCAGAGACGATGCACATGCTCGAGATCATCAAGTACTCTTCTCACTACGTAGAATTCGTCAAAAATGTACTCTCGCATTTAGGATTGGCTTCTCGAACAATTTCAATTCTTTGCCTTTCAGCTTCATATATAATATTCACGATCATTTGCTGTCGTTGCTCTTGTGGCTCATGCGCTAGCTCACCCTCAATCAGTCTTACAATCTGTTCATAGTTGATTCGGAGGGGCTGTGGAGCAGGGTTTGGCTCGGCGTTGTCCATTATATCTGTAAGTAATAATTAGATTAAAAATGAACAAAAAGTCAACAACGGTATACAATAGTGTCATGGAACACATAAAATGAATTATCAAAAATATTTAAATCATTAAAGAAAACACTTTATTTTTCAACCAAATTTTTATCAATAATAGGAAAATCGGGAAAATTTGAGACAGGTATAAAACCGGCAAATTAAGAAAAACAAAAAGTATCGAACGATCCTTAAAAAATGGAGGATTATGTGGAGATTGGAATCCGTAGAACAGTTGGACCTGAATTTTTTTGGAGGTTTTTATTGAAATCTTCAAAAACTATCGTAAAACCTGTATTAGAAGGACCGAGGACCTTTCAATTAGAGGGACCTTTAGAGACTAATACAGGTTTTATGGTATATGTATTCATTTTTTTAAATACATATTCTCGCTTGAAAAATACAATTTTTTAGCTACCCCTAATAGAAGTGCCCCTGTCAACTTTAACCCAATTTATCTCGGTCCCTGTTGGACGTATCAAAAAAAGGTCAGCTAACAAAATGTTTATAATATTATGTTATACATTGTATCAATTGACTACTTTTTGATATCTCTTACAGGAACTTCTTGAGCAAGATGTCAAAAACGTGTCAACTGATGAAATGTTTGTGATATTTTGATAAACAATTTATCAGTTGACAATTTTTTCGAATCTTTCACATGAATCAAAATAACTAGGCTCAAAGTTAAAAGTTGGAGTGCTCTTCTATTACAGGTTTTACGGTACCCATTTTTAGAACCAAAAACTCACATCGGACTTTTCTCAACGACGCGCAGGGCGTTTAGGACTGCTTACGGTGCATGATCTTCTTGGTGGACGTCCTGATCCACGTACTCCCGGTGGTGTTGACGCTCGACGACGCTGTAAAGATTGAAGTGGTTAACTTTAGAGGTCGAAAAAAGGCTTAAAACCCAGATTTAGAAAATTGACCTTTTTTAGCGAAGTCAAGTTTTAGCCTAATTTATAACATTAAAAGTTAATTACCCTAGCACTTCTCCTGACTTTAACTGGTTCTTCGACGTCTTCTTGCTCCATTTCTTCCTCTAATTCTGGCAGAACTGCTGGCTCATCTGGCTCGACTGGTCCTGGCTCGGCTGGCTCTGGCTCAGCTAATTCTGGCTCGACTACAACTGGCTCCGCTGGTGGAGCTACTGCTGGCTGCGCTGGCTCGGCTACAGCTGGCTCAGCTTGTGGAGCAACAGCTGGCATAACTTCTGGAACAGCTTGTACTGGCTCTGCAGGTGCTGGTTCAGCAATTCGTTCTGGTGGAAGCTGCAGAATCAAATATTAGGAAAATTTTTCAAGTTTCTGGCTTAGTATCGGTCGAATCGGCTAAATGTCTCATTGGTTTTGTCTCCACAAGCTTTTTGAGCTCCTAGGCAAAATATTAGTTGAGCATAATTGCAAAAAACTGAGCTAAGCTTCTTAAAAACTAACATGGACCTGCTTTTCGAAACCGAAATTTAAATTTAGGTCAAATTATCTTTTCGGAGCCGGCTAAACCCAATTTCGAACGATTCCCCTTACCTCAATTTCGACTATTTCAGGTTCCTGAGGATTTGGATTAGGTTCTTGTCCCTGTTAAACAAATCATATAAAACTTGCCAATTCCAAACACTAACCTGTGCGACAACTGCTGGCTCTGCTGGTGGAGCAATCGGTTCTGGTTGGAGTATCACTGGCTCGTCATCATCCAAGACAATCGGGTTGTCAGGGTTTGGAGCCATAACTTGTACAGCCACATGATGTTTTTGTACAGAAATCTTACGTTCGATTTTTGGTGGGATTGGTGGACCTTCTGGTGGCTCGTCGCTCGTGTCTGGAGCATAGAAGGTCATGATGACGGGCTCGAACTCCTCGATATCCGAGTCGTGATCCATCGGTTGTTCCTGTGGCTGGACCTGTGGCGCATTTTGGGCGGATGCTCCTGGTTTTTCCATTTTTTCGTCTGAAATAATACAATTTTAAAGAAATGTTGATGGGTATTCCAAAGAAATAAGAGGACTTGTAGTTTTGCACTTTCAGCTCAATTACCTTAGTTCCTGTGAGAGCTATCAAAATTTGGTCAACTGATAAAACGTTGGTGATATTATGACAAATATTTTACTAATTGCCATAATTTTGATATCTCTGATAGGAACCGAGATTGAGCTTAAATTCAAATATAGAGGGGTGCTTTTTAAAATCATTTACTTTTTTTCAAAATCGTTCATCTACTGTTTAGAAGAAAAAAAAATCATAGAAAACCGGGGGGAAAATCTATGACAACCTACTAGCAACCGAAATAAACATCACTGAACATGTTTGAAATTGAAAAATTGAAATTCAAATCTTTAAAAACTCTTATAATCTAATTTTACGCCAGAAAAACCAAGTTAAAAGTTATTTATCGCCTTTAACACCCCATAAAATCAATTGAATTCAAAAACATGCCAAAGGCGAAGCAAACGCGCTCTATTGGACTCGCCTCAAGGCAACCAGCGGCGTGTTGCCGCATTGCGCTACTGAGCGAGATAGTATTACAAATAGAGAGACGCTGAAGCAACGCCACCTGAAGGCATCGTCTTCTCCCATCGCATGTTCTATGTATGTCTAAACTCTCTTGTACGTTCTTTATCTCTTATTCTTCACACTCTAAGAACAACGAGAAGGGGAAGAAGATGCGGGGAGAGCGGTGGGCAACGGGCCGTCTTGGTTAGATTGGAATCAAATGGGAGAGACGGCCTGATGGAAAAAAGAGGGCAGGAGACATAGAGAGAAATTGATGGTGTTCTTTTTTTGGTGTGTGTGCGCTTCTCTAGGCTGAATAGATAAACATAAAAATTATGTAGGGTTTTGGAAGGTTCTTGAAGATTACATAGACGCTAGTTCGTCCAAATGATATGGGCAAAAAATATAGAATATTGAGATGCCAAAGATGGTCAAAGGAAATGGGACATCACAACATTGCAACTCCTCATGAGGCTTCACTAATTCGAAAACCAAGAAAATGTATATTTCTAATGGATTCTTTGAACAAAATTTCCTGTTTCGAAAACTTCGAGAATTATAAAAAAATTTAGTTTTACATTGAGAATTTTCCTTTTACAACCAGATGGTTACCGCAAACACAATTATATGAAACCCAAGCTTAAACTTTGAGCCAATTGTTCTCGCTTCCTGTAAAAGATATCAAGTGGTCATCTGACGAAACATTTTTGATATTATGATGAACATTTTGACCGTTGACCACTTTTTGATATCTTTCACAGGAAATAAGATAATTGAGCTCAAAGTTGGCGGTTTGGGTGAGCTTCTATTAGAGAAAATCGTAAGTTATCGTTTCTTTCATAAACTTGAATGGTGAAATCTTGAAATTGAAACAGTATTCTTCAATTTAAAAAAAATGTTGCTTTATTTCTCACGAATAGCTTCTGAAGGATCAAAAGAAAGTCTAGAACATAAAAATAGATTGAAAATTGGCATACACAAAATGAACAATACAACTTTTTTTTTTGTTTCAAAAAGGTTATGAATTTTCCGAGACAGCTTCGATTGACATTGGTAGCAAGTCATCGATTTTATCCTTTCTATCAAGGGAAGTCGTTTCAGAAAGTGGTTGAGAATTTGCTGATTTTTTGACAGTGGTTAGTTCACGACCTTGTAAACCTCCTGTCAAAATCTGTATATGCACTTTTTCCAAAATTGCTGAAAATTTTCGTCTGAAAGTTTCCAATTTCTTAATCATTGTAAACCTCTCTTTTCGCCGTTATTTCGCCTCCCGGGAACATCCCAGCAATACTTTTCACATGTACACACCTCTGTTGCTTCCAGCGGTGAGATGGCCGACTGGTAGTGCACAGGTGATTCGTGATTTACCAATTACAGATGAAAAGCTATAAACGACCCAATTACTCACCTACCGCAAACTAGTGCTTCTACGATTGAACATTCACGAGCACATTGCGTATCTTACTAACTGACTCTAAAAAAGGTCGGCTCTTTATGACAAGGGGGGCCGATGAGAAAAGGGGGGGGGGGCCAAGTCAAAAGGGGGGCCCAAGTGGAAAAATGTGGACTAAGTTAAGATTTACCTTTTTTTTTTTATATAATTGAATAATTTTTTCAAGTTTTTCGAATGTTTCTAAAAATTTCGTACTTTGCGCATGTTTCCACAAAAATTTGTAACTTCAAAAAATTTCAGTTTAGGCCGGTTTTTTGCATAAACAACACTATTTTTTACATTGTAACTGTGTAATTTGAAGTTAAACTGAAATTTTCAAAAAATTATGAAAAGTGTTCAAAGTTCGAAATTTTAATGGAAACGGTCACAAAACTTGTAAAAATCGGTAAATATCAACTCAGACATAATTTTTCCACTTGGCCCCCCCCCCCCTTTTGACTTGCCCCCCCCCTTGTCATAAAGAGCCAAAAGGTCTACAATTGACCAGTCGCGAAAAAATTCTTGTTATTCCTTTTTCGAAGTTCTTTCACCTACTTTGGTTATTTTTCATCGTTTTTTTTTAGTTTCCTTTGCAAATTTTGTCCCTAAATTATTATTTAACCTACAAGAGCATACTAGAATACTGTATCAGCAAGTATTTCGTTTTTTATTTGCAGAAAAATTGGAAAAAATGGCCAGGAGACAAATGTCGGAAGCTAGAAGTCGAAATTTTGGCTTATTCAGCAGGTAGCGCTGCTACTGTACTTTCAAAAGGTAAAAAGCGTTCAGAAAGTCCGAATTTCAAATCCGATTTTTACAGGGAGCCAGGAAATTCTCAATTTTCTGGTACGTCCACTGAGTACTCCGGAAAAGAAACGACTGAGAAAGAGGAAGGAAGAAAAACTGGAACGGTGGGTAGATTTGAAAAAAAAATCTGAGATAAAACTTTAGATTTCAGTCGGAAGTGTCATTCGCTGATTTCGAGAAAATTTCCAGCCGATAACTTCTGTCAGAGGTATAGTACAAAAATTAGTGGGAGCTTAAAATTTCGATATATCATTTCAGTTTGCTAACCGAGATTCTACAGCGTCTTCTCCTCCCCCACTTGGACCGTCATCGAAAAAGACAAAAGCTGACAGAAGTAGAAGCTTCGACGCCGTTCCAGCCAATACGATGACAGCGGAAGAGAATAATATAATTTTTAATTAATTGTTTTTTCGTTTTTCCTTGTTTTTTCTGTGCAATAAACAATTTTTAGCAGCTGCTAGCTTCCAGATTCGAAAAAATATATGCCAGTTATTGCTCTCGCGACAAGCCAATTGTGGGAGATTTGCTCGCGATAGGGCGAATATTGGTCGTTTGCGGTGGCGCGTTCGCGATTGGTCTGTAAATGGCCTGCGGCAGGCATGTTCCGATGTACCCATGGCGATTTTCCGCGAACAATATTTCACCTATTATAGACGCTGCGCAAATCACCTGTGTGGGCGTGTGTACTAAGCTGAAAGTCTGCGGTTCGATTCCTACTTTTGAAATTATCTTTTGCTTTTTTTTATCGAATTCCCAGGCCTATTCTGGGCTCCAAATGTGTTTTTGACCCGAGTTTTTGAGTTTCTGCCTAGTTTCAAACTTTGAGGAGCAGGAATTATCAACTTTTTCAAAGTTAATTTTATTCGAAATTTTCGACGTTTTTGGTGGTCAATCCCATGCGAAATTTTTGATGAAAAATGTTTTGTTCGAAATTTCTCAATTTTCGTATCGAATGTATTTTTGCGAGTTCTTATTAGTTTCTCATGGTTTTCTTGCCCTTTTTTTGATTCAGAACAATGCGAAATCACTCATAATTCACTTGCCTCTTTCGATTCTTTTCATCAAAAATTTCGCATGGGATTGACCACCAAAAACGTCAAAAATTTCGAATAAAATTAACTTCGAAAAAGTTGATAATTCCTGCTCCTCAAAGTTTGAAACTAGGCAGAAACTCAAAAACTCGGGTCAAAAACACATTTGGAGCCCAGAATAGGCCTGGGGATTCGATAAAAAAAAGCAAAAGATAATTTCAAAATAGGAATCGAACCGCAGACTTTCAGCTTAGTACACACGCCCACACAAGTGATTTGCGCAGCGTCTATAATAGGTGAAATATTGTTCGCGGAAAATCGCCATGGGTACATCGGAACATGCCTGCCGCAGGCCATTTACAGACCAATCGCGAACGCGCCACCGCAAACGACCAATATTCGCCCTATCGCGAGCAAATCTCCCACAATTGGCTTGTCGCGAGAGCAATAACTGGCATATATTTTTTCGAATCTGGAAGCTAGCAGCTGCTAAAAATTGTTTATTGCACAGAAAAAACAAGGAAAAACGAAAAAAAAATTAATTAAAAATTATATTATTCTCTTCCGCTGTCATCGTATTGGCTGGAACGGCGTCGAAGCTTCTACTTCTGTCAGCTTTTGTCTTTTTCGATGACGGTCCAAGTGGGGGAGGAGAAGACGCTGTAGAATCTCGGTTAGCAAACTGAAATGATATATCGAAATTTTAAGCTCCCACTAAAGATAATTTCAAAAGTAGGAATCGAACCGCATACCTTCAGCTTAGAACACGCATCTCACCGCTGGAAGCAACAGTGCGGAGGTGTGTACATGTGAAAGGTGTTGCTGGGATGTTCCCGGGAGGCGAAATGACGGCGGAAAAAGAGGTTTACAATGGTAAAACATGTGGAAACTTTCAGACGAAAATTTTCAGCATTTTTGGAAAAAGTGCATATACAGATTTTGACAGGAGGTTTACAAGGTCGTGAACTAACCACTGTCAAAAAATGAGCAAATTCTCAACCACTTTCTGAAACGACTTCCCTTGTAAGTTTCCGATGTTCAATGCTATGTTCAAATTTTAAGGACAAACATTTTCTTTCAGTAATTTTTTATACATTGTTTCCTTAAAAAAAATGTAATTCATAAATCACCAAAATGAAACAGCAATCTATTAAAACAATTAATGTTTCTCATAGAAATTATTTTTTTCCTTAATAAATGCTAATGATAATTTTTTCATAGTCATTGAGAAAAAGGGCCAGAAAATCTCCTCACATACATATTAAGATAATTCATCAAATTGAGATAAAAATAAGCAGTTTTGTTTCAATTCCCATGCTTTTCCGTTGCTTTTCTGAGAGAAAACGGCTTTTCAAAGCAAATGTTCAGAAATAGAGTCACATCATTCAAAAATTTAAAAAGCTAAATGTATGTCAAACCATTGGAACAGCAAAAATGTTAAATAAAACCCCAAAATTTGTTTTGATGTATAACTTTCTAGTGTTTCACACCCCAGAATTCCGTTGATAATATACGAAATCCATGAGAAAATTTGAAAAAAAGTTCATCTAGAAAACAACTTTCAAAATGAAACATGTTCAGTTTCATAATGTCTGAAAATCTTGGAAATGTCGTGAATGTTAATTCTCACTGAAGCAAAACCTCATTTCAGTTCAAAATTGGCAACTTTGGGTGTCTACAAAATATGGTAGATGTTATTAGACAAGATTAAAAGTTCCCGAGTAAACTAAACAAAAAAAGAGCTTCATTTTTGTTGTTGACAACTTTTCTCTACAATTTAATCGAATTAAGATATACCGCTCAAAACCAACCAAGTGCCAAAAATTCTCGAAATAGCGCTAGTTTTAGAGCCGTGGCACGTTCAAGCATCATATGTCATTCGGATAAATTTTTACAAAAAAGTTGTCAATTTCAAAATTGGAGCTCTATCTTTGTTTAGTGTACCCAGAAATTTTCAGCTTCATCTGGCTACATCTACCATATTTTGTAGACATTCAAAGCTTCATTTCCCTTCTGTTAGTTTGCGTGTCCCGATGTTAAGTTGTAGTTGAAAATAATTCAATGAAAATTCAATTAATTTTGACAAAAAAAATTCATAATAAGAAAATAAATAATAAATTACATTGTAAAAGTTAGTAGACGATAATTCAACAAAAAAGAAGGGGAGTCTGTTCTTCTTCTAGTTGAAAAATTATAATAATACTGTAAAGTTCCACAGAATACACCAGAACACGTCCATCTCCTAATTCTCGATAGAACTTGAATCGAAATTGGAATTCAGGAGAATCAGGGTTCTTATCGAATTTTCCATTACCTCTGAACGCAGCCAAGACATCTTTAGCATCCAATTCCTTATCAGTACCCACTTCAATTCCTCTTTGGATTGGAGTAAGCTGAAAAAGGAAACGAATTTTCAAAATTAAAAAAGAAAACACTTACATTTAGCAAACTCTTCAAATCATTCTCATCCAGCGAATTCAGATAAATTGTACCAAAATGAACCAGATTCGCCCAATCTTTGATAATGTCGGAATCATCCTTAAACAAATTAGCTTTCTTCCATTGCTCAGTTTCATAAACTTTTTCGAAATTAAATTCCTTGATTCTTGTACAGGGTGGCCGATAAGTATAGGACGTTTTGAAAGTGCTCCCATTTTTTCAATTTGAGGATTTTTCGAGAACAACCTTTATTAAACAACAAAAAATAAGCAGAAAATTTGATTTTACAAGAGAAATTCGAAGTTGGATCCACGAGCTTTGACACAGGCTCTCAAACGTTTCTTCACCGAATTGAGAGTGCGCCGCAGGTATCCGTCGTCGATCGAAGCCCATGCTACCTCGAGAGCGGCCTTCAAGTCATCGACAGTAGCAAAAACTTTTCCCGCGATCTTCCCTTCCAACATGCCCCAAACGCTGAAATCCATCGGATTGAGATCCGGGCTGGAAGCAGGCCACAAGTTCTTGTCCAGGAATCCAGGGAAATGCGCCTCCAAGACGGCCAATGTCGATCTCGAGCCATGGGACGGTGCCCAGTCTTGTTGAAGGATAAATGGACCACCAGCAAAGTGCTGAGTGACCCAGGGTAACAAATTATCCATCAACACAATCTTTTGGTACACCTCCGAGTTGATTTTCACATTTCTTTCAATGAAAACCAACGGAGTTTTACCGGTTGCCGTGATACCGGCCCAAACCATGACACTTTTCGGGAAAAGGCGGTTATGGGCAAGACGACGTTTCGGAGACATGCTGTCATCCTTTGACAATAACTGTCTCTGGTTTTGACGGTTGGGAAGAGGTTCAATAGTGAAGATCTTCTCGTCTGTCCAGATAACGTCAGAGACGCGGCGCACTTGAAAGTGCTGGAGTAATTTTCGGCATTTTTCGAGTCGCATCGCTTTCGATTTGTCCGAGAGGTACTGTCCACGACGTAGTTTGTAACTTTTGAGCTTCAAGTCGTTCTTGACAATCGATTGGACAGTGGATCGGGCAATTCCAAGCTGTGACGCCATCCTATTGAGACTCAATCCATCATTTCGAATGATCCGTTTCTTGATGATTGCACGAGTATTCCGGGTGTTGACAGAACGTGGACGTCCGCTTTTTTTTACTTCAGAAGCATCTCCTCGCTTTTTGATAGCAGCGACAACGTTTCGAACCGTCGAAGACGAAATTTGAAGGTGTCGAGCGATCTCAGCACTTCCGAGGCCTCTCTTGAACAAGAGTTCAATGGAAGGACGATGAGGAGAACTTTTCATAGCTCGGCGATATGGAGAAGCGAGAACAAATGACTGAGAAGCTTACTTATATAGTCTCTGGACTTTCGAAAAGTTTCGAAATTTTTCGAAAATATCCCTTGGCACCGTGCCAGGGAACGCTGAAAGCGAGCGTCCTATACTTATCGGCCACCCTGTATATACTCCAGTGTCCAAAGTTTTCCCGTCACCCCACAATCGGATATATTCGAGAGCTCCCGGCTGGCAAGCTTACAGAATTTCCGCCAAATAGTTTGTGACCGTATTTGGAAAATAGAGCTCTTTGCTGCTACACGTATATGAAATCTTTTCGACATGAATTTTATGTTCTAATTGTTCCAGAAGTCTCACAATCAGCTTTTGCATGGAAACATCAATGAATCGTTTCTCAATGTCAGTTTCCAGTCTGAATGCTAAGCTTATTAGCTTGAGAGCTGGATGTTTCATCATAAAGAAAATATCACAAGCTGCCAATGTCTTATATTACTTTCCTTGATATTTAATCTCCATTGGATAGTCTCCATACTTTGGATCGAATAGGGCCGCTTTAATGCATTCGATGCCAATGTTAACCTTCAACTTTGTAATCGGAAGCTTTTTTTAAAGATTTTCTCCATTTTCTCGCACATCTCTTTGGAAATTCGTCGACAGAATAATCTGAAAATGACAATAATTTAGCCTATTTTCAGTTGAAAATTTGCAAACTTTGATGCCTACGAAATATAGTAGATTTTGTCGGGTAACAATAGAGCTTCATTTTGGTAGTTGACAACTTTTTTTGTAAAAGTTTCTCCGAATGAGATATACTGCTTGAAAATGTTCAATCTGAGAGATTCGGCACATGGATAGTTTCAAGCGGTATATCTCGTTTAGGAGTATTTTTACAAAAAAGTTTTTAACTACAAAACTGAAGCTCTAGTTTTGTTTAGTATATTGTAACATTTCCAGACAAATCGAACGATTTTCAACTACTTTTGTAAGAGTCCGAATTTCATTTCCCACTTGGAAACATTAATAAAATAAGAGAACAACTCACATATCCGGAATATCTTGCAATTTCATAACATCAGATGGAGAATACGCAAAAAGATTTGTCAACATTGTAGCATATATATCAAAAACGTTTCTAACAGCTTCAAACTGAACTGGATCCGAATCAGTACGCGATCTTATGCCAGGTGGTTCGTAAACGTTTGGATCGCATGGGATGTGATCTTTTGATTTTATTGATTCGAGATTTTCTTCTAGATTCGCCTCTCTTGGTCTTTTAGCTGCTGGCTCCTCAACATCATCTGAGTTCGTCACGTCATCTGAAGCGAAATCCAACGGAGTGAGAGCTGTGATTTGTTCTCCGGAAAATTAATTATATTCTTCTGAAAGTTTCGGAAATGACTTACCTGAATTCTGAAGGTTCTTCTGAATCGCTCTGCACAATAGCGATGTGTTAGCTCAAGACTAACACGTTCTTCAAATCGTTTAACGATAAAAGGCATATAGTTTTCTTTAGTAACCGGCCGATCAGCCATCGGGAAGTTCAGGAATATTCTGGAGGTTTCAGAAAGCTGGATTTGGAGGAAAAATGTGAAAAAAAAAACAAAAAAAATATGAAACGAAAAGAAAAGTTTCGCGGTTTCATCATCTTGGTAGATCGAAATAAAATATAGTCATGAATTGATCTACTCAGATTATGAAGCCGCGACCTTTTTGTTTTTTGTTTCTATCTGTTTTTTTTTCAAATTTTCCAAGTTTTTGTTTGTAAGTCTAACTTTTCAAAGCCTCCATAATATCCCTGAACTTTC
>NC_013487.2:3667108-3678080 GCF_000004555.2 Caenorhabditis briggsae | reverse complement strand
ACTAGGTATCTCTCAAAAATCGAAAAAATTGAACTTTTCAAGAACGATGTCTACAAGTATGCAATAATTTTTCCGGCGAATAGAAGTCTCATTTTGAATGGTTTTATTAATGACATCGTTTTTTAAAAGTTCAACTTTTTTGATTTTTTGAGAGATACCCAGTGTGAACCTATCATTATTTGGAGTACGGTAGATGAGAATGAAAAAAAAGCAGAAAAACACAAAATTGAAATGAGCAATGCTCATCTGGTGCGCAAAAACCACTATACAAAAATGCAGAAAAGTTCTGAAACGTCGGGTTCTGAAACGTCGGGTTCTGAACTGTCGGGTTCTGAACTGTCGGGTTCTGAAACGTCGTGGTTCCGAAACGTCGGGCCCTGAAACGTCCAGGAGCCAAAACTGACCAAGTGGCAAAAGTATCCAGATTCATTGCGTTGATTAAAGGTGGTAAGACATAAAAAAAACGCTTTTTTCAGACTTTCAACTTTCATATCTCCTTTGGATCGATTCGTACAAAAAAGTTGACAACTACAAAATTGAAGCTCTAGTTGCGTTTAGTATACTCTAATATTTTCAATCGTTCCGACAAAATCTTTTATATTTTGAATGCATCAAAAATTGCAGATTTTTCACTTAAAGTATTAGGTTGGCGGGAAAGTCTTTGTCACTCTGTTTGTTTAATCACTGTTCTCGTATATGGAGGCTGTGTATGATATCGACTCTAGTGAATAACAAGGTGATAAGAACCTTCCATATAAACAAGTCCCCATTTCCTTCCCTGCTCCTCATCTGTAATTGAAACGATATGTTTGTTCCCACTGCTATTCACATCAGACATGTTTTGATTTACCTCTTCCTATCTCACACCACGATGAAGGATTCGGAAACTTTCTTGAAGAATGTGTACAACACACATGCCCCTCACTACAATACTATTCGCAATTGGTTCCATCGTTTCGAAAAAGATGACTTCTCGCTCGATGAAAAGGATCGCTCTGGGAGACCCCGTGAGTTGGATTTGGACAAGCTGAAGCACGCATTGCAATCGGATCCATTTCAATCTAGCCGTGAACTAGCTGTCTCATTCGGAGTTCACCATAGCACAGTCCTTGAAGGTTTGAAGTCTCTTGGAATGAGAAAACTTTTTGGTCGATTCATACCTCATCACCTGACTCAAGCCAACCTTGACCGCCGAGTCGACGATTCGATTACTCTTCTCACTCTCCACGCGGGCGATCGATGGCTGGACCGGCTAATAACCGGAGATGAGAAGTGGGTCTTCTACGATAATCACCACAGGAAATCCCAGTGGGTTGGAGAAGGAGAGAGCCCACAGGATGTCCCCAAACCCGACCTTCATCCGAAAAAAGTTATGCTCTCTGTGTGGTGGGGAGTGGACGGCCCCATCTACTGGGAACTTCTGCCCGAGGGCAAAACAATAACTGGAGACCTCTACACTACTCAACTACGAAACCTCAAGAAAGCAGTCGACCGTTCGGCCCTGAAAGACAAGAAAGTGTACTATCAACATGATAACGCTCGCCCACATGTTTCGAAACAAGTGAAGCAGGAGCTGATGGGATATGGATGGAATGTTCTCCCTCACCCCCCGTATTGTCCTGATCTTGCTCCTTCCGACTATTGGTTATTTGGCGATATGACACGTGCCTTCGAAGGAAGAAGCTTCAATTCCCGTGGAGCGGTCGAAGCGGCACTCAAACAATACTTTGCCTCACGCCCGGCTGGATTCTACCGCAATGGAATCCATAAATTGAGGGAACGTTGGAGACATGTTGTTGATAATGATGGACAATATAATTAATTATTCGGTTATTTTTTCTTTGAGAAATAAACTATTGAAAAAGTGACAAAGACTTTCCCGCCAACCTAATAGGCTAAATTATTGTCATTTTCAGATTATTCTGTCGACGAATTTCCAAAGAGATGTGCGAGAAAATGGAGAAACTCAAACTTCCGATTGACAAATTGAAGGTTAACATTGGTATCGAAAGCATTGAAGTAGTCATATTCTGTAGAGAATACCCAATGGAGATTAAATATCAAGGAAAGGAATATAAGGCTTGTGATATTTTCTTTCTGATGAAACATCCGGATCTCAAGCTGAAGAAATTGGCATTCCGAATTGCAGAATACGATCGATTTATTGATGTTACCATGCAAACGCTGATTGTGAGACTTCTGGAACAATTAGAACATAAAATTAATGTCGAAAAGGTTTCATATACGTGTAGCAGCAAAGAGCTCTATGTTCCAAATACGGTCACAAACTATTTGCCGAAAATTCTGCAAGCTTGTCAGCCGGAAACTCTCAAATATATCCGATTGTGGGGTGACGGGAAAACTTTGGACACGAGTCTATACAAGAATCAAGGAATTTAATTTCGAAAAAGTTTATGAAACTGAGCAATGGAAGAAAGCGTTTCTATTCGAGGATTACAACGGCCTCGTTTCCAAGGATTGGGCAAATCTGGTTCATTTTGAGACGATCAGTCTGAAATCACTGGATCAGAATGATTTGAGAAATTTGCTGAACGTAAGTGTTTTCTTATTCAAAGCGGTTCAAATATATTTGTTCCACAAGTTAACCTTCTTGAAGGGAATTCCATGACATTCAATTTTTTCTGGTTTATAAGTTCTCGTTTTCAGTACATTCCAAAAAAAGCAACATTCAAAGTGGTTGTGGATAATTTGGAAATTGAAGATGTCAAGGCTGTGTTTAGAAATTCTGGAAAATTCGATAAGAACCCTGAATCTCCTGAATTCGACTTTCCGTTCAAATTCTATCGAGAATTAGGAGATGGACGTGTTCTGGTGTATGACATGACTGATTGCCAATTTGATATATATTTCCAGCAGGAAGCAGAACTAAATCAACCTCTTTGGGATTTGAAGTATATCTTGCTAACCTTTTCTATGTGCTTTCTTGTTTATTTTTTTATTGTGAATTATTTTGTCAATGTGATCGAGTTTTTAAATAAAATTGTGCCGTCCCAGATATAGATCGGTGAGACCTATTCAAGACGGTCTTTTGAACATGTTGGACAGAGTTAATAATTAACGATTTATTAAGACTCAGATAGTGAGGGCTCGATGTAGGAGAGTTCCGGACCGTTGAGGCATCTTTGAAGCGTTCATGGTTAGTGGTAGTGTTGTATGCAGATGATCGGTCAGCAGATGTTGAAGGCACTTCAGTCGTTGGTGCTGCTCTCCGGTGTTGGTGCTCAGTCAGAATGTGATCCTCTTCATGTTGATATCGTCGATACTGATTGATAATGTCTGTTTGTCTCCATCCTCTTTCTTTTATAGTGAATTCTGTTGAGTGCCACATGAATGTCCAGAAGGCCAGAGTAGATCTTTGTGGCAGTAGTAATAATGGTCACGTATCTTACTCCAGAAATGTCCTCTTTTATATTCATCGTCGATTATGTCCCAGTCAGAGTGGTTGTATGATACTGCTGGTTAAAGGTCGTGCAATAGGTCAACCTATGGTGGCGACAAAATTTTTTCAACAAAACTCGGACATTGGGACATCAAAGACAGACAGATTATCAACTTTACCTATTTTCCGTTGAAAATTGTCAACTTTGCATGTCTAAAAAATTTAGTAGATTTTGTTTGATAAAACTGAAATCTTCAGTGTATACTAAACAAAAATAGAGCTTCAACTTTTTAGTTGATAGTTTTTCAGACAAATACGCCCAAATGAGATTTATCGCTGGAAATCAGTCAACTGTCAAAACTTCAAGAAAAAACACCAATTTTCAAAAAACAGTATAACTGGTCTGGATGAGCTTGCACAAAAATGTTTTTAACTGCAAGAATGAAGCTCTATTTTTGTTTAGTATACTCTAAAATTTTCAGACCAATCGAGCAATTTTGAGCTACTTTTGTAAACAATTAAAATTGACCTAAAAACCTCATGTTTTTGATCTCTCATGTTTTGACCTACCGTATCCAAAGTAGCCGGCAAGATGCATTTTCTCAAATTCTTTTTCAAATGTCTTTTTTTCTCCAAGTTTCATTTTTAGCTTCTATTTTTATCTTCTCAATGGACGGCGCAGAAGCACCCGACGAAGAATTCGTGGAAGAATTTCTGAAAGAAATATTCAATTCAAAAATTTCCATTGAACAAGCGCATCGAGAGCTGTGCAGGTTGCTTTTGGGAAACGTTTCAGGGACAGGTGAGCGATTTTTTTCAATTTTTGGATTTCAATGAATTTTTTTAGAATATGTGGCCCAACAATTCGGAAGAAGAGTGGAAAATTACGATGATAATTTATTAACAAGATATCCGATAACGAAAGTTCGAGAATTTTATGAAAAATTTGCGATGGAGAAATTTGAAGATTTTCGGGATAGAAGTCTAAAAATGCTCGAGAATTTAGAAGACGTCGTTCAGTTGTAGGTTCTTGGAAAGTAATCATTCGCGATCACTCAGCCAGCTATAAGCTTACGGTTGTTCTCAGTTAGATGTGCAGGTTCCTTATGGTTACTGTAGTAAGTTCGCCGCCTGAAATTGTTACTGTAACTTTAATCCAACAAAGAGAAAACAGCGGTTTCATAGAAATAGTGAAACTGTAAAATTTCGAAATACGAAAAATGTTATATTCTTGGTGATCCTATTTACTACTGTGATTCTAAAGTGATATCTTTACCTACAGTAATCCATTATCTGAATTACTGTATCTCCAGCTAAATCAATTAAGCTTCTATTAGGTTACTGCAGCTCTAGTCAGATTACTGTATATTTACTGAATCTACAAGTATCTCGAGCCCCCCAAAGATCTAAAATTTATTGAATTAATTGTATTTCAGAATGTCCATCCGAAGAATCTCTGTCAAAATTTCAAGTCTCGCCAACTGGTTCAAAATTGTGAATATCAAAAAACTGAAGTTCACATTGTGTTGTATTGAGAATGAGCAATGGATACGAATCGATATCACTGAGAAACCAGAAGATCCAGAAAAGAAAGAAGATGAGCCCGAACCTGTACTAACTTCAATACTTTACAAGCAAAACCTAAACGATGTTCATGTGGAATACGGTACTGGAAATGCATCAGTTCTCAAAGATTGTGATCATAGGAAAGTGGCAATTTTCGACTTGGTGTTTCTCCTACAAGCACTTTCGGAAACATTGGAAGATCTAGAGTTTAGCATCAGTCCATACTTGCTTACTTGCCCTGCTAAGTATCCCGATCTTCAAGCCTATTCATTAATTGGTTCAATTCTAAATGACTACGATCCTCCACCACAATTCCCTGTTCGCCGTCTCAGTTTTATGTTTACCAGATTTCACAGCACCAACAATTTCAATTGGGAGAAAAGAGAAGAGGACACTGATGAGGTGGCACATATTTTGAAATACCTTGATCCTGGAACCCTGAACTGGCTATCATTTCGAATTTGGAATGATAAAATGGTCCAGAAGGGAATGAAGGGTGCCCAACTGATGTTTCATCCAAATTTGAGAGGATTAGAGCAATGGAAAAATGCATACGTTTTGGATATTCGTGATGAGTTTGTGGCAAAAGATTGGAAATTGTGCGATGAGTTCTTGGTTATTTTGATGGCTTCATTGTTGAAGGAAGATATTGAAAAGGGTGTAAAAGTGAGTATTTGGCCAGTTTTTAGTGGGATCAGTTTTCTTTAACAGAATGAATTTTTAAAAAATAAGAAAAAGTCAAAAATTCATGTTTCTAGCGCTTCTGGCTAAGGCTTCCATTCGGTCGGGAAATTGAGCCGACCGACCTACCACCGACCCCGCCGACCGACAGCCGACCGTTTTCGTGCATTTGCGCGTCAACGTGTTTGCATACGCAGCATTGTATTTTACGACAAACTGCTTTCACTAAATGCCTCATTTGTCGTGAAATGAAATGCTTCGTACTCAGAAATTCGTATTTTTATGCGCAAATGCACGAAATCGGTCGGTGCGCCGGCCTGTCGGTCAGCTGTCGGCTGTCGGTCGGCGGTCGGTCGAAAATCGAAATGGAAGCCTTTCTTCTACCAGCTAAAGTATGCCTTTTTCAAAGTTTTGAAGAGACGCAGACTATCATAGTGACTAGCTGTCTTTTAGACAAGCTAGAAGTGTGATTTTTGGACCATTTTCTGTAGTATTCAAAGTTTTTTTTAACCAGAAAATTAAAAAAATTTTGGCTTGAAAAATTTACATTTGGCATGCATTGTTTCTTTTAAAATACAGTAAACACTCCAATGGAATGACTCCCCTAACTTTCAACGTTCAGTCAATTTATCTCGATTTCTGTAAGAGACATCAAAAAGTGATAAACTGACAAAATATTTTTTACAATATCATGAACATTTTATCAAATTATCATTTTTTGATAACTTCTACAGTAATCGAGATATATGGGCTAAAAGTTGACGGTTCCCAAATCATATTAGTTTTTTCCCGATTACATAATTTTCCAATTATTATTTTTCAGTATTTCACAAGGAACCCACCAAGGAGTATATGTATTATCCATGTGAATCAAGAACTGGACCTTGAAGAAATCCAAGAGCTGTACCCAAGCGCTTTCAATTTCGAACCAGGAAATATCAGGATCCTGAAGGAATCCGGAGAGCTCACTGTTAGTCTGACCTTTGCAAACCATACGCTTACTGTAGCAAGTTATAAAACACTGCTCGACCCAACGATCTATAGAAAACACCTTTTGGAAATGTTCAATGAAAGAACTTCGATTTCAAAAGCCCACGAGAGAATGTGTCAATGGATTCGGAGGGGCGAGAAGCCGATTGCAATAGGACAAGTTGGTCCCAAAGAAATACATTATCAGTATAGGATAAGGCCAGTTCCTGGAGGTTTCTATTATGCCGAGCCTGCTGTAATTGCATCGGAAAACATATCACTTTTATATCCAATTTCAAGCGTCAAAAAGTTTTATGATGAGTTTGCGGAAGCGTTTCTAGCTAGAGTGGATAATACTGCAGCGGAAGTGGAGGGTGATCCGGTTTTGGATACAGTGGACGACATTTTGCAATTGTGAGTTTTTTTTTGGATAAGGGTATTCTTTGGGATTTCAAGGTGATTCAGAAAATAAATACCGTTAGACCTGTAAAAAAAAGGGCTCCCTATCTTCTAGCTTTGAGCTCATATATCTCATTTCCTCTCAAAGATATAAAATGTTGTAAACTTATAAAATGCTTATCATGATATCAGAAGTGTTTTGTCAGTTGATTATTTTTTGATATCTTGCATATAACGAAATTTATATAACGAAATTTTTCTGTTTCAATAAAATCATAAATTGTAGAACTTGACAAGAGCTACAATGTTGCTTGATTTGGCAGCTGTTTTGTCCCATAACTTGGGTTAAACCGTTTCAAGCAGAAAGTAAAATGTTAATTAATCTGTTTCAAGCAGAAAATAAAATATAGAATTGGACAAAATCTAAAATTTAACATTGAATTTCACTTGTCTGTCGAACTCTACATGAGAGAGCAAAAAGCAGCAGGGCCAGAAAAACCTTTACTGACTTTGCTCGCCCGGCTGTTGAGAACTTGCGTTAAACTCGCAATTTATGTTCCAGTCATAAAGTAAAGGAGAGAACTTGGCAAAATCTATAATAGGTAATTTTGACAGTATTTGTATACCGAGTTCGACAGAAGCATAAAAAATCCGGGCTCCATTAAGGGCTCGGCTCCTATATGTGCCCTGGTGTGAGTTTCATCCGTTGAATATAATAAAATTTAGTGTCATTTTGTAGATTTTGTCAATACCTACATTTCATATTTTGAATCAAATTGAAATTGTAAGTTTGAATCGAGTTATTGGTCAAAACAGCAGAACGAGTGCGAAACCAATTCTGTCCGCCAAACTGTTTCGGCCTATAACTTGCTTCAATCTTACTATTTTGGTTCCACTCAAAAAGTGAAACATAGAACTTGACAAGATCTACAATATCACATCGAATTTCACTCCGTTTGTACGCCTAGTTCTACACCAGTAGTCATAAGACAGCCTGTTGAGTTCAGGCCGAATTCAGCTACATTTCTTCACGAGCTCTGGTTCAAAACTCGGGTTATGACTATAGTGCAATTTAGTGTCATTTTGTAGATCTTGTCAAGACCCACACTTCAATTGTCAAATCAAACTGAAATTCTAAGTTTGAACTGAGTTTCGCGCTTGACGCCAATATACCATAAGAATTCGACATTCTTGTAGTGTTTCCGGTAATCTGAAAATAAGACTTTTCTTATTTCAGCATGTTCTGTCGACGGCTCTCCTGGCAACTTTACGGAATCACAAAAGCATACATGTTTCAACTCGATGTAGTGTCTTTCACTTTCAGTCATGAAGAGATTCTTCTCGGATTGAAAACTGGAAATTGTGGATTGGGCTGGGTAAAATACACACCAGAAGGTCCAAATGTGTGTATGTCGTTTTCTTCGGAACGATCTTTTGAAGCGAGAATATGTGAACGGTACAGATCAACTATCCATAATGTGAATCTCAATTTAATCGCTGTCACGGATTTGGAGTTTATTCTGAGAAGACTATCGAAACCGTTGGATGAATTGAAGTTTATGATCAAACCATTCGTTTTACGCTCAAATGAGCCTATTCGTTTTCCAGATCTTTCTGTGTATGGAATGATTGATGCGGCTCTGCAAGGCTTGGAAATTCACAATCCGAGGTTTGAAAAAGATATTAACCCAAATTTCGATGATATACAAGAGGACTACAAGAGGACAAAACGATTACTACAAGTTGGTCATTTGCATTTCACTTTCACTAGAGCCAAATTGTTTGAAAACCCTCAAAATTTGGAATATGAGGATTCACAGGAATTGCTGAAAATACTGAAGCATCTGGAACGTAAGAATCTGAAATCGTTGACGCTTCGAGTATGGGACGATAGACAATTGCTGAAAAAACTCGGAAACCGAGTTACAGTACTGCCACAGCTGTTCGTCGGTAGATGTGTCCGAACAACTAAACATTGGATGAGATTAAATACTTTGGATATTGATGATGAGCTCATTTTAAGAAATTGGAATTTTTTGGCACATTTAAAAACTGTTGTGGTTTGGGAACTATCAATCAGAGATGTTCGAAATGCATTGAGGGTAAGTTTTTTTTTCGGTAGAACGAACTTGAAAATTTTTTCCAGAGATTTGAAAAGGTGATACCCGTCACTGGATACACGATACGACCGAGAAGGAAAGGGGATTTGAATGAATTTAGAACATATTTTCTAGAAAAACTGAGAGAGCCAAACCCTGACACAACGTCAATTACGATCCAGCAGGAGGCTGAAAAAGACCAACTGATTGAGATGAGAGTTGAATTAGATGAAGGTAAAAACACGGTGGCTACTGTGACAGCTACAGTCCAATTAAATTAACTAGTGTTGATTATGTTTTTATATTTATTTTGCATGTGAATAAAGTTTGATAAGACATTTTCAATAGAAATTTGATGGGAAGAATATGTACAGTACCGAAAAATGATATATGAAATTCTGACTGTTTCAAAAGAACCCCGGGGGTTATAATGAAATTTTCCCCAGACATATGTATCAGAAAACCGAACAATTATATAAGAAAACTACTAAAATTTGTAATTAACAAAAACTTATAATAAAAAGAGAAAAAGAGTAACTGATTATGTCCTATTCTTATCTCTCTTATCAAAGCAAAATCCGGGAAATTCTGTATATAAATTTGAGAACACAGAAGAAAGGTAACTACATTTTTATAACAATGAAAAAGTTCCAAAAGACGGCTGCAGAGATACAGATGAACATGGAAAGTGAATAGTAGGTTTTCAGAAGGATCCGTTTGTGAAATTGGAAAAAAAATTTAAAAAGATGTTTCAAAATTGTGACACAATTTTTTGAATATTTTGATATTTTGTTTCTGCTTATACAATCACAAAGGTAACACCTAAATCTGAAAAAAAATTTGGAAAAAATTAGAAAATTGGACAAATCGATAAAGTTTAAAACGAGCCTTCAAAAAAGTGGAAACTATTTTTGAAAACTATTCCATAGTGCTCCACTGCTTTGAAAGACGGCATAATCATTCTGGGATACATAAGCTAGCGACTTTATCGATAAAATAATTAACTAAAAGGAGGCCAGACACCAAAAAAAGTTTTCCTGATATTTTGCATAGAGAACCCCCATGAGGGGTTGAACTCATGACAGGCAACTCAGGGGTACAGCCCCGCTACCGGCTGAGCTACGGGAGGCGCCTGACGACCGATGGTCGATTTCGTCCCCCGAACTGTCCCCCGAAATTTTTGCTGTCTCGCCTCCTTTAACATCGAAAATCACGATTGTTTTCTCAAAACCATACAGGAATTACAAAACGAAATTGAAACAGGAAAATTGATTTATCCCAAAAAACACAGTCTTTTGTAAGCTTTCGCATTTTTCACAAACGTTCCCTGGGCTTACAATACAATTGGTAGTTAATTTAAAACATACTTGCAACGGGCCCGGCCCGCGACCCGGCCCGTCTCGGCCCGCCGGCCCGCCTTTTCTCAGTAAAAAAATTTCTAATGAAAGATTGGGACATTTTTTTGAATTAAAAAAGAAAAAAAGTTACATAATTTTCAAAAGTTATGAAAGTAGTCAAAAAATAAAGTTTTTGATTAAATTTTTGAAAAATATATAAAATTTTCGAAAAAAAAATTCAAAAAAATCAGCTACTGTACAAACAGCGGGCCGGCACTTCATCGGCCCGGCCTGGCCCGCCAAAATTATCGGCGGGCCGGGTCGCGGGCCGGCCCGGAATTTCGCAAGTATGATATAAAAACAGAAAAAATTGTTGAAAAAATCCCAAAAGACCGGTAAAGGTCCAATTAAACATAAAAAGTGATTATGCGATTCTCAGACAGCTGAAATTCCAAATATTTGGAAAAAAATTGTTTCAAAATTTTCACATACCGTAAAACCTCTAATAGAACGACACCCGG
>NC_013487.2:3656458-3666978 GCF_000004555.2 Caenorhabditis briggsae | reverse complement strand
AATTTTTTCAAAAGTCCACAGACGGACACGAGGACGGACAGACGCCTCTAGCGTTTTATTAATAAGGAAGATTCTATCAAATGAGTCAATGGGAAAGTATCTTGTAAGATTTTTTAAATTCAAAATTATGAACTCAAAAAAATGTAAATAAAAATAAAAATAACCGAAATATTTTCGATTTCCGACCGTACTATTAATGTTCATGTTCAAATCTAAATTAACAAACATTTTGAAACTGTGACCCTTTAAAACTATTAATTCTAAAACACGACCTATTGAGAACACAATACAACAAAAAACAACTGAAAAAAATGCATACCTTTTATTCATTTTAACATCGAAAAAATGACAATTTTATCTATCAACAGCAATAATGAAAATGAGATCTTATAAAAAATCTGAGATCAAGCGAAAAGACTAGAGAATATGTACATAAAAACGAAATAGACTACTGTAGTTACAGTTTGTCACATACACCGAAATCAAAATTTCTTAAAACCACAAAAAAGTCTGTCCTAATTATTATCGCTTCTTGGTTGGCCGACCTCTTGGGCGTCCTCGACCCTTATTCTTTCTAGCTGGTGTGACTTTCTGTAAGAAAATTAAAGTTCCAAAAATTAAAGGTGCTAGATCTTTCTCGCCTTTCTCGCACTCCTAGACTTCTTTTTGGCAGGTTGCTTGTCTTTAGAAACTTCTAGAGCCTCTCGCTTTATGGCCCTTCTGGTGACTTCAGCCAACACCCCTTCTAGAGGGATCTCGTCGATTTCGGAGTTCGGATCATGGACCCAATTTTTGGGGTAGTGTGCAAATTTGAAGGTCTAAAAAATGGATTTATATCATTTGAACCGAGGTTGTCTTAGTGAGCTCATAGAAGCTTAGAAACTCAAACAATAAAAAAATAGAGCGTGCTGAGGATCTTTGACAGCCTAGGCCAAACCGATGACTGGGTCATTGTGGACCAGTTGGACCCTTGTTTTGAACGTATTTGCTTTTCTCTGTGATGAAGTTTTCAGAAATTTGGAAAATAATTTAAAAAAAACTCGGAGTGAATAATCCAATTCGAAATTTCGAATCACCAAATGGTCATATTTTTACGTTTTCATGTTTTCTGTTTTGGAAGTTCTATTATTTCCTTAAGATTGTTTATAACCATTAACCCTCTGTCATATAAGGATCAACTGGTCTAAACTCTGTTCGAATCTAATAGTAAATTGCAGAACAAGTTCTACAAAATGATATCAAAGCCTAAAATTTTTTCCACAAGTTCAACTTTTGAATGTACACATCTAAAAATCTAGGAAACTTTTTTAATGTCCCACCACTGTTCACTGTTTCAAGATCTTGTGGAAATCAGGGAGTGATGTAATGAGCAGTGATTCTGATTCTTCTAAGATTTCTCAGTGTTTCTCAAGGTCTTCAACTTCCATATAGAATGTTTCTGAATGTTTAAATCATAAAACTCACCGAAACTTCTCTCCCACTGTCTTCCTTCTTCTGCTCTTTATCCCCTCCTAGAACTCCTCCGAACAACGGGATACCACCCGAATCTTCATAATTCACCCCATTCCCAATTATCTTTGTTGGTGGATACTCCGTAATATCCGGCAGCTCTTTATCGGTCCATGTTTTTGCTGCTCGATGTGGTTGAAGACGCTTGGATGTCTCGGCTGGAGGATCTCTTATCACCCAAGGAAGGACCTTGATGAGCTTCGGATTTCTTTTCACCAAGTTCTGAAGAAACACTTCAAAGCTCTCCCATTCTCTTGATCCGTTTCTTTGGGAATTGAAGTTATGCTTTATCTGAAAAAAAGTTCATAAATCAAATGTTGCCAATTCTTCCCAATGCCTACCGTAGCACTGCACGTCTCAACACTCATCGTAGCTATTTTGAATCCTTCCAAGCTATTCCAATTCCTATAATAGGCCATTCTTAATAGCTTCCCTTCATTTTGAGAAATCTTTGGCATCCATTTTTGCTCAATAAGCTCCTTCTTCAGATTCTGTTTCAAGTTGGTTTTAGCTTTTGAGAACTCCTCTACAAGATACTCAATTTCAGTGTTTGATATTTCTCGAAAATGGAATCGAAGAATCCGCTCAATGTATCCTTGAAAGTTGGCGACAAATGCCACTCTGCCAGCTTCCCAGGGTCCAACATAGCTCCGAAATGCATTCGAGTTCTGAAAAAAGGGATTAGGGATAATGGGAAAATGTGGATTACCATGCTGATTTTGAAATGATCCAGATCATATTGGGTGCGGTATTTGGTGAACTGTTCCGTCCAGATTTCGTCTAGTTCTTGGCGTCTCTGGAAAAAATATGCGGTTTTATTGAAATCATGAATTCTTGGCTATTTTCTTTCAATTGTTTGGTTGCATTTACCGAAATCACACCAGATGTAAAGTTAGCAAGGATACATATTTTTATTTTGAAATTCAGTAATGATCAAAACATTTTTTGAAAATTTCTCAATTTATATGCAGCTTCGAGGTCATAACTGTTTGGTGTTTTTAAGTAATTTCGATGTACAGACTAAACTTATTTTCTTTTTCTTAATTCGAAAATTTAAAAAAAACCAGTTTTGAAAATTTTCCAGTCAACAAACGTTATTTTGGTAGTATGAATTCTACGATAGGTTTTCGTTTGACATAGAAACAAGTTTCCAAAGTAGTCAGACACATTTTATGTACTTTCAGTTAACGCTCAAATATTTTGGTTCCTTTGTTAAAAATTTGTAAAAATATCATCAACACTCTTATGTTTTGCAGGTTTTTGATACCTCTTACAGAAATTGATTTAGATAACATACGATATGTTGATGTTTATGTCAAAATTTCAACGCTAAATCACCATTCTCTCCAAACTGTGTCTCAACTGAATCGGCACAATGCTCCTTTCCACCGCCAATTGCTCCGATTGACTTTTCTCCCAATTCTCCAAAAACAGAAAAGGTATTATCTCCATTTCCTGCTCATACACTTTAGCATACTTTGAAAAATCTTCCTTGGCGAAATCCTCGTTCAACACCGTCTTCAGAAGTTTCAGGCTGTTCTTCTTTCTATCATTTCCTCCATCAATGGCTCTCAACGTATCCATATTCCGTGTTTCTAGTCCCTGTAAAAATAGAGAATTAGGAGTTTCAAGGTTACAAATCTACAAACCTCAAGAAAACGCCTAATATCTTTGGCCTGCGATTCGATGTGCCATTCATCCGGTGTTGAAGGATATGGACCGGTTGGGGTAGTCTGGATGTTCTGGGCCGTGTCATCCAACTGCTTGAATTTGAAGCCTGTTGGCAGTCTGCCCTTGGAAGAGTGGAAAATTCGAGAACCCTTGAATCGGTTGGGGAGATGAACCCGACTAAATGGGATCGTATACGGTTCTTCAGGGGATTTCTTCATCAAAATGCGTCCTGCTCCCAAATCCAAAAACTCTGATAATTCTTCTCGGACGAAAGCATTTGGCAAGGCTACCATCTCGTCGTTTCCGAAATCATTAAGAGATCCTGAATCATATCCGCCACACATGTTACAATTACTGGACGCTTTGTGGACTTCGCTACTCACAAAATCTTTGGAACAGTCAATTTTTTGATTCAAGACTTCTCCTTCATTTTCCACTGTTGGAGATGGGAAAAGGGGATTTTCGTGGACATCGGATTGACAGGAAGGCAGATCCAAATTTCCAGGCTCATAGTCATTCTGTGTTTGGGTACCATCCTCTATTTGAACATCCAATTCAATAGGATCCTCCGAACAAATTTCCACGGCAGATGGAACAGAATCGGGAAGTCCATCTTCCAAAGAACATCCTCCAACCGAGATCCCATCAAATACACCCGAGTCATTTTCATTCGACACTGCTCTTGAACTACAGATCGGACTAAATGAAATCTCGATTTCATCAACGTCCGAATCCTCCAGATTCTCGTCCACAACCGAATCTTCATCTAGAAAATCGGTTTCCAGCGTTCCAGACGAATTTGGATTCGAATTGGTCGTTGTAGAAGCTAGGAAATTGGGTTTCAGGGTTCTAGATGAATTAGACATCTGATCTTTAGTTGGGGATATGATGATCTCATCAAGCTCTTCTTCCTCCAAATTTTCATCGACTTCACATCTTACTGTAGTGGGCTCTCCAACCTGTATCCGTGGTCTGCCTCTTTTGTTCGTGTTTTGAGGACTAGCTACACGGTTAGGAGATTTTACAAGTGTAACTTCCAGCAGATTCGACGAGGATGTGGTTCGTTCGATTCCCGTTTCACATTGATTCTGTATACGGTGTTGAGGTAGTACCTTTTCACTTGTTGCGCTACCAAGTAAGCAGTCATTTGAACTTGGTGATGAAATAGACGGCAGACTTCCAATAGCTTCCGACAAATTCTGTCCAGGTGGTAGCGAATAATCCTGAAACAGTAACTTGTATTATTGTCAGGTTTCTTGGAGTTGACCCCATATGTTTGATCCACAAGTTCAACTTTCAAATGCAAAAAAAAACACTGTTTCAAGAACTTGTGAAAATCAAGGAGTGCTGGGATGAACAATAATTACTTCTGAGTAAGCTTGGCGGTGAAGATGGATCCTTAAAGGGGGACTCCGACCAAAAATTTTTATTGCATTAAAATGTGTTAAAAGTTATCTATTTTCCGAATATTATTGCGAAAAAATTAAAAAAAAATCCGAAATCCCCGAAAAACGGCGTTGAAAAGGAAGAAAATTCAAAAAAAGGTGCCGCCGGGGGACGAGGATTTTCAGTGAGAAACCTAGGCCACGGCAGCGGGCGCCTTTCCTATGTGGCAAATTTTCCGGATTTTTTTCAATTTCATGTCCGGCAGGTAAAAAACGTAAAAAACCACTGTCGGCGACTTAAAAAAAAGGCTGTCAGGTGCNGTGCCTGGGTTTCTCACTGAAATTCTTGGTCCCCCGGCGGCCCCTTTCTTTGATNTTTTTCTTTTTAAACGCCGTNTTTCGGGGATTTTGGATTTTCTTTGATTTTTTCGCAATAATTTTTGAAAAATAGATAAATTTTAACACATTTTAATGCAATAAAAATTTCTGGTCGGAGTCCCCCTTTAAAGGACGAATTTTGAGAAAATTCAGGATTTAATGTGCTAATGATAATATATGTAACTTAAACCTACACTGTTCAGAGTAATTTGAATTGTTTCTCTGTTTCAAAAAGGTCGTATTAATCTTATTTTTTCGCTTATTTCGCTTATTTCGCTCATAACTTAAACTCAAACCACTTTTGAAAATTCAATTTGGTCATCACCCACCTTTTCTTCTATTAAGCCACTAAAGTTAGAGCAATGATTTCGTTCCGGTATTGGTGATAGTACACAAGGTACTAGTGGAGATGTAGAACAATCCTCACTGACGTCGTCTGGAGATCCTAGATTTTTGCTATGTCCTGGAGAGTTGGTGTCAGATGTTGATGAGCTCGGCGATGAGGCAGTATTCTGAAAGTTTTTTTTTTCAGGTTTCATTATCTTCTTAAGTTTCGAAACTTATTAGTGAACGGTGTATTAGTGTTAAAATGACTGTCTGTACAAAACAGATATTGAAGCGCATCCTGTCAAAACTAGCAAAGCCAAACCGGAAATTTTTTCAAAACTTTAACAGTACCTATGCGCCTTTTAAAGTTAATTAAAATTTCCCCAAGTTATGTTTATGTTTTTCAAATTGCTTTAAATAAATTTAAAATAAAACTGCTCCTACCATCAGAATTCTCTTAGATTCTTGTTGGGTTGAGTTTTCCTGTAAAGACGATGAGGCAGAAGATGAGCAATTTTCACGGATGTTTTCTTGAGTTTCTGAGGTTTTGTTTGGTCCTGGCGAGATGATACCAGACGTTGCTGAGATTGGCGCTGAGACGGAACCCTCAAAAAATTGAAGTTTAGTTGACTGTTTCGTTATTTTCTAAACTCTTACAGTTGGCTAAGACAACATTTTATGGGGAGAAAAAATTAGAAATATAATTTTGAACCAATTTTTCTCGGTTCCTATGAGAGATACCAAATTATGATCGACTAATGAAATGTTTCTCATAACATCAAATACAATTTGTCTGTTAATTATTCTCCGGTTTGAATTTTCAAGCAAAGGGGGAGAAAATGAGCAATCTTCACTAACGTTTTCTTGAACTTCTAGGTTTTCATTAGGTCCTCGCGAGCTGATACCAGGTGATGGTGTCTGAAAAAACTTGTTTAACCTTAAAAGTGTTACTGCTTCATGAACTTGTCAAAATCTTAAACTGTCCAACCCTTTGATTGGTCCGTTTTTTTCATGTTGATTCATTAAAAAAGAGATACAAAACTCACATTAACGGTATCCATATCTTCTGGTTGGTTCAGATCGGCAGAAGGTGATACTGGATAAGATGGTTGCTGTAAAACCGATTTTATGTTGTTGTACTTTTTTGGTGTAATCCGAAATAAATGTTAAAAATGTTTCATGTCGCCTATGAAATTAGAAAAGAGAATTTTCGAACATTGTTGGCATATGTCTGATTAAAAACGATCACTTAACTTTGACCCGATTCATCTCGTTTCCTATAAAAGATATCAAAAAGTGGTTAACTGACAAAAAATCGAACATGATGTTAAACCTATTTTATTAGTTGACTAATGTTCGACATCTCTCACAGGAACCAAGATAGATTGGGTCAAAGTTGGTGTACCCAGTCTGACTACGCGCCGACGCACAACTCGACTCAAACTCGGAACTTTTAAATGAATAAAAAATTAAAATGTAGAACTTGATGAGATCTACAAATGATAAACAGCTCAATTGAGTGCAAAAGTCGAGTCTCAAGAAGCCGTAGAGCAGCCAGGGTCAGTACTACCCCGGGCCGACTTCGCCGACCCTGGTAGTTTTAAAGGAGGCGAGACAGCAAAAATTTCGGGGGCAGTTGGGGGGCCGAAATCGCGCCGCGCTTATGTAGACCATCGGTCGTCAGGCGCCTTCGCGCCCACGTAGCTCAGCCGGTAGCGGCGCTGTACCCCTGAGCTGCCTGTCATGAGTTCAACCCCTCATGGGGGTTCTCTATGCAAAATATCAGGAAAACTTTTTTTTTGGTGTCTGGCCTCCTTTAAGAGCCTCTGGTGGAAAATAGACGTTTAATATTTTTGAGTTTAATATGGTTTTGTAGCTATTGTGAAACTTCAGGTTTTCTAAGTGTGAACTAAGTGATTCGCTGTCTTTTAGTCTGCCTGGGTAGATCCGGTTGGAATATGTTTATTATAAATTTTACAGCGAATCAGGAAGCAAAACTCACTTTGTCAATTTCTTCACTACTCCCAGTCAGTTTATTATTGCTTGGTCCACCAGCACAACCGTCACCATTGTCCGGAGTTAATTTCACATCGTGATTAGAGCACCTTGAAACAGCAAACTCGTTGCAATGAAAATTTAGTGGTGCCTGAAAATATTCTGGTTCAGATAGAAAATATTTCAGAAATCTTACCGTAATCTTCTCTTGAACATCATCCTTCTGAGAATTACCTTCTGCTACCTTGTCTCCTTTCATTGATGTCTCTTCTTGTCCAAGATGTTCCCGTTGAAAATATTCGTGGACCTGTAACAACCAAAAAATAAGCACTCTTATAAAACCCCGCTATCTTTGCGCCAATATAACTCGGTTCTTGTAGAAGATACCAAAAAGAAGTCAACTAACAAAATATTTTTGCAATTATGATAAACATTTTATCTGTTGATTACTTTTTGATATCATTCACTGGAAGTGAGATATTTGGGCTCAAACTTACCCAGTCTTTCCTCTCTGGCATCTTTTCCTCAAGGTCAGAACTAAATTTGTATTTCTCCAACGCCTCCTTTAAATCCAAATCAATAGAATTCAAAAATCCCTGGCGAACTAAACTCTCCAATTTCTTCTTCTCCTCTAGAAAACCTTTCTTCTGTGACTCTGTGACAAATTTCCCGCCTTTAAATTTCCATCCCAATGGGGTCCGTAATGTTTGATCGTTCGTAGTGATAAGAATTTCCTTTTGCTCATCAGTTAGTGTGCTCCAGAATGGTAACGTCTGAAAAACATTATCAATAGAGCGAACTTTCATAAACCTTGCTTACCTCTGCTACACAGTCGTATACCTTTATTCTAGCGTCTGAACTGCAAAACCTGTCAAACTCTCTATCGAATTTGTCGTTGAGCCCCTGACGAGTTTGATCCTGTAAAAATGTATCAATTTTGGAATATTTCGAGAATCAAAAAATGGAATTAAAGGATCTAAATTTTCAGGAGCAGCACAGTAAAAACGAAAAAACGATTTTTGAGTACTAAACAAATTGGGGACACAGAAGGTAGAATGTGAGAATTGTTTTGTTTCTATAGTTACAATAACACTGAAACAGTTATATTTTTGTTAGTTTTGGAAGTTTTGAAAAAAAATGCCTTTGGGTAATAATCTAGCTCAGAATTGTATGAATTATCCGGATAATTGCAGGATAACTTTCTGAATTTTTGGGAACAGGGAACTTTTCGAAAAAATTTAATTGAATTTCGAACGTTGGCCGACTTTTACAACACGAAAACCTTCGATCAAAAAACTCATATTGATTTTTTTTTTAGTTTATATTTGAAAATTGATGAAGGTGGATGCGAATTATAGGAATTTTTAAAATTCAAGTTTACAATAATTTTGAAACTGGCAATGTTTAAAATTTTTTGGAATATCTACAGGGTGGTTTTTAATTACCCGCGCACAACTTTGGCGCTATGGTTCTTGGTGCTGGCGCGAATTTAGTGCAGCAGATGTTTTTCATTGATTCGTTATTGATACGTTTGCCAAGTTTCAGCCTTAATGGTTGAGTTTCAGGTAAATGGCAAGCCCTAACGTCCACCATGCCACTGTCATCAGTCTTTTTAAGCAGATTGTCAGTAGAAATGAGATCTTCAAACGCATTGGAACTGTCGACATGTGGTTTTTTGTGGCTATCAAAAGATTCACCGAGTTTGGATCTATGTTTGGTCGCATTGTGAGAGGAAGAAAAACTACGGTGACACCTCCAGAAGAGATCGAAGCTGTTCGAGATCAAATCAGGAGTAACTTGCATAAATCCCTCAGGAAATTGGCCATGGTTATGCGTATGTCTTGGTTTTTAGTTTAAAAGATAGCCCGAAACAAGCTCGATTCAAAATGCTATTGCGTCTTAGAAGCCGTTATCTTGTCGGAGAGCAATATGCGATAGAGTCTGGAGAAGACTAAATTTCGTATGGATGGCACGCGGGGAGGAGACCATTTGGGGTTCGCTTTCTTTGAAGAGCACTGTTTCACGATTGAAGCCGAACCCAACTCTCAAAGTTATTGTGGATTAGCCAAGGATATCAAGGAACATTTTAAGAAAGAACAAACCATTCCTAGAGTTTCAAACTCGGCCGACACGATGGTTTTCGGTGCTACATGCTCAAATTCCAAATTTCACATATCAAGACGTCTGTATGACCAAGAAAGTGTATATCGAGGGAATTTTAAAGAAGCATCTGCTCCTATGAACCAAATCCCATTTTGGACAGGAAAATTGGATCCACCAACATGACGGAGCTCCAGCCTTTGACCCCGTTTGACTATTCCATCTGGAATTATGCAAAAAAAAGATCTGCTCAAGATCCCATTCAAATTTCAAGGCGCTGGAAAAGACACTGATCAAAAAATGGGACAAACTTTCGACCGTGCCACCATCGATGTCTACCAAAGACGTCTTCAGACCGTAACTGAGGCGAACGATGACAGAATCGAAAAATTATTTTTGGTTATAATTTTTGTACGTCCAAATAAATATCTTGTTGAGTTTCATCAGTTTTTGGCTTCTACTCTTCTACTCTGAGAAAACTTCTACTCTGAGAAAAACTCATTCAAAGATGTGCGGGTGATTAGAAGCCACCCTGTAGTTGCTCTCGAAATTAAGCGGCTTGAAAGATTTTTAAATAAAAAAAGAAAAAAGTCGTAAAATATTCGAGTTACTGTAGTTGCAATAACAGTGACAATGAAACTGACAATTATAATCTAACATTTTATATTTTTGAAAAACAAGTTTTGAGTCATATCACTGCGCACTGTAAACGGACCATGTCAATATGTTCAAACACAGGTGATTCGCGAACAGTCCGTTACGGACGCTCCGCGTTCGCGCGCGGTTGAAATAGGAACCGCATACGGACCGTACGCGAACCGTTTTTAGTAAATAGCAGTACATTATTCGGATTGATCCGTATCCTGTCCGTTCGCGAGCTCCGTATCCGATCCGCATGCGAATCATGACCAAACGGATCCGTTTGCGAATCAAATGTTTTAGTGAGTTTGCAAACGGATCCGTTTGGTTATGATTCGCATGCGGATCGGATACGGAGCTCGCGAACGGACAGGATACGGATCAATCCGAATAATGTACTGCTATTTACTAAAAACGGTTCGCGTACGGTCCGTATGCGGTTCCTATTTCAACCGCGCGCGAACGCGGAGCGTCCGTAACGGACTGTTCGCGAATCACCTGTGTTTGAACATATTG
>NC_013487.2:3647994-3656231 GCF_000004555.2 Caenorhabditis briggsae | reverse complement strand
TCCGTAACGGACCCGTTCGCATTTTACCTGTGGGACTTTCTCGATATTTCGAAACGGTGAATTTTTAAGAAATCCTTATAAAATTAAGTCTCCAGTTCCGAGCTATGCAGTCAAACCAGGCGCTTGCCAATAAAATAGTTTTTGGCTGATATAATTTTTACGATTTTTTCGATTTCTAAATAAAAAATTCGAAAGTTATTGTGAAACATTTTGAGTTCAAATATCAAAAATATCACTGAAAGTGACAAAATTATGTTTTTTGTATTTAAAAAATTCCTTTAGTTGACCGGATTGTCTGGATGCTTTGAATTTGAAAACGAGAATTTCTCAAGAATTTCGAAGATTTTTTAACATTTGGAAACTGTGAATTTACGAAAAAACAATAATTCTAACATTCATAGTGAGTTTGATAGTGAGTGACCGTGAGTGATTTTTACAATTCATAAATTGATAAAGTGAGAATTCTGAAACCGAAAGCAATTGCGAATTTTGGAATTATCATCACAAAAACACAGAATGTATTTTGGATCAAAAAATTGGTTCCTAATCAACAGAATTTGTTTAAAATTCTATGAAATTTTGATAATTTTTTTCTTTTTCGTATTTTGATATTAATCCAAATTTATCTAACTGGTTCAAGAAGTTTTTATCCGGAAAAAAATGATCTGATTGGACTAAGCCGTTGTCGACCGTGGATTTCCGAACCAAAAAAACTCACATCATCATTACACCTATCCATATGAGTCGGGGGATCCTTTAAAAACCCATGAAGCAGCGAAAATTGTAAAATTGAAATTCAGTTTCCAATTTTCCAAGCAAACTATCTGTAAAAATCGAACTATTCTTCCGTTTTCTTCATTTTTTTTCTCATTGTTCTTATCTTCATTATTACACCGTGTATGAGAGAAACAGTGGAGAAACTGAAGAGACGCAGAGACAAATGAGCGAGTGTAAGAAAAAGGGGAGAAGGGAACCCATGTTACCGAAAAACCGATATTTTTGGTGAAAACGATACAAGAGGAGGAAAGGGCAATTAACTAGTTACTAATTAGTAATTAATAACAGTACTAAAATAATTTTATTTGTGAAAAAAATTAACACAAACTTGAAAGATGGGGTAAAATTGGAAATTGTGAAATTTTTAATTAATTAAATAATTTTATTTAAGTAACTCATTAATTTTTTGAAATTGTTTCTTTTTATTTGTTTCGAAAAGTTTGCGCAAATCTTCAAGTACTAGGTAAATAAACGTCAGTTGAACGGCAGTAGCAAAAAAGAAAGTGCGCTCCACGGAAAACGCATCTGCGTCTCTTCTAGGCTCTCTTATGTCTAAACAGCCTGAAGAAAAAAAAAGTCCGTTATTTCGAAATGAGCTGTATTATTCATTTTGGGAGCAACTTTCAGGAATTTTAACATAGAAAAAAAGAAAGATCAAGGGACACAAGAAATATTAAGAGGTACGGTTTGGTGGGGTGAAAGAGAGATATGGTTCGTAGAGGAGGATCAGAGAAAAAAAAAGAAAGCTCTATCAAGTGATAACAAGGAATCATGGGGCAAAAATCTAGGCAAATCGGGACAAGAAAATGATACTGGGGTACTGTAGCTCTAGACAAGAAAAACTGTAGCTCTAGACAAGAAAAAAAACGGAACCTATTAACAATTGAATTAGCAACAGGCAAAAATGAAAAGATCGAGAGAGAATGAAAATAATGAACGAAATGCATGAATAAGTGAACACGGGTTCAGGAGTAGGCGAGTCGGGACAAGAAAATGATACTGGGGTACTGTAAGAAATCGGGAAGTCATACTCGGTCTATTTTGTGAAAGCTCTTGAGAAGTAAAAAAAAGGACTAACATTTAATTAGCAGGGGAAACCATATGATGTTGGGAAAAAAGGGGGAAAAAAAGAAGAAGATCCAGGGAAATGAAAAAAGATACAACAGTGAAATGCATCAAAAAACAAATTTGAAAGGTAATTGAACATTTTGAGGGCCGGAAAAGGGACCGGAAAGCATCACTACTCAAAAACGTAAACTTTAGAATCATGGAGGTTCAGAAGTAGGCAAATCGGGACAAAAAATGGTACTGGGGTACTGTAGGCAAATTGAGAAATCATACTCGGTCTATTTCATATAAGCTTGAGTCACTTATTAACAATTGAACTAGCTGGAGAAAACATAAAATTTTTGAGAAACAGGAAAAAATTGGAAAATATCGAAGGGAAATGAGAAATGGTAAATAACGTAAAACCTCTAATAGAACGACACCCGGATCGTCCACTTTGAGCCTATATATCTCATTTACTGTGAAAGATATCAAAAAGTGGCTAACTAGTAAAATGTTGCTGATATCCTGATAAACATTTTACTAGTTAACCACTTTTTGATATCTTTCAAAAGAAGTGAGATATATAGGCTCAAAGTGGACGATCCTGGTGTCGTTCTATTAGAGGTTTTACGGTAAGTGAAAAGCAGTAAGAAAAAAAATTTAACAAATAATATAACAATTTGGGAACCAGAAAAGGGATCGGGGAGCATCAGGACCGCTACACGAAAAGAAGAGGATCACCACTGGTTTGCTGAATCGGAGCATCCTTGTCCGCACTTTGACATGTACGAAGCTCCAGTCCTAGCACATATTTTTAGCTGAAAAACTCATCATTTTCTCGATTTTTTGAGAATCGACGCCCGAGTAAAATATCAAAGCCGTCGGCTACACGGTCGAAACAATCTTCCTTATAAAACGCGTCTGTTGGTCCTAGTGTCAGGCTGTCCGCTTTTGAAAAGCTTGAAAAAATAATATAGATTAACGTGACCTTTTAGAAACAATTAGATTGAATCGCGCCTTAGCCGCACCAGCTTGCAGGTAATTTAATAGGACTTCAACTTCAACTAATCTAGCAAAATTGCTACTCTTACCTGTGCTCCACTTTGCGAAGCCTGACTATCTCCACAGTTGACAAAAGTTGCCGTTGGCATCGCTGGAGACATCAGCGGTGCTCCGAGAGCTGCTGCTGGGGATAGTGCCTGGAAAGTGATAGATTCTGACCAAATTTTTCGGTAACTTTTGTCTTTCTCAAATTCGGTTCACGATGATAACTCAGTTAAATTCGTGCTGTATAAAAAGTAAAACAACACACACCGTATGTTTTTTAATTCATGCGCCTTATTATGTGTTTTTGTTGATTTTTGTACAATTTCAGTCAATTTCGCTCATCCATGTTCCATATCTCATGGTATACTTACCTGTGTCACCGACAAATGAGTCCTTGGCCGTTTCGGAATTGATTGTGCCGAACTCTGAAACAATTATTATAAACGGATGTTGGGTGGGTCATTATTGACGGACGAACGGCAAAAAATAGCTTTACGATCGGAATACAACTTCAAACAGTTCCAAAAGGGAGCCGGGAAGCTACAAACTAGCCGGGAAGCTACAAAACTTTCCGAATTCACTTCAAAATTGAAACAGTTGAAAATTGTTGTGCCCCATTTTAAATATACCAACGATCGGTAAGCGTTGAATACGACGCCTCGACTTTCAAGCGCTCAAGTTGAGAACCAATAGATGATCAAGAAATCATTTTAGCTGTTTCAAAAACTTGTTAAAACCCAAACCCAGAAAAGGGCCACTTATTCTCCTCCACCTACACAACTCACTGCTGATGACAACTCCGACGGCTCCCTGCGACGTCTGTCGAAATGTCGAGGCTGGAGAAAATGATCACTATCACTTGACGAGCTCTGAAAATTTGTATCAATTATTTTTTCAAATACGAGATAAGAGCTGAGCTACTGAATGGTAATGCTCGCAACTCAAAACACAATCCCAAAGTAGAACTTACCGACGGAAGGGAGTCCACTGATCCTGTTACGGATCGTGTTGGTCTCATTGGCGTCGAAGTCCTCACGAAGAGAGGGCGATCCACTGGAAGACTTCCCTGAAAGTTTTGAATTCTAAAATGATCTCTAGCTAAATTAGAACTCACAGATCGTCCAATTGGACTTAAGCTGATGTCGTGTAGATTCCGATTGCATCTTGGCTTTGGGAAGACTTGGAAGTTCTGGAAAAAAAATCAATAGTTAATGGAAAACAAGGTTCCCGACTACAGACAACAGATCTTAGGTGCAACAGTCAAACTAATGGGACAGAAAGTTCCCAAAATTTCAAATCTCCGTAAAACAGTATTTCAACTTACCGGTTGGGCATCCATATTATTCAAGCAGCATCTTGGGTCCTCCATATTCTGGTACTTGCATGGAATGAAGACGATCGGCAGGGCATCTGATGGACAGGCCTCGAGGGATCTGTCTCGTTGAAAACGGTACTGAAATATTCAACTGCTATTGAAAAGCTAAAATGAGCGAAAATCTTACCTGGGATTCCCCCTGTCTCTTGTTGTGGAGGATTTCTTCGAAAGCTGCTTGAGCCTGAAAATTTGAAATTTTTGGTGATCGAAAAGTAAGTAGGGTGTGCTTGAAAGTATCTATTTTCAGACAGAAAATCATCAATTTTGGGTCTCAAAAATGTATGTGAAACTTTTTGGGTCACCGACAAGGCTTATGATATTTCATCAGAGTTTTAAAAATGGCAACACCAAAAAAACTCTAATTTTGTTAAATTTTTTCAATATTCCAGACCCATGCAACAAGGTGAAAGTGTCCTTGTTAAATATTGAGAAGTCTTTAGCAATCATAAAAGTCAAATCATCCCAAAACTTACCATTTCTTGGGAGATGTCCTTCTCCTCTGCGACTTCTCTAAACGACGTCTCATCGCCGCCGCTCTCATAGATCGACATCTCCATTTCTCTCCAATCCTCCTTTTTGATCTTCTGCCCCTGAATTTTTGGAATTTTTAATCCAAAATGCGCGAAAATGAAATTGAAACTTGAATTAATAGCTATCTTTAATGTACTGTAGCACCTGTATTAGAAGGTCCCCCTACTTCTAGCATTAAGCCAATTTAACTTGGTTCCTAAGAGAGATATCAAAAAACTGTTACTAAGAAAATATTGCTGATATTTTGATAAACGTTCTATCAGTTGACAGTTTTTTTTATGTCATCAGAAGTAACCGAGATAATGGAGCTCAAGCTTGACAATAAAGGGGCCCTTCTATTACAGATTTTACGGTTCGTAAGGGACCCTTTCATTACAAAGTTTACAATTACGAAGAAAAAAGCACCCATTGTCCACTTTTTAGCTAGGACCCTGATCATAGCCTCTTGAAACAGTAATTGTATTTTTGAGTCATCAATTCAAAGATTTTTTTAAACTGTCGAAATTAGAACTTCCAGAATGTGGGAAGGGTTCAATAAAAAACTACGTTTTAGTACAAATTAACACTAAAATCGAAACAATAATTTTTGGAATGTCTAGAAATTTTCACAGGGAAAAACATCAAATTTCAGAATCGTAATACTTGGAAGTATATAGAATCAAACTTTACAACATAATTTTATAGGAAAAATCGAAACTTTACCTTAAAGAGTGTTAAACAAAAAAGTACTGGTTTCAGTACAAATTAGTGCAAAAGTCGAAACAGGATTATTTCCATTTAACAAATTCAAAACATCATTTTTTGAATTGGGGATTTCAAAGTACCTAGAAACAGTGTATAAAACCTATATTTATAAAAGTTAACGGTTGAGAATTTGCTGGTTTTTTGAACGATTAGAGGGCTAAAAAAGAAGACTTACCGTTGGGATATAGGTCCTAATACCCTTCTTTTTTTTTATGAAAGACGAATTCATTGTGCTGAAAGATCAGGTTAAATTAGAATCGGATGGGAGCAAAAATGGACATAAATGAGATAGTAAATAGAGTAAAAAAGAAATATCAGAAGAGATCGAGAGATGGCCGTTATGACCTATTGTACCTTCGCTCTGCGGGATACAAAATATCATTAAGTCATAAAAAGAGCACGATAGGTGAAGAGAGAGCATCACTCACACTTACACACATATTTGAATTCGTTAATGATCTCTAGTGACCAGAAGAGAGAGAGAGAGAGAGAGAGAGAGAGAGAGAGAGAGAGAGAGAGAGAGAGAGAGAGAGAGAGAGAGAGAGAGAGAGAGAGAGAGAGAGACTTGCACTTCTAGCTTATCTCGATTTCTGTAAGAGATATCAAAAACTGCGAACTGATAACAAACATTTTCGTCGTTGTCATATTTTTGATATCTGTCACAGGAATCAAGATAGTTAGGATGGAAGGAACAAATGATGATTACATTGTTTGAACTAGATTACTTTAAACTTATGATGTTCATGGAACAGTAACCTTTTCGCAGCTCGAAAAGATGACAGCATTACCAATAAGGGGTTAAATTCAATTCAGTTTACTGAGAGTGTTCGAAACAGTTTTCAAGTTTTTATCATTTTCTGGAAAAGAAGAGCGAGTCGAAAAGTTTTTTGAAAAGTCAACCGCAACTCTTTTTTTTCAAATCACAATTTTTCCTGTTTCATTGACCCCATTTCAAATCAAATTTAAGCAAAATCCTCAATATTCGAAGTTTCGTTGCATTCACCTTACAAATAAAATTAATCGAATTCAAACGGTAAAAAGAGAAGATTGAATTGTAAAAAAAATTCGTATTAGGACCATCTCCAATAATTGCACTTTGAGCTCAATTATCTTAATTTCTGTAAGCGATATAAAAAATCTGTCAACTGAATTATCAAACTACCGTAAAACCTCTAATAGAACGACACCCGGATCGTCCACTTGGAGCTTATATTATCTCATTTTCTGTGAAAGATATCAAAAAGTAGTTAACTAGTAAAATGTTGCTGATATCCTGATAAACATTTTACTAGTTAACCACTTTTTGATATCTTTCAAAAGAAGTGAGATATATAGGCTCAAAGTGGACGATCCGGGTGTCGTTCTATTAGAGGTTTTACGGTATTAGCGTTTTCGAAGTTTTGTGTTCTAGAGTATACAACTTCAAAGAAAACCATCTTTTGTTGCTGGTATTGCTGATAAAATACTATCAATCGGTGATAAGAAAATACCTTATAACTATGTGAGTGAATAATGCGTCCTTTGAAATCGTTTTGTCCTCGGAATTTTTTCGGCCAATTGGGTGTAGTATGA
Source organism: Caenorhabditis briggsae (assembly GCF_000004555.2). Classification (NCBI taxonomy): domain Eukaryota; kingdom Metazoa; phylum Nematoda; class Chromadorea; order Rhabditida; family Rhabditidae; genus Caenorhabditis; species Caenorhabditis briggsae. The sequence goes on along the minus strand of NC_013487.2, from coordinate 3,649,135 downwards.
TGACCAGAGCACAAAAGAATACCGTCGAATACAGCGTCATGGGTGGCTCCTTCGCTAGAAAGGAAAACTTGATTTTATGAAAAATATTCGTTGTTCGGACGCCTCAGCTTGCTCTATTGTAGCTCAGCTGGTATCTCCAGCGCTGGGCCCACAAGTTCAACTCCGCGAGGCGTATACGAAAAAAATGTTGAGAAATATCTATAAAATAAGAACTTACTCATCTGTATAGTTGACTTTCCACTTTCCAGTTTTGTCATAATCTTCATTCCTATGGATTGAATTCACCTTATGATTGAACTTTATATGCTTTTCCAGATCGTAATGTTTCGCATAGTTATGAAGATATCTGTACATTTCTGTATTATGCATAAAGTTTGCCATTGTTCCTTCGGGTGGAAAATCCGAATATGCCGTCATTTCTTTGGAGGTGTTGATTACGGTGGTTTTCATTACGGAGGATACTGGAAGAGTACTGATCGATCAGTTTAGCTATCGATCGAAAACTTACAAGTCGTCTCCTGTGGTTTGTAATTCCATAGTCCTCCAACTTGATTTGTGAGCTCAAAACAAGTAACATCAACTCCATAAAGCAATGCATGTCTCAACGATGGAAGTCCCGATGCTCCAGCACCCACAATTAATAGCTTCTTGTTAGTTTTTGGAGTCATTTTCCTCCTGAAAAATAAATAATAATAATAATAGTAAAGCGGAAAAAATTGTGACGGTGGTGGTGTGAAATGAGCCGGCGTCTTGTCGGTACTGCGTTCTTTTATCACAATCCTAATAACTGATAAGCGCAAATATATACAGACTAGAAGTTGTACAAATAGTCGAAAAAATAAGAAAAGAAAACGAGCAGAAGGGGCGGGGCAAGAAGCTGAGTGAGAAGCATTTTTTATAAGATACAGCAAAAAAAGAACGGCACGTTGTAGCTGGCATATGGTGAGTGGAAGTGATCATAAAATATAATGGGTTTCAAGAAAAAATTGAAGTGTCTAGAGCAAAAGGTGTCACATAAAATTTTGGAAGCTCAGAAATCATATGATTGGGGAAAAAGTTTGATGAAAATTTAGATAATAACATGATGTGAAAATCGATCCAACGTTGTCCTAAAATTCAAGAATGGGACCTGAAGCATTGC
>NC_013487.2:3604274-3647492 GCF_000004555.2 Caenorhabditis briggsae | reverse complement strand
TGGTAAGTTTTGGGATGATTTGACTTTTATGATTGCTAAAGACTTCTCAATATTTAACAAGGACACTTTCACCTTGATGCAGGGGTCTGGAATATTGAAAAAATTTAACAAAATTAGAGTTTTTTTGGTGTTGCCATTTTTAAAACTCTGATGAAATATCATAAGCCTTGTCGGTGACCCAAAAAGTTTCACATACATTTTTGAGACCCAAAATAGATGATTTTATGTGTGAAAATAGATACTTTCAAGGCACACCTTCTATTAGAGGTTTTACGGTATCTTGATTCCTGTATACGCCCCCTTTTTCGGCTGCGGCGCGCCCACGTTTTATTGAACAGACAGTATCCGTCCAAGAAATCAAGAAACTTACAAGGGAAGTGTTTTCAGACGGGGGTTGAGAATTTGCTCAAAATTTTAATACTTATAGTTTGAGACTCCCTCTACACGATGTTAGAAATATCTTGTCCCCGGATTCACCAGGAAGCTTAAAATCTTCGTCTGAAATTTTTATACCGATTTCGCGCTCTCCCTCTCTCCTCTAACCCCTCCTTCCTCTGCGCCCTCCGCGCCAGATGAAAATGTCGGTTGTGTGGTGTTGTGGTAAGAGGGTGACTCCACAGGTCCTGGGCGATGATGCGCATAAAGGACCCGATCCATATGCGATCCTCTAGAAGTCCGTTTGACACATATCGCGAACAACGAGCTGCGATGAGTCTCATATGTGTGCGATGCGGGAGAGGCTGAATCGAGTGTTCCGAATGCGCGCGTATCCTAGATGGATTCTGGGTGGGTGGGCGATGTGTGTGATATGGGTCTGATACGGTAGGCCGACTACAACACTCCGAAATCCCGGATGCGCCCATTGTTTACCGTAAATCCACACCGGCAACATTGTCAATTTTTCATCAAATCGCCTACATTTCTGATTATTCCTTCGACGTTTTTTGTGAAAAAGAGTTATGGCGACTGAAAAATCGCTGAATTCTTGCAGAAACATGCCTTTCACTCGTTAATTGCTATGTTTTTCGCCAAAATAGGTGATATTGAGATTTTTTGATTCCACTTTGTAATTATTGTAAAAATCTTTTTTTTTTTGAAATTGCATGAAAAANTTTCAATTTTTCATGGAATTTCAAAAAAAGTGAAAGTGAGACATTTTTTGAACAAATGAAAAAAAAACAATTTTTAGCGAATTTTTTTCCCATTTTCTTCTGATTTTGATTGCATATCAAATTTAAATGGAAACTGCCATAAGTCTTTTTCAAAACCAAAACATTGAGTTTCGAAAAATCAGTAATATGTCCTCTAAAATATAAAAGAATATGGAATAATAAAGGAAAAGCACGAAATCGGAAGACCTGAACAAAATCACATCACATATAGAACTTAACTGATACTTCTAGGAACCCCCAACCAACGTAAATAGCTCATTACATGGAGTGCCAGCAAGCCCAGGCGAGGAGATGCTTTGCGGCGGCGGTGTGCCCCATATGCCCCGTATATGCCCCATACCGGCGTCCTCTCCCTGTACCCAATTCATCGGCGCGTCCTCCGTCGCCCATCCATTATGCGTATGCGCGCCCAGGACCTGTGTCATTAGGAGTGAATATGCTGGTTCGAACCTCGCTGTGGTAAAACTTTTTTTGCTTTTTTCGAAACGAATTTTCGATTTCCAGTTTTGCCCTCTAGACACTTTATGATACAATTTGATAAATTTTCAAAACTTTCAAAGTAGAAAGAAGATTTTATGAGAACTTGATGAAAAATTTATTGATGATTTTTTTGACGGGTTCTTACATTATCCTATAGTTAAAAAACGAAAGTTCTATCCTCTGGAAACATCTCAATTCTACCCTTTTCGAAATGTAGTACTTCTAAATCGATCAAATATAACTTTTGAACCTCTTTCTATAGATTCCAGTCAATTTCCAGCAATATTTGAGAAGCTAGGGGTTGTCAAGGTTCTAGCAATTACGACTCTTCGGAGATTTTTTTGAGCCCAAAGACGAAATTGGGATGTCAAATTTTGTGAGAACGCTATTTTCATCGTTTCTGAATAACTGAGACTTTTTTTGGAACTTTTCGAAAAAATTTCAAAAAATCACTTTTGAAGTGTGGGGCACCCCATGGAGATGTTTTTCAGAAATTTTCAAAAAAAATTGTTTTTGAAAATGTTCAAAAACTATTCTAGATGATAGAAAAATGTTCAAAAATGAGGTTCGCATTCGAAAACATCATGAAAAACAAGTTTGAAAGCTCGGAAAATGAACGTTTTTGGTCAAAATTTAGCACTGAAAACACTTTGAGAGCCCATATTTCGATTCATATTGGATCCGGGGATCAGATATTGCTGACACCGCTTTCAGCATGTTTGAAAGTACCTTTTCACAAATTTTGAGCGAATTCTCAACCCCTATCTGAAAACACTTCCCTTGTTAGGATGTTAGGAGCAAACCATGATTCTAATATTGAACTAAATCACTGTAAATTTTTATGATAATCATGGAGCAATAACTTTTTCTGAGCTGTTGATTTTTAAATTTTTGTTCTCAAGCATCGTTATTCTTGAAAGCTGAGCATTCGAGATTCTCAAAGCCCCGTATTTTTTCGGAAAGAGGAGTTAACCGCAAAGTTTCGAAAAGTCAGAGTCCCGTACTTCCTGTAATTTGTTTTTTTTCAAAACTACAATTTTTCCTGTTGCATTGACCGCATTCGAGGCAAAAACCTCACTAATTTTCTTACATTAGAATCAATAAAATTTAAAAATGTTAAGTTAAGTATTACATTTCTGACTCAAGTTTTCTGGTTTCATCGGCACATGATTCAGTGACTTTTTTACTTCAACACCACAAAAGTGAGGTCCATGAAACGGGGAATGCGATATATTTTGAATTCAATTTTTTTTTGAATCTCAGCTTAACTATCGGAATTTTTGCACTAAATCGAGGATGGATGAGTGTAATAGACAAAAAACTGGCGATGCAATTCGACGATTAAATCGGTAGAAAATGCTAAGGTTTGTGGTCTGATTTTGAAAAGAAAACACTGGCAGGTGTGGAAAGGGCACATGTAGGATGGGTTATCCATAGGCATAATCAATTGAGGGATTACGTTCATTCGCATTTATTAGAAGTGTTTGGAACAGTTTTCAAATTTTTAACCGCATTTCAGTTTTTTTTTTCAAAATTACAATTTATCCTGTTTTATTAACCCTATTTCAAATAAAATTCAAGCAATCAGCTCACTATATACGTTATAATTGAAAGCAAGAGTTAGCGTGAGCAACGTACAAATTAGAATACAACCTCCAATATTTGCACTTTGCGCTCAATTACCTCAATTTCTGTAAGCGATATCAAAAATATGTCAACTAAGAAAGTTTTGGTGATATTATGATGAACAATCTATCCTTTACAGAAATCGAGATGATTGAGGTCGATTGGGGTGGCGTTTATAATTCTAGGTCAGTTATTACATACCCGACTCGAATATTTTGATTTCATAGAGCTAAAGGAATTTCTAGTGTCTCTCAAAATATCCATCTTTATGACGTTCAAATGAAACTTGAAACAATGCTCAAGAAACAGTAATGAACCTCGTGTTCACTTTCAAAGAAAAAACCAGCGAAGTTATTCGAAAATGTTGTTCGGAGCAGCAGAAAAATAGATAAGCTAACGGAAAAAGAAGACAAAAAAGGGTGGATTATAGAGTGCACTAAAAAATCTATCAATGCAATTCGAGGATTAACAAGAAAGAAACTAGGGAACTTTGGTATTCAAAAAGGAAAGGACTGACAGGTGGGAAAAGGGAATTTGTAGGTTATAGAAGTGCTCAAGAGTAATACCTATTAGAAGGGAAGAGACACTTTAAAAAAGTGTTCAGAGGCGTCTACGTATTAGGGTTTAAGTTCATTTGTGTTTATTGGAAGTGTTTCAAACAGTTGAAATTTATAACAATTTTTAGAAAAGAAGAGTTGATCTAAAAGCTTTGAAAAGGGTAGATACCGTATTTCCACTAATTTGAATGTCGAAAAAGTAACTTTTCTCTGTTTCGTTGACCCAATTTCAAATCAAACTTAAGCAAAAAAGCTCATTTCGTCGTATGACACGAATAGCACTAAACCTTACAGTTAGAATTCATAAAATCGAAAGGCTAGAATGAGAAATTTGACTTTTAACAAAATTATAACATCATCTCCAATACTTTTATTTTGAGTTCAGTTATCCCAAAGTGCTATTGAAAACTTTTAACTGATAAAATGTTGTTGACATTATAAAAAATATTTTATCAGATGACAAATTTTTGATATCTCTCATAGAAATTGAGATAATTGAACTCAAAGTGAATTTTTTTATAGCTTTCCATGGAATTTTTCAAAATGTGGTTAACCAAAAAATGGATTTCTTGCAACAGTCGATTTTTTTCGAAATTTCTGAATCAATTGATTACGACAAAGTCAGCCTATTTGAAAACCCAAGAAACCGATTTTCAGGCTTTCCTTGCAAAAATTCCGGAATGAAAATACAACATTTTTTTCGAAACGAATTCCTTATCAATTTTTCTCATTTTATTAAAATTTGTCTAGTTAGTGATAAAAACGCTTTAAAAACTTTAAAAGTTCACAGCTTTCCCGGTACAAACCAAGAAAAAAACAGCCGGAAAAATCCGAAAAAAAACAACGCAAAAACAAGATAAACAAAAATTTCTTTTCTTATTTTCGTACACATGCACTAGACGATGCAAGTGCGCGCCAGACAAGAGTTTTCTTCTTTTTTCTATCTTTTCGCAGAGGAATTTACGCGCGATATTCGAATATTGAGAGAGCGGAGGTCTTTCGCAACAATTCAAAAAGTGTGCGCGCGGCGAAGAGAGCAAACAGGGTGGTGAGAGAAAAGAGGCATTTGAAACTTTGGACAACGTTTTCTCAGGCGTGAGAAAATCAAGAGTAATCATGTTTTATATAATTCTGTAGGGTTTTTCAAGAGCTACAATTTGAATGTTGATACATAAAAAACTAATAAGTTTGAAGAAAGTTATTCCCCTTATAATGTCAAAGGGAAGTAAGGTTTTGACTTGAAGGGTGTAACTCGGAAGCTAGACAATCAAACAAAGGGGTTTTCAGTGATTGTCTAGGGCTTGTTAAGAACTACAATTTGAACCCTGATTCGTAGGAAATTAATGAGCTTGAAGAAAGTTATACGTCTTTTAATGTCAACATGGAGAATAGTTTTGGTTTAAAGGAGGCCAGACACCAAAAAAAAAAGGTTTCCTGGTATTTTGCATAGAGAACCCCCATGGGGGGTTGAACTCATGACAGGCAGCTCAGGGGTACAGCGCCGCTACCGGCTGAGCTACGGGGGCGCGAAGGCGCCTGACGATCGATGGTCAACATAAGCGCGGGCAAATACTCAGTGGCAAATACTCAGTTGCTACAGGATCAGTTGCTTAAAACGACAGTGGACAAAAATTTTCTTTTTTGTAGTATTTGAGAAAAAATTAGCAATTGAGTCAATTGTAGCAACTGAGTTTTTTTGTAGCAACTGAGATATTTTGTAGCAACTGAGATTTTGAAATTTCGGAAAATGCGAGCAATTGAGCCAAAAGTAGCAACTGAGTCATAGCAACTGGGAAAATAGCAACTGGGAAAATAGAAACTGAGACAAAAGTAGCAACTGGTCAGGAAGCAACTGATCCTGTAGCAACTGAGTATTTGCCATAAGCGCGGCGCGATTTCGTCCCCCGAACTGCCCCCGAAATTTTTGCTGTCTCGCCTCCTTTAAAGGTCAGGAGATTTTTCGTAGTTTTTTTGTAGCTAGAGTATGCATTCTACCGTAACGGTGTACAACGCTTAATGTCACTCTGCGTACAGCTGTCGTCCTCGCCTTTATGTATGCAATCGGGCGACTGCTTTTTCTTTGCCCGTGTAGCTCAGTCGGTAGCGGCGCCGCACCCTCAATCATCGCCCCAACAAGTTTAACTCCTCGAGGGGCATATTTAAACGAAATTTCGAGAACATTATTTTTTTCATGTCCCCCCACCTTTAAAGAGTATAACTCAAAAGTTTGGCAATAAGACATAGGGGTTTTTAGTGGTTGGACAGATCTTGATAGAAGCTTCATGTTCAAATTTGAATTGTAAGAAACCATTGAGTTTGAAGTCAATTGTAAGTCTTCACAAGTTAGAGTAAGATATTGTTCCTGGGATTTTTAAAACGTTTAACACAACTGGTCAGTTGTGATCGTTATTGAGTTTTAACTGGAACAGCAGAAATTTCGTTTTGAAAACTTATTTTTTGAGTTTCCTTCGTTTCAAACAATAGTGATTCTTGAAACATGAAAAACCTCACTCATCTTTAAAAATAATTTACGAGAAAAATTGAACACGATCCTGAAATTCTTTTTTTTCCAAACAAAAAACAATGGAATTAGTAAAAATTTTTCAAAATCTCTTACTCTTTATGATATTCAAAATCAGCATATTCGAAAATCCAAAGCTCATTTCAAAACGTTCCTTGCAGAAATTACAGAAAAAACTTGTTTTTTCTACACAAACATCTTATCAATTTATCTATTCTCTCAGACTTTATCCAGTTAGAAGTGAAATCTCTGAAACTTTAAAAGTTCGTGGTTTTTCGGTTAAATACCGAGTTGACCGCTGGAAATAACTGAAAACCAAAACTTCAGAAAGTAACTTTTTCCAATTGGTTCACTTTTATTCTGTTTCATTTATTTTATAAGAACGTTAGAGGAGACTTATTCCGTTAATAAATCCAAACTAACAAAAATTATATGCGTAATTGAAACTCTAGTTTTCAATTATTAAAGCATTTTCAAAGAGCTGGGAAATTGTAATTGGACCCCTGAAATCGGTTTCTATATCAATTTTGATTCCATTTATCAAAAATCACACCACTGGAAATTCAAACAAAGGATAGAGTACAATAACCCAAGTAAAAGTGCAAAGCGTATTTGTTTTAGTTTTTGGAAGAACCTTTTCACATCATTTACATCAATGATTCACCAACAATTTATTACAGTAATCAATGAAATCGCAAAGAATTTATTTGAAAAACAAATGAGAATCACAATAATAAATGGAAGGAAATTTTCGTCTGATGGAGTAACAGGAATTTCAAATTTCTTCATAAATTTCGCTTTTAGTATTTTACACTCATTTATTTTTGCAAACATGATTCGAAAATTTCCCGTAAATAATGCAATTATAATGACACTCAAGGAAACCCATAGTATTTCCAGAGGTGTTGGAACAGTACATTTTTTCGATTAATTTTATTTTTTTTGTTGATAAAAATTTTTAACACATTTAACCTTAAAAATGAATTCGAAATATCTGCAAAATACACAACTCTTATAAACCCATCAATTTCAAGAAAAAAAAGGAACTGATCTCGGGCGGGCTCGAACCACCGACCTTCTGTGTGTTAGACAGATGTGATAACCACTACACCACGAGACCACCGATTAAAACAAGGTCGGCAGGGCGTAGAGGTAGGAGGGAGAGAACGTGCGTCGCACGCTCATCAACAAAATGCGGCGGGGAGTGTGCCGAAACATACAAAGAGTGAGTAAGAGAGACAATTGGAAAATCGGGTGAAACATTTTAAAATGTGTTCAAAAAAATTGACCGATTGATCATCAATCGATTATTAACGAATTATCAAACAAGACAAAGTCCGTCTGAAATCGTCTAAATGAAACAGGATTATTTGAAGTTCAACATATTTTACCGTTTTCAATGTTAATTGACCAAAAAAACTAGATACATTCGAACTTGTTTAACCTGGAACTGATTTCCAAATGAAATCCAAAAAAATTTTTAACAATACAGCATCCAAAAACGCAATAAATCCCATGAAACTTCGATAGGTGTTGGAACAGGAAATTTTTTTTCTGGAATCTGGTAGAACTTGTCAATCCTTCTTACAAAATTTATTCTGACAATGATTAATGAACTTTTTGAACCAATTTTTACCAACAATTTATTCAAATTAGAGAAACTAACGGAAGCCCAAAATTTCAATTCGAAACATCTGAAGAGTATAAATAGCTTGAGAATCCAACAAGAACTACATATGCCCCAATAAAAATCGATTCAAAATGTCTGGAAAATCCAAAATCTATCAATCAAAAAACCAAAAAAAGGACCTGATCTCGGGCGGGCTCGAACCACCGACCTTCTGTGTGTTAGACAGATGTGATAACCACTACACCACGAGACCACCGAGAGAAACATGGTCGGCAGGGCGTAGAGGAGGGAGAGAAATGAGATGCCGCGGGGTGTGACTTTTTGCCTGTTTCAAACTCTTTCTGTATATTCCGTACTATTTTTACACCCCTGATTTCATTTTTTTTACCATTCAATAAACAAATTGATTCTCTATACGAATCTCATGAAAAAGAGAAGAAACCTGATATTTTAATAAACGGCCAGTCACCCTCCTAATATTGAGGACTTCCCTTCTGCCCACGTGGTCGATTGATAAGAGAAAATATTAGACATCTTCTCCTATATATTCACATCTTGTTTCCAATTAGAAATATTTCGTCTTGTACATATTGTGACATATTTTCTATTTTGATTGTTTTGTTGAATATGTTTTGGATGTTATATGTAGTAGGTTTGAATCGTGTGAAATGATAATAATGTGTATTCGAGTTTTCCAGTTTCAGTTAGTTTACAAAATAACTGTCTGAGCTTGGTTGTTGTTCTTCTACGAATTTCACGCTGAGATATGCATTTTCCAATTTAGGCTAGCTATAAGCAGTTTCGTTCGTTCCAGGATGAACGGTCCTAGTGTGGGTCCTGGGGTTTGGTAAGTTAGGATCGTGAACATTGGGAATTTGTTGGGATCAGCGGTCCATCGTGATACCGCTCTTCTCGGAAAGAGCGAGCATTATTAGTGCATTTGAAGTTTCCAGGAATCAATTTCTATATTGTCGACTTCTCATTAGATGAGAAGTATATATTAGGTTGGCAGGAAAGTAACTGTCCCTTGTTTTATTTGTGAATAATACAAAAGCAGGATTAATCCAAGATTAGCAGCAGACATGAGCGGAATTCCTTATTCCTTATTCCTTATTCCTTATTCCGGGTGTTTTTTCTATTCCTTATTCCTTATTCCTTCTTCCGGTTTTTTAATTTTGTTCCTTATTCCTTCTTCCTTCTTCCTGATTTTTTTTTGTTATTCCTTTTCAAAACTTTAAACGTTCTAAATTGCCGCGTAACATTTTATTTGCACGGTTTTTCGGAAATTTTTTTTTGGAAATCTTGGAAAAGTTATGCGTTTTTCTGTACCCCGAAAAGAAGCCGATTGAATAACGACACTGTTGACAAATTAACTTTTTGTTCACTCAATTTGAAAAATTGTGGCCTTAAAAACTGATAATTCACAATTATGATTTTGTTTTTTAGTTTTTAATTTCTAGTTTGAGAGTTCCCTCTCCATTTTTCTTGTTTGTGTCTCGGTTTGTGAGTTCTCTCTTCGTTGTTCGTGTTTTAAAATAAACAGTGTTTTTCAAGACAAAAAGAAATCTTCCTTCGTTCGGAAATTCTTTCGTTCCTTATTCCTTATTCCTTATTCCTTATTCCGGGTGTTTTTTCCATTCCTTATTCCTTATTCCTTATTCCGGATTTTCAAAATTTTTATTCCGCTCATGTCTGATTAGCAGTATGCACCGTCGTGGTCCACGACATGTTGGCAATGTTCAGATTACTTGTGGATACAATACCTTCAAAAGCCAGCTAGCCGCGAATCAAAGTATTCATTTTTTCCTGTTTTTCACATAAATGGTGCAAATTTTCGTATTCTCTGATGAGGTTGTATCTCTCCGGATATCCAATAATCTGATAGAGCTCAGTCGGGACTATAAGTAGGTGAGGGAGAACGGTCCCGCTGAAGCTGCTCAGGTCTGACTTGACTGCAGTTAAAAAACGAAAAAACCTCATGTTCAAAAGTCACGCCGTACCTGAGCCGCTTTGGCTCGACGGTTCTCCTTTACCCCCGTTAAAGATCTGATTCAGCTCTATCAGATCATTGGTTATTCAAAAGTATACGACGTCATCTGGAGCTTAAGGAAGGACTTTAACCAATTGATGCCTGAGAAAATGGACTGGAGGGATACTTTGACTTGCCACTAGCTGGCTTTTGGAGGGATGGTACCCACGAGTTACCTGAATATTGCCAACATGTTGTGGATCACGACGGTGCATATTGCTAATTCTGGATTATTCTTGTGTTTGTGCTATTTACTAATAAAAAAATGGACAGTTACTTTCCTGCCAACCTAATACAAAAAATAATAGTTTTCCAATTTTTTTCCGTTTCGTCCAGGACATCAATTTTACATACGATTCCATGAATTGTTCCATCCAATACATTTTGCACGACAACCTAGATGCTTCTTCTAAAAATGTTATTGGAATTTTTCTGGTTTCTTAAGGTCCAGGTAACGCTCCAGTAAACCAGGTTATTATTGAAAAACCGTTTGTAACAAGTTCCTAATAAATCATCTATCAATTTTCGAGTTCTCGTTCAGGGCTTCACTTTCTGATGATTTTCTGTTTCAAACTGGACATCAATTTTATCAATTTATCAATTACTAATACACCCTTAATGAAATCTCTCATTAAACATAGCGCTCACATAGCTCATCCGGAAATGCGACATCTATAATACCGACATGTTCAACTCCTTGAGTGGTTTCTATAGAAATGTTTGTTTCTGACGCCCTACGACCGTCAATAATCTCATTATCCCTCTGTTTCTTTCATTAGTTCAAAAATTGGATTAATTTTTTTTCCAGCTCCGTAAAATCCATAAATCATCCTCTATCAACAGGCAGCCAATTTCAAACCGTGTTTGATAAGACTTCTATTTCCCCTGAACCATGCAAAGTCCACTGCGTAGCGCGTCCCCCTTTTTCTCCTCTCCATTATCAAAACATTTTTCCGTTTTTCACCTGCTGGTGACACTTTTTGGTCTTTGATGAAACTGGAGAAGAAGTGATATCACTAGAGAAACTGGTTTAGAGATTACGGTAGATTTTTCTTTTAGGAAGATCACCACTTTTTGTATTCGTCGTCATTTCCTTTTAAATATTCGTAAAATTTAAAATTCCAATAAATTTGAAAGAGCAATTAAAGAAATATGGTAATTAGTGAAAAAGAAATTTGCATTTTGAACTCTTGGCGCATCAAAAAAGATCAATTTTTCTTCGCTCTATTACCCAAATTGATGAAATTAGCCTCATGTGAAATTTATTTTTTTAACAAATTTCCTGTTCCAGTTTCCTAACTTAATAACTAAATTATTTTCCGTTTCGCTCCCATTTGGTCATTTCCACCTTCTGTGTCTTATCATGTTTCTATTTTCAGATTGTCCTTTTCTGTCAATTGTATCAGTTACCGGAGTTTGTTGACCTTACCCTTAACATCCACTTTTTTGACCGTTTCATAATTTAATGAAATTCGCGGAAAAATCACTAAAAATGTTTCCGTCGCAATGTAAGGAACTAGCTAGAAAAATCTCGTCGAAAATTGGTATACTTCTGGTGTCTGAAGAATAGTACTGGTCCGTTTGGTCTGAAAATTTCAGAGATCACAAATCAAAAATAGAACTTTATTTTTGTAGTTCACAACATTTTTGTACAATCAATTGCTGATAAGATATATGGTCTGAAATTGGTAAAAATATCATTGAGAGTACTAGAAAGTGAATAATTACAAAAACGGATCTCTATAATTTATTTATTAGTTCTGAAAATTCCCAATGAATTGGGCCAAAACTAAATTCTAATCCACACATCTAAAGTTCACAATTTTCCATTAAAATTCTATTTTCTACGGCTAGTACTGTACTTTCTTGTTATGTTGATAATTTCATTCCAACCAAAATTATAAGTTCAGTTTCCTCGAGTTTGTAGTTTTCAAAAAAATTAGATGACTTCAACTTAATGCTGAAACATATTTCCACTGTTTCTATATCTCCACATTTAAAAAAAAATCTTTTTTGAAGACAATGTGAAATCGTCTTACACTGGAAAGAGATGTTAAAGGAAATGCGAAAAGTCGGCTTGTAGCGGAAGTTTGAATTTTAGCGGGACTGTGTGAATTAATCTATTATACTCGTTTTAAATACGGCACAATCGACAGCACAAGATTGTTGCCACAAAGCTCAGCTGCGCGATTCCTCCTAATTTTGCACCACAAGTTCAACTCGAAGGACTTCTACTTGGAGATAAACATTTTTCCAGGCCCCCTCACCCTTAAAACTCGAAATGTTAGCATTAAGCGTTTACCATCACGCCCCATAAGAATCATGTTCACGAATGTGACCGACTTGAAACAGAAAAACTTTTAATTTTTTTCTCAAAAACGAGTTACAGCTTAAAATTAGCAACAAATAGTGCTTTAATCTTGAAGAGATGAAATCAATATCAATGCAGAGATCTTGACTACGCTCAAGATATGATCGCAAAACAGTAACATTTTAAATGAAATCTAACAAATATCGGTTGACTATCTGTGCTTATTTTGATAGGGAACTGAATGGATTTCAAATTTGACTTTTATTTTTAAAAAAACTTCGAAATATATATTTTTCATTTTTCCGATTAGTGGTTTTTGTAACTTTTTTTTTTTTGTTTTTACTGTTGATAATCTCATCAATTCTGGTATTTTATACATTAGCTTCAGAAAAATTTCGATTTCAAAAAAATGTTATTATCGGCAAAAATTAAAATCAGTGACCAATTATCTTCCTGTAAAACATACAAGAAAGTACAGTACTAGCCGTAGAAAATAGAATTTTAATGGAAAATTGTGAACTTTAGATGTGTGGATTAGAATTTAGTTTTGGCCCAATTCATTGGGAATTTTCAGAACTAATAAATAAATTATAGAGATCCGTTTTTGTAATTATTCACTTTCTAGTACTCTCAATGATATTTTTACCAATTTCAGACCATATATCTTATCAGCAATTGATTGTACAAAAATGTTGTGAACTACAAAAATAAAGTTCTATTTTTGATTTGTGATCTCTGAAATTTTCAGACCAAACGGACCAGTACTATTCTTCAGACACCTGTGAATTATATTAAAAAAATAGTTAACTGACAAAATGTTCTTCAAAATATCACAAAAACTAGAACAGTTGATAACTTTTTTATATCTTTTACGGGAACCGAGATGAATTATTTTGAGCCCTTATATTACAGGTTTTACAGTGACTGGGTTTTTAAGGAATTTTGGAGTACAAATTGAAGTGGAAAAAATTGGTCAACGGAGAAAAAAAAATGGAAAGAATGGTTAAATGTACAAAGATAGCCTTATTACTTTTTATAGAGCAAATGTGAGGAACTGCTGGACTGACCCCATTGAAATGTTCTGATACATTTGGAAAATTATGACCAATTTGAAACTTGAAATTTTGTTAATTTTATACCTCGATGGACCTATTTGAAACGGATTAAAAAAAACCACGAAATCTATAATTGAAGCCTCTTGGCGTCTCACTTGACTCAATTTATCCTTAACAGATATTGAAAAGTGGTCAACTGACAAAAAAATTTATCATTCAAAAATATCAAAGTTTCAGAATAGTCATGAGATTCCCAATCCAGCAAAAAATTTGATATCAATTTTCTACCTTCATGCACTCTATTAAAAAACAAGTTTAAAAAATGATCTCTGTATTTTTTTCACAATTCCTTCCAATATATTTTCAACCCTGTCTGTTGACCGACTCTCTTTACAACTCTCCCCGGGAAAAATGACATCACCATGGGGAACATGTATGTATCTCTTCGTCTCTCTTTTCCCTATCTCTCTCCTCTCTCCCTTCTAGTGCCATCCAGACAAAACGTGTAGTCTAGGGGAAGAAGAGAAAAGTGAATCCAGTTGCCACGTGCACTTTCTCCTGCTCTCTCAATTTTTAATTATCTCTCCCTCTCTCTTCTCTGCGTCTCCTATCTCTCGGAGAAGACACCCGGGAGTGTCTTACCGACCGGGAGATGATGAAAAATTTTCAAATATTCTGCGTCTCTTCGTCTCACACACTATTTCCCCTTGCCTTCCGTTCTGAATTATGCAGCTCCTTTTCATTCATGCCTCATCATTGGCCCTTTGAATTGGAAAAAAGTGAAGAATTTATTTTTTGGTTTTCTTGAAATGTCTCTTTTTTCCAATTTCCTTCTTCTTCTTTTTTTTTTCTTCTAACAATTTCTTTCTCTCACCGCAAGAATTGATGCGTTTCTTAGGTCAATACACTATTATATGTTTCGGTTATCAGTGAGAATTTGACGAGAGAGAGAGAGAGAGGGTGTGCTGATTGAAGAGAGTGATTAGAGAAGACGGAGACAGAATGATCACAACCTGAAAGACGAAAAGGGAGAGAAGAGGTGGTGGTGATGACAGATAGATGACATTTTTTGGACTTTGTAGTGTTTAGGAGATACGGTTCTCTTATTACTGATAACCTTTTTTCGTCTTTTTCTCACTTTTTGCACACATTTCTCCGTTTTTGTGTTCCTGAACTTTTTGATTTTTTCCACACGTGATGGGTTTTGTTTACTGATATCTCTCTAAAATATTATCTAGAATATAAAAAATTAGCTTAGTGAAACTGAAAAAAATCGATCCAAAAATAGTGATCTGAAATGTTTTAAAAATTAGGATCATGAAAAAATTTTCCTGCTTCAAAGTGAACGTTAATAAACTGATTTTTTTTCAATTAGTGACTTACTTTGAGGTTTTTTGAGAATTTTCAGACACTGTTCTAACTTTTTCCACATTTTCCAGTGCAAAGAATCAATTCAAACCTTGGGCGCTTAATTAACTTAATAATTCAATTTTTCACTATTTCGTGAAATTTTTTACAGTTTGCTTTTTTTTTTCGAAAAAAGCGATGATACTGAATTTTGCACTATGAAACTGAAAAAATTGAAATATATTCAAAAATCATGATCTGAAACTTGAGAAATTTACAAAAATTTTTTTATGTTTCAAAGGGATGACATATTTAGTGAGATATTTCTTTTTTTAGTTTTGGCTCTCCAATCACATATTTTGTGTTGTCCTCTTTTTTGATTTTTTTTTCCAAGTTTATTGTGAATTGAGTTAAATCTTCGCGCCAGCATGGGAAAAAGAAGCCCAATGAAACAAGAAAAACAGATTTGGAAAATATGATCTGAAATTTTTTGAAAATTAAAACCATAAAATAAATTCCAGCTTCAAAGTGAACATTATTCAATTAAATTTAGGAAATTTTAGTTGTGTAGATTTTTTAGGCACTCTCTCAATTTTGGCACATGTTCCGGTACAAAAAAATAGTCCAATTATTCTGTGCCCGAATTACTTATTAACATAGTTCTCTTTTTTCGTGAAATTTTTTGGAATTTTTATTGCAATTCACATTTTTTCATGTTCGGACAGACCAACAGGGAGAGAGAGAGAAAGAGACGCAACTTCATTTATTTAATACCAGCCTGTTTGCCGCGCCTCCTCCGCCGCTTCAAACAGTTGGCTGGTGCGCCTTCGGCGCGATTCAATCTATATCTTTTACTGTTCGTCGCTTCGCTTCTCTGTCTTACTCAAAGGGTCAAATAAACTCACGTGACTTTTTAAATAAGAAAGAGGAGCAAGGCGACGATAAAGCAAAAAATAGGTCAAATCACGCCGAAGGCGCACCAGTTTGAAGCGGCGGAGGAGGCGCGGCAAACAGGCTGGTTTATTATAAGAATGATACGATTTATCTTTTGAGATCGTGAGTTTCTCATTATATTGTTAAAATGAGCATTGTGAAACTGGAAAAAAAGGGTTCACAAATAGTGTTTTAGAACCAAAATTGATACCCGATTTTTTTTTCAGATTTTTATACTGTTTCCTCGACTATTATTTTTCAGTACTATCATCGATTTTTCTACATCAAATCGTCTTTTTACCTTTTCAACGTGAAAATGAGCACTGTGAAACTTAAAAATTTTTATTTTAATTTTTAGGGTTTTTTTTTCAATATTTTGTTATATTTGTATTTTGCTCCTTTTCGAAAATTTGAAAAAGGAGACATTGACTAAAAATTTAGGGCAGTAAAGTATTCTAAAATTATGTCAATTCAGTGAGAAAATAATTCTGAAAAATAAGACAAAATCTTGAAAGCTCCATTTCTAATCTCTAAAAACCCATTTCTAGGTTTAAGATTTCTTCTTTTCTTAAGTGTTCTTGTTTTTAGACACATTTTCCAGAACATTTTCATGAAATAAAAAATAATTACTGTTCAGGAATCAAAATTGAATATATTTTTCTATTTTTTTGACTCTGTGTTAACCAAAATATCTTATCGAAATTCCAGAAAGTTTTGGAAATCAAGTTTTCGATATTTTTCGGATAATTTTGTACAGGAAACTCAAAATTTTGAGGACCTATCAATCCTTTTTCTTTTTTGACTACAAAAATCGACCCCGTGGAACAGAAAAAAGTGACAAAATCTTAAAAATAAATCGAGCCTTTAATTTTTTTTAGAATCTAATCCTGTATTAATCAAACACTAGTTAGAGTACCATATTTTTGGAAAACTTCTGGTAAATCTTCAAATTAAAATATTCATTCCAATCTTGAAAATTGAAATAATCTATTCAAAGTTCAAAAATCAGAATATCCGGAGAGGTTCGAATTATCTGGAATTCACTAAAGCAATATTACAATGTTCTTCTAAATTTTCTAGTTGAGAATTTGAAACAGAAATTTTAGTTTCTTTGCATTTTCACTGTCTCAAATTCTTTATTTTTATACATATTCCTTGTTCAAATTTCTCAATAGTCATTAGTTAATGGACAATTAATAATCTCGCGGACAACGTTCTTGTCGATTTACGAGGCCCCGCCCCAAAAAACAGTACAATCTGAATATGAGATTCTCATTCTTTAAAGGTTCTTCATCTCTCAGCGATCTTATCTTCCATCGTTGTCCTTTTGCGTATACATAGTATCGGTTTTTCTAGACATTAAAACACACAAATTGTCTTTTCTTCGCAAAAAAAATTGCTGGAAAAATTATGTTCCATCTTATTCCGATTGACAATGGTCACTTTAAACAAGTAGTGGGATCAGTTTGTCTGTTCATAGCTAATAACCCTCCCCCCTCCTCTCTCAATTATCTCTGATAAATCGATTCTTAAATATAGAAAAAACCTACAGTTTTCCTACAGTTTTCCTACAAACCTACAGTTTTTTCATAATCTTATCAATTATAGTATCACATTTTTTTACCGGAAAATTGGTACCGATGTTTTCGATTTATGAATTTGTGATAACTGATAAAACTACAACATGTTTGGTTTGCAAAAAGAAAAAAACGTGATTTTTCGTGTTTAATTATTTACGAATAGTAATTTAGTGTTGTTAACGAAAGGATGTCCCGTATACCGTATACCGTAAAACCTCTATTAGAAGGGCATGCCCTTCAACTAGAGGGTTCCTTGTGATACAGATTTTACGACGAAAGGCTTGTGTTCAATTATATGTACCTAAATTAGTTACAAGTCCATAAGTACAAACTGCAAAAAATTATGATCACTATACCACTTCGTCCAAAATTATGACACTAAAACAAATCAAGCTTTCACAGGAAATTTGAAACAGTACTTTTTTAAAAATTCTGAACTTGTTCTTTCAAAAAATTGGCTGTTTTTTTCCGTTATGAATTATGCTAATTTATGTTTTTCCGCCTTTTCCAAATATTAGAAAGTCCAAGGATTCCGAAATTTCTAAATTTTTCCGCTTCAAAACCATGGTAACAATATTGTCTTGTTTATTTGGATAATAGGTCTTTGAAAAAAATGCTCAAAAAAGTCCACCTGCCTTGACATTCATATTTTCATATTCTGACAAGAATAAGTCTGATGCCTGGGAATTTTGTTTCTCAAATTTTTAAAAAATTTTATTTAAAAAATGATTCAGCAATTTCAGATATCCTGATTTTTATTTCAATGTTTGCTTGAAATATAGAATATCTTAAAAAATTAAAAAGTACAAAATAAAATATATTATTATAATATGGTTAAACACTTGTTTGATTCCAAGTTACATTTGTTATTTGGAAATACAGTAATCCAGCAATTGCTAAAAGTTAAAAAATCTTTTAGCGAATACTGTCTAGTTGATCTTTTGATTCTTTGGAATTTGCAGCCAAAGTTTTTTTTTTCTCTTCCAATCTTTAAAAATATTTGTTGTTCTCTGTAAATTGATTGAATCATCACGTTGTCTTCCTCTTCTTGCACTAAAAATTGTCAATCCAATCAAAACAGAAAACTTGCTTCCTCCTCCTACCAGTTGATCCTTTGATTTTTTAGAGTATCTTATTTTTTGTTGAAATATTTTCAGTTTCAAAGTCTAGATGTAGTTGTTTTTCAATATGGGTTCGATTTCAATTTTTTTCATTTCCGGAACTCCTTAGAAGTTGAGAAGCGCCGAACACTTAGTAACCTTCTTACTCTCAAAAAGGAACTGGCGCGGTGGTGTCGGGGATCACAGGTGATTCGCGCAGCGTCTATAATAGGTGAAATATTGTTCACGGAAAATCGCCATGGGTACTCGGAACATGCCTGCCGCAGGCCATTTACAGACCAATCGCGAAAGCGCCACCGCAAATGACCAATATTCCGCCTATCGCGATCAAATCTCCTACAATTGGCTTGTCGCGAGAGCAATAATTGGCCCATATTTTTTCGAAATTGGAATCTTGCTGCTGCTCAAAATTACTTTATTACACAAAAAAAATGAAAAACGAGAAATTAAGAAACGAATTTTGTCCTTCCGCTGTAGTCGCGCTGCTTGGGCCGTCACCGGGGCGTCTCGTTCTGTCTATTTTCGCAATTCTGGATGACAACACCCATGAGAAGCAGAAGATGATGTTGATGTTGTTGCAAAGAAACTGAAATAGTTTATCTAAATTTTAAGCCCCCAATAATTTTTGTGGTATACCTCTGACACAAGTTATCGATTTGAAATTTTCTCGAAATCCACGAATTTGACACTTCCGTCTGAAATCTAAAGTTTTTTTCTCTGAATTTTCTGTTCAAATTCACCCACCATTCCAGTTTTTCTTCCTTCCTCTTTCTCAGCCGCTTCTTTTTTGTAGTGCCCAGTGGACGTACCAGAAAATTGAGAATATCCTGGCTCCCTGTAAAAATTGGTTTCGAAATTCGGACTTTCTGGACACTGCTTAACTTTTGAAAGAACAGTAGCCCTGCTACCTCCAGAATAATCCAAAATTTCGACTTTTATCTTCCGAAAATTTCATTTTTCCGATTTTTCTGCAAGCAAAAAGTGAAATACTTGCTGATACAGTTCCTTCCTCTTTCTCAGCCGCTTCTTTTTTGTAGTGCCCAGTGGACGTACCAGAAAATTGAGAATATCCTGGCTCCCTGTAAAAATTGGTTTCGAAATTCGGACTTTCTGGACACTGCTTAACTTTTGAAAGAACAGTAGCCCTGCTACCTCCAGAATAATCCAAAATTTCGACTTTTATCTTCCGAAAATTTCATTTTTCCGATTTTTCTGCAAGCAAAAAGTGAAATACTTGCTGATACAGTATTCTAGTATGTTCTTGTAGGTTAAATAATATTTCACGGACAAAAAATGCAAAGAAAACTGCAAAAAACGATGAAAAATACCCAAAATAGGTGAAAGAACTTCGAAAAAGAGAAAAAAATATATTTTCGCGATTGGTCAATTGTGGGCCTTTTATAGGGCCAGTTAGTAAGATACGCAATGTTCTCGCGAATGTTCAATTGTAGAAGCACTAGTTCGCGGTAGGTGAGTAATTGGGTCGCTTATAGCTCTTCATCTGTAATTGGTCAATCACGAATCACCTGTGATGTGTGCGGCGCTACTGTGAGTAAGGTGTTGGGTTCGAACTCTCTGGTGGTATTTCCCTTTTTTCTTTTTTTTTCATTAAGTTTGTTAACCTATCAAATAATCAGCACAAAATTTTCCGACCAAAAAAAGAAAAGAAAAAAAAACAAGCAAGAAAAAAAATAATTGAATGGGGTTTTGAGTTGACGCCCTTCTTCTTATTTTTGCCTATTTTTTCATCTCGCCTTCTTCTCATTTTTTTCTTTCTTCTTGCTTCCTTTTATATTTCCTTTTTCTTTTTTATATTTGAAATTTCAGAAAAAAGAAACTTTAAAAATGGATGATTTACAACAAATGCAACAATATTATCAGTGAGTCTTTTTAATTGTAAATTAATGTTTCAAAGTTTCGATAATTTTAGCTTCATCTCTTTTTTCCTAATTTGGCACTAATTTTTTTTATTGTTTCCCACTTTTGATGTTTTTCGTCTAGTCTGGTTAGTTTTATTTCAAAAGGTGTTTTACAAAACTATTTTTTCACAATTTTGACGAATTTTTAATGGTGTATTTTGACTACCGGACCCTTTTAACATATGTCAGCAGTTGAAAAGCGCCATTTTCGACCGCGAAGCTCAGTCATCTTCAAATTTTAGGCTATAATTCTACTGGTCTACAACCGAATCATATCTCCTGAAAGCTTTTTATATTCAATGAAAGAAGTACAAATTTGTCTGTTTCACAAAGTTCTCAGAAAGTTCTATACATACTTTTCTCTAATTTGCATAACACATGTTCTAACCAAAATTGTTTTTTTATGAAATTTAAAGATTGTATAATGGGATTTTTTGGCCACCGTAGTCCAAAAATGGTCCAACATACATCTGACATGTTTTATAGGCCATTCATCTGACATGTTTTACAGGCCATTTATCATAGTGGCCTAACTTTGGCGAGCTGAGTTTCCTAGGCCACCATCGTGAATGACCTAGGAATTGCTTGATATAAACCTGGTGTGTTTTCTAGACAATTTCACCATGGTGGACTAATTTTTACAAGTTGAGTTTCCTGAGCCATCTTCAAACTTTTTGAAAATTAAGTTTGGAAAAATCTCAAAATTCGTCATTTCTCAAAAAAAGAAACGGACCATGATGTTTTTGATTTAAAAAAATTGAAAACTACGTCGTTTTCTACAATCTTGTAAAAATTTTATCTTATTTTTGTCAAGGTTTAGTGTTCCAACTTTTCTTCGAATTTTTTATGAAGCAAAAGATGAAAATCAAATTTCTACCAATTTTGAAATTTTTACTGTTTTCAGTTCCCTATAAAAACTATGCTCTAGTTTGTTGTCATAATTTTGGACCAGCTGAACAAACAATTTTAAAAAAGAAAGATCACTTCGGGGATTTCTAGAAACCCAATTAAGGGACAACATCAAGAGCAGGTGCTGACGTTTTCCTGGTCAGTTTTTAGTTGGAATTCTCTGAAATATAGGAAGGGTACAATCTACTTTATGTGTTTTGATCTATTTATTCCCTCTAGATTTTTTTTTCTAAGAAAAGAAGGGAACGTGTGAAAATATATGGTAAATAGGGATTCCTATAATATCTGATAATCTTCGTACTCACTAGTATGATAGACAGACTGAAATATTCAGATTTGAAAACAGAAATTTTTGGGATTTTCATAATCAAAAACTCATCATCTTGCATTTTTTGAGTGGGTGAAACTGTGGAAGTTTTGAAACATAGATATAGTTTTAAAGGGATTTGGCATATCAAAACGTTTCTCAAGATTCAACTGAAAAGTGAATTGAACTTAAGTTTTTGTAATTTTTTCGAAATTCGGCATTTTTAAGCCTTAGAAATCATTCATAAATATAATTTTTAAAGATCTTGAATGGAAAAAGTTGAAAATAATTTTGAAAAATCTAAATTTGAAAAAAAAGAAAAGAAAATAAAAAAAATTGTCTACTCATAACCAAAGTTAGTAAAATGATCGAAAAACATTGAAACTATAAAACAGTGATAATTTTTCGAGCTATAGATAACTTCAATTTTTCAAAATCTTTTAAATTTGATATTTGAATTTCAGTTTCAAAAATTTTAGTTTTATATTTATTTTTCAGATCTGATATTTAATATCGGGACTTTTTTTTTCGAAAACCGTAAATTATCCGTTCTCGCTTATTTCAAATTTCGAAATAGTTACTATTTTCGTCACTTTCGTCCACTCTGAAATAAAATAGTTTTTAGGCCGCAAATCATTATTGGGCTCTGTTTCGAAAATATTTTAAAAGTTTCAACTTGTATCTCGAAAAACCTATTGGAAAGCTTTAGTGAGAAAATTGTGACATTTTTAAAATTCGACAATTTTAAAATTTTGAAAATTTTCGGGATATCTAAACTTTCAAAAATAAAGAAAAATGTCAGAAATATTTTCGAAAAATCTGAAAGTTGAAAAAAATCCGGTTTCGAAAAGTCTAATTCTGCATTCATTTTTCAGTTCTCATGATTCACGGTTTCTTTTTCAAAAACTTTAAATTTTTCATTTTCGCTCATTTCGAATTTCGGAACAGTTTCTTTAACATTTAAAATTTGTCGAAACATTGAAATTGATTTTCGAACATCTTCCCAGTTTCAGAAAGTCTAATTTCGCATATTCATTTTATTTCATTATTAACTTTATTCCCGGTTTTCAAAACTTCAAATACCTTAAAAACTCTATTAGATAGCCATGGCACTCTATTGTTCGATGGTGGTCAGGGGTGGCATTCAATTAGAGGCTGGCACTTTCTACTAAAACTAATCACAAAATGATTCGATTTTTTAAATTTTCTAAATTTTCTAAAATGACTTTCGAGGTTTTCTTGATTTTTCTACTTCTTTTTTAGAGACTATCGGAGTTTGATATCATCCTGAAACATTTTTGACAAATAAAGTACCTTTTTTAAGCTTGAAAAAAGCTAGAAAACCAAAAAATGATTTTTGTGTTATTCTTCAACTTTTACACAGTGAGATCAACTCCGCAGTGGCGTAATATTAGGGGCTGGCACTCTATTGTTCGGAGATGCCCTGGGATGGCACTATATTAGAGGCTGGCACCCCTAGGTGGCTATCTAATAGAGTTTTTACGGTATTATATTTTCGCTGATTCTAAATTTTTGGATTCTTCGAATAATCATCAAACTTCAAAATGATAACTTGCGAAATATTGACAATAGGAAACAGAAAATATCAAAATTCTTAGTTTTCAAAAAATAATTACAATTTCAAAAAGTCTAGTTTTGCATTTATATATTTTTTTAATGATTTGTGCTCCGGTTTAAAAATCAAAATTTGCATATTCATTCTTATGTTCTTATTATCAACTTTGTTCCCTTTTCTCAAAAATTTCAAATGTTCCATTTTTGCAGAGTCGAATTTTGCATGTATATATACTCTTAAATGATAATCCTTTCTTTTGCGCAAAAACTGCAAATTTCTCAGTTTTGCTTATTAAAAATTTCGGAATAGTTGAAACAGTGCCGTTTTCACCGGAAATTTTGAAGATATTTAGGAAAAATCAGAAAAAAACATTTTCGGTTTCCAAAAGTTTTTTTACCACCCATTATCTAGCTAATATGATAGGGCTGTTTTGGTTCTAATTTTATATTTTTTCTCCATTTTTAAAAATTACCATTTTTCGAATTCCAAGTTCCTGAATTCTGATCATTGTGTATCGCTTCTTTTCTTTTGTCTCGCAAAACCTTCAATTTTTAAAATCTAACAAGAATTATCTACCGAACTCATCTATTTTTCTATGTTTCCATGATCACCCCCAATACTTCGTTTCTCCTCTCTTTTCTTTGATCTTTCGATCTATATTTCTGATTTCTGTCACAGGTGGTGTGGTCAGTTTGTGCTTGACATGAGCCCCCTGATAACTATTCTCTAGTTAGAATCACAGAATTTTAAAAGATAATCTGATATTTTTGTTGGCTACGTATGTAAACATAAACGTATAGAGAACATAATCTTAATATGGTGTGTGTATTAGTCTGGAGAGAGAGATAGAGAGAGAGAGAGAGAGAGAGAGAGAGAGAGAGAGAGAGAGAGAGAGACCTGCTAATGTGATCTAACATAGTAGTAAGAAAAACATATTTATGAATAAGAGTCTGAAAAAAGAAGATGATCTTTTGATTCTTTTTTCTAAGCTTTTCTGACTAAACTGAAGTTTTATTGAGTCCTTTCTGTTTCTTTGATCACCACCCTCGACTTATAAAAGGAGACTAAAAAAGAGAGAAAGTGCAAAAATGTTTATTTGACAACTCATTATTTACCCATATCAACGCACAGAGATCAAAATGGATTTTGCAATGATTCAAAGGATTTGTGGATTGTAAGTACTCATAACTTTGAGCTAATTTTTTAGGTTCCTGTTAAAAATATGAAAAAGTCGTCAACTGATAAAGTGTTGCTCATAATATCAGCAATATTTTATTGGTTGACCACTTTTTGATACGTTTTACAAGAATCAAGATAAATTGGGTCAAAACAGATATGTTTAGGATTTTTTAGGAATTTCTGTATACCGTAAACACTAGAGCCCCTATAGCAAATTTCCTGTGAGTTACATCAAAAAGTGGTCAACTGCTAAAATGTTTTTGATATTATGACTAACATTTTATCAGTTGACAACTTTTTGATATCTTTCACAGGAAATGAGATATATGAGCTTAAAGTCACAGTATTTTTTTCCCGTTTCAAAACTTTGGTGAGAAAGATGTTTAATTTGCTCTCACAATACCAAACACTATCGTTCTAGATTCATCATGTCAGATTTTCGGTATACTTTCTAGATTAGTATGATTATTCGATATAGACTTTTCCATGCATTCAATCACATAGATTTTTCAAATTTGGCGCCTAATTATCTGCTTTGATAAATTAGATAATTACAGTGGCTTCTGCACGGTGAGTTTTTCACTACCGCTGCTTCAACTTTGGAATTTTTTTTCTCGAATTCTAGTCCATAACTTTTTTTTCTGTTCCATAAATTTTTAGTAAATTTTATGAAGAATATATAGTAAAAAAATGAATAAGATTTTTTTGTCCGTTGTACTTTAAAACGAAATTATCCAAATTTTCTAAAATTTTTCCGAGAAATCCAACAATTTTTATAAATTTTTCCAGATATGAAATTTTTCAAAAAAAAAATTATGTTTCCAAAAATTCGTAATCTCTCCTTCTGAATTGTTTCTTATTGCTTCGCTTATGTCATGAATCGCGCTCCATTGAACAAAATCAGGTTGCAGTGCGAATTTTTGTAGTGTAAAGGATACATTCCGTATTTTGTACCTTGCCCTATAAGACATCTGGTCATCTGCAACATCATCAGAATTTCGGTCATTTTTCTCCCCTCTCTCCCTCTCTCTCTCTCTCTCTTTTTCTTTTTTTTCTTAATCACGGGGTCATCATCTTCTCCTCATAAATAGCCGAAGCCAAGAACCACGTGATGCAACATGACACCTTTTCTTGCAGATACGGTAGTCTCTGTCCATAATCTCAGATGTCTGATCAGTTATCACTGATTAGGTGATGAGGAACACAGAAATATTTTAAAGAGACGTGCAAGAATGTAATCTTCATTTTTAATGAGAAAAATATGAAAGATATAATGAAAATGAGAAAATTTTCTGAACTAGAGGTACGAGGGACCAAACGATTTTTAAAGTGATTTATTCAAGATGCCTATTCATTAATTAGTTGAAAAATCTTAAATTCTAATGAAGAACCTGAAACCGAAATTTATGAAAAAAAAATGTTTTTAACTGCTTCTCATATTTGATAACTTCGTATGTATTTAACTGACTGCGGCATTCAAAGATGATTTCGTTGAATGAAAAGATTGAAAAAAAAAATCGTTATTAAGAAAAACTTCGGTTTCAATATTTTAATTTCTCACTGTGGGAAATGTATTTCATGATGACAAGTTTATTACTATCATTCTGTCATAAATCTCAAAATAATTAGTTTTAAAAAAAACTTTTTTAGCAAAAACTGCAAATAAAAGTGCCTCCTAATATTTACCAAATTTAACTCGGTTACTGTAAGAGGTATCAAAAAGTAGTAAAATAACAAAATATATTTGAAATTGTGATGAATATTTTGTCAGTTAGCTATTTTTCAAGATTTTTACTTTTTTTTTTCAGAAAACGAGATAAATTGGTTCAAATGGGACGGTAAGGGGCACTACTATTAGATGAAGTTTAATGTGATGGTGTTGCAAAACGGTACTGAAATTAATAAGCAATGTATCCCTCTTTAGTTATCAATATTCTGAAAAGTTAAAAGTTTTCATGACAGGATCCCCCATTTCATGTTTCTTAAACTGTAACTATGAATGTAAACTGTAACTATGAATGTAGGTTTGAAACATGTAATAGAAGGGTCACTTTTATTTGAGCTTTTTATTTTCAACATACACCCATTAAACTCAAATGTTCATCACCCAGAAAATGCCTCTCTGAAACTGTAAATCTTTGGAAAAATTCATAGACTCTTTGGAAACTAGGTCAAAAAACCATTAAAAGAAAACGTCTACAGCAATTTATGTTTGCAAGTTATAGCACCACTGAGCTACGCGGTTGCTACTCTCCAAACTGTTCTCGAAACTTTTACTTATCCAACTTTTTCATGAAGATATAGCTTCGAGTTCACTCCAGTAGAATCACATTTTTTTGCAGAAAATAATTGGTTTCATTTACTAACTAATGTTCTAAAAGAACGTCACTTGCACATTGAGCTCAATTAACTCGGTTCTTGTAAGAGTTACAAAAATATATGAACTGATTATATTTCTATCATGATATCCCTTTTTTTTATCAATTGACAGATTCTTGCTATCTTTTATAGGAACTGAGATAATTGAGCTCAAATGATAAGTATAAGATGAGGTTCTATTAGCGCAGCTACGGTAACCTATGTTTTTTGAGCGTTAATCTTTCTGATTTTTTTCTCTGTTTTAGAAACCTTATTTTCAATGTGACTGTTTGGGAACAACTATTGCTTCGATGATGCTAACGAGGGACCACTAATATTATCACTATCGTATCCAATTGGCGCATTTTTTCTTAACAAAACCCTAACTTGTTTTTTAAACTTATTATCCGAAAACATGACTACTATAAAACAAGACCGAATCTTCATTATAACAATTTGAAACTTGGAAAAAATGTCTTGTTATAAATCCAATATTTCATCAAGCTCGTAAATTTAGCCTAGTGATATCAAATACTAATTTTATTGCGGATTTTGTCTGAAAAAAAAACGTTCCAGAGATCTTCAAACTTGGGTTACCGTAATAATGAATAAAAATTGAGCTTTTCAAAATACATAGTTCCAGAATGTTCCATCAGAAAACGGTTCAAAAATCAACAATTTTAGAAGATTCGGTTTTTTTTTTCAAGAATTGGACGATTTCTAAATGTTTTATTCAGTTTTATTCGTTCAGTTCAGTTTCGTTAGGCTTAGTAGCTTTTCGATTTTCTTTCATATAAATCTAAAAATTCAGAAAAAGGTTCAGGGACTTTAAATTACGTTTTTCCTGAAACTCTATTCCTCATGGAGTTGAGCTTGCGAGCGTTGCTACAAGCTGAGCAACGGTGGCGCAAGCTGGAGTGTCCAAAAAGTACGACAAATTACGTACTTTCGCTCCAAAAAAAGTCATGTTCCAGTTTCACCATTAAACTGGCTAATTTTCGTTGTACGATGCTATGATTTTTATTGGGCGAGGTTTCCCAATTTTCAAAATCCAAAAATACTAACCTCCCAAAAAATTTGCTATTTCAAGTTTGTCATAAAATTGAGGTGGACCTAACCTTAATATTGCTTGCACTGGTTTGTAAATTTCGATCTCCGACATTTTCCACAAAAAACATCGTCACTTTTTCCATTCTCCAACTGGTATTTCCTCTCTATTCTTCTAGTGATCTGACTGCGTAGCCAGTCGACTATTGATTCCTCCTCAACAAGTGATATCACTTTCTTCTCTGGATTATTTTTTTATTTTGTTCAGTGCAAACTTTAGTACCCCTCTCAGTCTGTCCAACAAACCAAGGTCTTTGTGTATTTTCTATTTTTCTGATCCTATAAAACTTTTTTTCATTCCTAGCGGCGGCAATTCAAAATCGACCAAAGATCCTGACCTCCTATTGACCGTCCCCACGTGGAATGTCTTCTCATTTTGATCTTCTGATTCTCTCGCTATCTGCGTCTCTTTTACAAAATTGTCTCTCGTCGCAAAGTTGTACAAACAAACCGTCTCGGGGCAAGACGAAAGGACGAAAAGTTTCCACTTTTCTCTCTCTCTCTCTCTCTCTCTCTCTCCCCCTCTCTCTCTCCCTCTCTCTTTCTCTTTCTCTCTTTCTCTTTCTCTCTCTCTCTCTTCGAAAAAAAGAGTTTTACACTGATTATGTGTATTTTGTGTGTGTGTGTGTGTGTGTCGGGTTTTGTTTCGATTGTCTCTATAAAAATGTTGCTGACATTTTAATTCTTTTTAAATTTCCTACTGTTTCAATTAGATTTCTTTTCTAGTTATGTAACTTTTTGGGCAATTAAAGATTAATAAATCATTGGATCGTTAGAACTGAAAATCACAAATTTCTATTGCAAAAAAAATCCAAAAAATGACATTTTTGTATGGCACTATACTGCTGAATCAAATGTCAAGTTTCTGATAATTCATAGAAATTTGAAGAAAAAAAAAAACAAAATTACCGTTTCAAAGAGTTCATAGGAAATTGATAAACTTGCAATATGTCTAGGCAATAATTCAACCCGCTTTTCCTAGATTTGTTAGTTTTGAAGTGTTAAAATACCAACAAAAAAACCTGAAATTTTGAAATTCCTTTTTATCATTTTCCACTTTTTCCATGATTCTCGCAAGAAGGTTAAACTAGAATCTAGTCTTCGATTTTCCGATTTTTCCAAAAAAAATGTCCTGTTTCAATGATGTTATAGAAAAATTTGCAAGTTCTAGAAGTTTAGGTTTGACTTCCTTGGAAGATATCAATGAAAAAATGTTGCTTTTTCTATTTCGATAGGATTTAACTGTAATTTGGCTTTCTGTCAGAATTGGACATCAATTTTCAAAATCCCGAAGAATTTTTCACAAAACTTAATTTCGAATCTGAAAAATCCGCTAACTTCCACTTCTTTTTGTTCCAATGAGACCTCTTTATTGAGTTTCCATAACCGCGTAGCTGAAAAACTAAAAAATACGGTCGAACTTACAGTTCTACTACTGCACATTGATGTTTCATTATGTTCTGAAAAGTTCCAATTTGAAAAAAAGATTGATAAATGTGAATCTACATATTTTTACAAAATTAAGCAAAATTTCACCGCTCACCATCTGTAAATTTCGTTTCTAACGCTTCCGATTGGACATTTCTAATAATTTTATCATTTTTCTAATCTATTTTTTTCGGAATTAATCATAGTTCCCTAAACTACACACCAGACCTGAGCGGAATTTCTTATTCCTTATTCCTTCTTCCGGATTATTTAATTTTTATTCCTTATTCCTGATTTTTTCTCATTCTTCCGGATAATTCGAACAATTTTAAATTTAACATTTAAAATTAGAAAAACGCTTTCTAAACCTAAACTACCATTTAAAAAGTCGTTTAATGAAGGCTAAATTCCTCTTTCACATGTTTTATCAGAAAATTGCGAAAAAAAATTCGGTTTTTTTTGAAATTCTGTTCCTTATTCCTTCTTCCTTATTCCTGATTTTCAATGTTTGTTCCTTATTCCTTATTCCTACTTTCGGATTTTCAAAAAATTTTATTCCGCTCATGTTTGCTACACACCGGAATGTTTCACCCTATTTATAGAAACTTTATCTGAATTTAGTGAAACTGTAAGATTCTATATTTATCAAAATTTGACATTTTTGAAATTCCCTGAAAAAAAACTTTCTACAATTTTAGACAGTTCTCCAAACTTTTTTCTTGAATCCCTGTAAATTTTTAAATTTCCTATGTAAACTTTCTCAATTTTTTCCAATTTTCGAAAAAAATATACTATTTCGCTTTGAGCTCGAAATTTTCTAATTCGAGAGTCGTTAATTTTTTTCAAGTCTTTGACAATTCCAATTCAGAGTTCTTATATTTGCAGGCGTTGTTGAGCGAAACTGTGAAACACTTTTATCTTTGAGAAATCGAAAAAATTCAAAAACCCATTGTAAGGGACCATAAGACTGAAGAAGCTTTTAAACTTTTGAGTTTCAATACGTTTACTTAAAGGTGGGGGGGGGGGACATGAAAAAAATAATGTTCTCGAAATTCCGTTCAAAGATGCCCCTCGAGGAGATGAACTTGTGAGGGCGATGATTGAGGGTGCGGCGCCGCTACCGACTGAGCCATGCGGGCAAAGAGAAAGTGCACGTTCGATTGCATACATAAAGGCGAGGACGACAGATGTACGCAGAGTGACATTAAGTGTTGTACACCGTGACGGTAGAATGCATAACCTAGCTACAAAAAAACTACGAAAAATCTCCTGTCCCCCCACCTTTAATAAAATCCAAATTTTCTGCAAAAACTAATAGAACCTTCATGAAACTGAATAATTTTTTGAAAAACTTATTCTTTACTTTTCAATTCCAAAATATCAAAGATTCAAAAGTACCCAAAAATAAATCATCATAGTTTGATCACCTAGTTGTCTAATCTCCATATCGGGGAGACATTTCGGTGTTAACATACACGATTCTTCATGAATCCCTTTGCACATCTGAATCTCTTCGTCACGTGACACTCTCTCGAATTTTTCATCTTCTCTGCGCTCTCTCAATTCTCCACACTCTCTCACCGATCGGATCGTCAATTTTGAACGTTTGAACTTGCGCAGTGAAAAGAGACAGTGTTGGAATTAAAGGGAGTAGATTTTTGAAAAAAAAAGTGAGAAATAGAGAAAACATGTAGGGGAATAGACACACACATACACGAGGTCAACTTGTGCCCTGATCAGTAGGAAAACGGAGATTTTTTAGTTATAAAAATTTTTTAAATATGGTTTTGGTTTTTTGGTTGCATTGATTTGGTATTGAAGTTTTTAACTATTCTTTTGTATCAAAATTTTTCTGTTTCCCTATAGTCATTTACTCTAATTGTTTTCAATATCTTATTGCTAAGATTTTGATATTCTGGTTTTTGTGTGGACTTTGTCAATTTTAAAGACGTCCTGAAAAACTTCTCCAGAATTTTTCGAATTGTCTGAAAATTTAGGGCTATACTGAACAAATTGGATCTTCATTAACAATTTTTTGTAAAAATGCGGGATTATTCCTACTGATAAAGAGCATCTGATTGCATGCTTCCCTTAACGTCTCTAATTATGAATTAGTTGAAACTGGTAAAATATTATTAAAAAATATAAAATTCTAAACCCTATCAATTGTTTCAAACTTCCAGAATCCACATCCCGCATCTAAAAATCAGTTCTTCGAAATATTCTCGATTTTTCCTCTTACAATTATATTAATACGTTCATTTCAAAAGTTCTTCATTATGACTTATCTGAAACAGATTTAGTTTTTAAGAAAAACCTAATTTCGAGATCTTCCCACAAACTTCAAAATAATCGTCCTAATCTAAAAATCAGTACTCTGAAATCGTCCCTCATTAAAATTATTCATATTACCATGAGGTCACAGTAATCTGGTTTTTGAGCTGTGTAGCTCAAAATACGACGAAAAATTGTTTGCTGTTGCCGTTCCACCATGTTCTTGGTAACATTGGTAACACCGATTTATTCATACTGAGAATTTTGGTAAATCAAGAAAAAATATAATCATAAGAGGGCGGAAAGATTAATCGCTTAACAATTTTAACAGGTTTTTTCCCAAACTTCCAAAATCCATATCCTGATATCTACTTCTTACTAAGGAAACTTTTCTGTGTGTGTGTCTGTGTGTCCGTCTTGGACATTTACTTGAATAACTCAAAGGGACGTGGGACTCCTATAGTGGTGTGTGGTATGTAGTCATGGACTGCCGAGCGCTTCATGTCATCTGAATTTCAGAAACCCTAACGATCAGTAATCAGAAAATCCAGGAACATTCTAGAAAATAACAAGAGATTCTACATGTGGGCATCTATTGTGCGGTATTCAAAAATTCCGATATCGGGAAAATATAACTTTTGAAAATAAAGAAACTTGGAAATTTCGGACACACGGAAAGTGGGAATTTCTGAAATTAGGAATTCAAATGTAAGATAAAGTAAACAAAACCAGGAGGTTGCGCCCCCGGCAGGGGGCTCAAACCGACTGGTAGGAATCTTAATCTAAAAATCATTTTATAGAAAGTTTATAGAAATTTACGCAACTTCGGAGCTCTCAGATTGCAATAATCGCTATTATAAACTATCTAATCGTTATTCTAGATTATTTGAGACGGGCATTTTCATATTGTCTAAAATTTCCTAAAAAACATATCCAACATCCACATTCTCATCTAAAAATTTCACATTTTCAGCCACAACGGCTCACCATCGGTTTCCACTACGCATCGCCGTCCGAACACGTCATCGGCACTGGAGCCAGCGCGGAAACGACCCAAACTCTCGCCGCCGGTAATGCCATTAGATTGTGAGTTTTCAAAAACATAATTTTTTATGATCCAAATTGTTCACAAATTTGCTTTTCTATGAAAAAAGTTTAAAGGGGGACTCTGACCAGAAATTTTTATTGCATTAAAATGTGTTAAAATTTATCTATTTTCCGAGAATTATTGCGAAAAAATTCAAAAAAAAAAATCCGAAATCCCCGAAAAACGGCGTTGAAAAGGACGAAAATTCAAAAAAAGGTGCCGCCGGGGGACGAGGATTTTCAGTGAGAAACCTAGGCCACGGCACCTGACAGCCTTTTTTCAAGTCGCCGACAGTGGTTTTTTACGTTTTTTACCTGCCGGACATGAAATTGAAAAAAAATCCGGAAAATTTGCCACATAGGAAAGGCGCCCGCTGCCGTGGTTTCTCACTGAAAATCCTCGTCCCCCGGCGGCACCTTTTTTTGAATTTTCTTCCTTTTCAACGGCGTTTTTTGGGAATTTCGGATTTTTTTTTGAATTTTTTCGCAATAATTCTCGGAAAATAGATAACTTTTAACACATTTTAATGCAATAAAAATTTTTGGTCGGAGTCCCCCTTTAATTGGGTGAAGTCGTGCAGATTAAAAACCTAGGTATCAAAGTGGTTTCTTTTTTCAATAATTCAAGAAATATCGAAATTCGTTGAAAATGCAAAAAAAGTTGTTTAGTTAAATAATTTCTCAAAAGTAGTTACAAAGAATCAGCAATTTGAACAATTGGAACATCTAATTTCTAGTTTTTGAAGTAGAAAAAAATTAATAAAAATAATGAAAATTTTTTTTGTGAAAGTTTTTCTGTTTCCAAGTATTCATTTATTTTTTAAAAGGTTCCTGGTAATAGTGATTCAGTCACCGCTTTAGCTTACTAGGATTTTGAAAGAAAAATTCTGTGAAATTATTGTACTGATAGCGGCTTGAAAAGTATTTATGTCCAAGAGTGACTAAAAAATGAATGGCACCAAAATATCATATGATACAAGTGAAACCGAACTTTTCTCCCCTTGAAATGAATTGGTTTAAAAGGACGTTCCTTCATTATTGGAAGGTACATAAGTTCAAAACCTAGCAGCGAATTTCGTATTCTTCTGTTTCAAATTATTAACATAAAACGGATGATGAAATTGTTATTATTCCGTTCTGAATTTATCTGATTTCACTGAAACAAACTAGATAGTTGCAAAGAAGCTACATCATCGAACTAAAATAAAACGTATCGTGCGTTCTTTGTGAAATCGTGAAACTGTAAAACTTTCAGAAGATATTGTGTCATAAAAGTGAAAAATGCACATTTTAAATTTTCTGTAAAAAATAGTCAACTTTGATGCGCTACAAAAGTGGTTCAAAATTGTTCGATTTTTCAAAAATATTTTGAAGCACACTAAACAAAAACAGAGCTTCAAGTTTGTAATTGATTAGTTTTTGTACAAATTCGTCTAAATGAGATGTAGCGCTTGAAGCCAACGATGTGATAGAGTCTAGGGTCCTGCCAAGCGGTGTATCTCATTTGGACGAACTTGTACGAAAAAATTGAAACAAAAATCAAATCATCATTATAATTTTTCAGTGACCGACTCGATCCTGTCATCCGACTCCCAAGCATGCACATCAACCCTGAAAGGAGTGGTCACGGCGGCCGGCGCGGCCCAAATGTCATCAGCTGACAGAGCCATAGCGGCATCAGTCGCTCAAGCTCCGCCCATTTGTATCGTCCCGAGATCTGTGGAATTTTTGAATCCCAAAACCGAAGAAGGCTTGCTGGACATACCGAACTCAATGGCGAATATGCAAAGTGGTTAGTTTTTAGTTCAATTTATCAATCGTCATCCAACATCTACAGTAATACAGAAAAATTAATTAAATTTATAAAAAAACATAAATGAAACTGATTTTTTTAATTCAGTATTTTTATTTACCTTTTAAATTAGCCCCTGACCCCTTCCATCTACTTTTTTCCAAAATACAAAACCAGTAGTTTGCACTTTTCCGACGAAAAAAATCGCATTTCTTGAGCAAATAGAAAAAAGAGCAACATGTTTATCAACCAATTATGGTTACACAGCCAATTCAAGTTTTGTAACCTCTGTCACTAACCAAATAAAACCTTTAGGTATTCAAACAAAAAGCCACGTGGTTTAATGATGTATCAGAAATGAAATCATAGATCAGACTTCAGATACGCTGTAGACAGAACTAAATGCTCTAACCCATACTTGAAAGTTGAGCTCAATTATCTCGGTCCCTTAAAGAGATATCAAGATTTCGTTAATTGATGAAATGTTTATCATAAAACTACACACATTTCATTAGTTGATCGTTTTTTGATATCTTTCACAGAAACTGAGGTAATTGATGTCAAAGCTGATAGGTTTCTTGAAAAATGAATTCCGTTTAGAAACCCATACAAACTTCAAGTTCAAAAAAATGGGTCTAAAAATATAAGTTTCGAAACTTTGAAAAACCGATTCTTTAAAAATGTAAGGATTATGGGAATTTTTTACTCCGTTGCCAATGTAATCATATAAATTTTGGAAAACCCATGCAAATCAAAATATTGCAACAGCAAAATTTTAGAAATCTGTTTTTCCAGATTTTCAACTTTTAAACAGAACACCATTAAAGCGGAACATACAAGTGAAACTCATAACATACAAGTGAAACCTAATTTTTTCTTTCACAAAAATAGGTTTAAAGGGGGCAGCAAAGTTTTCGGATGTTTTGGACGAACCCTGTTGCAAATCCTTCACTGATATCCACAATATTTCCACTAACTTCTTGTGGTCTCAAAAACAGTAATTTTTCTGAAAGGGCCGGATTTCGAGAAACGCAATTTTTAGTTATATTACCGATTAAATACTCTAATATGCATTTTTAACGGCGCATTTTCATATCCCACTTGTGAAACATGGAATGTTAGTTTCTGAAAATGTTCTAGGCTGATTAGCCAAAACATTATCTGTTTCAAGTATTCTGTTTCATTTTCAAATTTTGTTCTTAACCTTATTGTGAACTTGTTAGACGTTAACCGACTAACTTTTTAGTAAACACTCAAAAATCTAGTTTTCCAATTTGGAATTCCAAATACGTGATATTTGAGAAAAAAAATCCGATTTAAGTTTTCTATAATTGTGATTTTCTGTCACTCATTATGATACATCGTCCATGGAAGAAAACTAACGCGTAGCTCAGCCGGTGCCTTTTACATTTAGTCCATCTGCTTGAAAGACTTTTTTAAACAATTCATGAACGGTTTAACGAAACGGTTTAATGTGCATTTTTAACAGTACATTTTTATATCCCAGTTCTAAAACATTGAATTTCACTTTCTAACAATGTTCTAGGCTATTTAGCCTAATTTTTTTCGAAATTTTTCTGTTTTATTTACAAGTTTAATGTTTAAACTACTGTAGACTTTATTCGACGAATTCGACTTACAAAAACAGTGTTTTCTTTTTTAAATTTTACTTTTCAAATGCAATACGAATACCAATTATGAAATCGCATTTTGATATCTAAACACGAAATGTTAATTCCTGACAAAAAAAAAATATTAGGATGTTTAGTCTGAAATTTTTTGAAAGTTTTCTGTTTCATTTCCAAATTGTATTCTCAATCTAATGATGGACTTTATTACACTCTTGACTGGGGCCCTTCTCAAAGGCAGATTAATAGGAGCAAGAGCAAACTACCGTATTTTATCACAGAGCAATAATTCACTTTAATTTGTTAATGGATACAAGAATCTAGTTCTCAATGTATTAGTTTGATAATCAAACATTTTTCCGATTCAAGTTTTCTATAATTGTGCTTTTCTGTCATTAGTTTTGATACGCGCCAAATGATCTCTTGTTTTTCATTAAAACGGAAAAAAACCAATCTTCGATTCAGCTTCAATGTGGGAGGTCTTTTAATTGGGATAAATAAAAACGAAAAGTTTTTGAAAACCTTAACAAATTAGGAAGCCGTAAGAGATTTTTTTGAGTTTTTTCGGAGTTACAGTATGCATTTTGACATGATG
The DNA here is from genome assembly GCF_000004555.2 of Caenorhabditis briggsae. NCBI lineage: Eukaryota > Metazoa > Nematoda > Chromadorea > Rhabditida > Rhabditidae > Caenorhabditis > Caenorhabditis briggsae. Next base: position 3,610,972 of record NC_013487.2, on the reverse strand, counting down.
ATGTAAAGTTATTAGTGTTCATACAGTACATTGTTGTCGTGGCGCTTTCAGACACACCATCGTTCGAATAATCTAGAAAAAGATATTACAACTTCAAACTAAACAAAATAAAAAGTTTTGTGTATTTTTGTTGAAATCATGAAACTGTAGAATTTTTCCACCGTAGCTCAGTAGGTATCAAAGAGCCTTAAAAATTTTTAATAAAAAGCATCTTTTCTTGAAATCCGTTTTCAAATATTTCCATTTTTCTGGATTTTTAGGACCCTTCTATTACAAGGGTCACCTCTCCTTCACGTGCATGACCTATATGGTTTTATCATTTACTATTATCTGTATCTGCGCCTTTAAAGGTCAAATAAAGGGGTATTCCCCACTAATATAGATAACATCTAAAGGGTCCAAAATTTGATCTTTTGGTCTCTTTTTCAAATTTTTGAAGACTCCCCGTCCCGCTTTTCCTCCTAAATACAGTCTACTATATGCTATATGCACACTGCTTTCCGCCCAATATAACAAGAATTAGATTACAACAATACAAATGTATTACACCTGTTTCTGTTTCATTGGACAGGCCAATATCAAAAGATCAACTTGCCGGGGGGATTCCCCCGTCTGACGAGAGAGTATTCCCCCGTAGAGACGCCAGAGAAGCAAACGGGGAAAAGTGAGAAACGCTGCGCAATCAAGTGTATGTATATAGAAACAAAACAGGTCAGAATAATCGCCATTTTGCGTATTCGGAGGACAAAATTAGTCTAGTCTGTGTATTTTGTGTTGTGTACTGTTGTCAGGATGCTGGAGAAAAAGTTTGAGTATTTGATTAAAGCTGAAGGTAAGGTATCTCTGCAGTTTGAGCTCAATTATCTCAGTTCCTATAAGAGATATCAAAAAGTGATCAACTGACAAAAATATTTTTGACAATATGATAAAATTTTATCAGTTGACAGATTTTTGGTATCTCTTCTAGGAACCGAATTAATTGTGCTCAAAGATCAATCGCGTGGTACAGAAATGTTCTGTAAAATTCCTATTTTACCAATTTCACAAAACTGTGAATTAATTTTGACCAATTTAATGTGTTCCAATCTTTCAGAGTTCACCGGAATGAAATGTCGGGTTTGTGGTGATTCACGAGCTGGACGTCACTATGGGACCATTGCGTGTAATGGATGTAAAGGATTCTTTAGAAGGAGGTAAGGACCTTTGAACCAATTTATCCCGGCTTCTGTAAGAGATATCGAAAAGTTGTCAACTGATAAAAAGTTACTGATAGTGTGATAAACATTTTGTCCGTTGATCACTTTTTGATATCTCTCATAGGAATCGAGATAAATTGAGTCTAAGTTAGGTGGCACTTTTGCGGGCGGAGCCTCAAAAGTTCCTGTTTCAAACAAATATTATACACCTTGGAATTTAGTGTATTTTATTTTGTATTGTTTATGACTATCATTTCAAAAACTGAATCAAAAAGATAAAGATATCAAGAAGCAATCAACTGACAAAAATTTCTGATATTATGATGAATACTTATCAGTTGACTATAATTTGATATCTTTTACACAAAACAAAATGAATGTTATCGAAATTCACGAATTCGCCGTTTCACGACCTCTTTTTCAAATCAAATCGAATAACTCACATAATCGGTATATGATCCGTGATTTTTCATTTTTCAGTATCTGGGAACAACGAGACTATGTATGTCGATTTGGTGGAAAATGTTTGATAGTCCAGGAGTACCGCAATCGGTGTCGAGCGTGTCGTCTGAGAAAGTGCTTCACAGTTGGGATGGACGCGAGAGCGGTGCAGTCGGAAAGAGATAAGCATAAGAAGAATCCGAAAGATGACGAGAGTGGATCACCAACATATCCAACTTCGGCTACGGTAATGGTGTATTCAACTTTTAGGCAATGTATCATGGTTCTTATGAAAGATATCGAAAAGCGGTCAACTGATAAAATATTTCTGATTTTATGATTAGCATTTCGTCAGTTAGCTACTTTTTATATCTCTTATAGGAACCAAGAGAAACTCGGTCAGAGATATTTCACAAACCCAAAAAATTTATGCTTCAAAATTCCCATAATTGCATCTAGAGGCATCATCTATAATTGTGAGATATTTTCCACAACTACAAAAGTTTCAGCCAATTTCCATCCCCTCCACTTCAACATCTCAAACACCCACAACGACCTCATTCAACTATCAAAATATCCCTGGAATTGTCAGTAGATCATTCTCGGAAAACCTAATAATGCGAGATCAATCCGTTCCGCCCGTCGTCGAACAATCCGCATCACATGCTCAGTCTCACGTACCGCTGGTCAGATATTTGATCGATTTGGAAAGAGCCACTGATAATTTAATCGATGAGAATTGTGATTTTATGAGCATGGAGTTTGATCAGTTGTGTCGAGTGGATGTTACGATTGAAGCGGCGTTTCGACAGCCTGGAGTTGTAGCAAAGAGGACACCGGTAAGATCTTTTTCGGGTGGTTGAAGCAGTCCAGGATTGAAAAGATTCGAAAATTTCTATTTGAAATAAGGCAACTGAGATAGTAAAATTAGATACAGTTACCGTATTTCCTCTAATAGAAGCCCACCTCTAATAGAAGTCCATGGGCGTTTATTAGAGAAAATACGGTGATTAAAAATTTCATAATTTTTGGAACTGGTATATTTCAGAACTTGAAAATTACTCAATTTCTGATCTTCAGAATTGCTGAATTTTGAATTTTGAGATTCTGGAATCTCAGAATTTCATAAATTCCAAATTTTGAAGTTTAGAATTGCAGAATGAATACTTCGAATTAAAAAAAAAACCTCGAAGTTCAAAATTCTTAACTTCCGAATTGCCAAATTTCTGATTTTTTTGAACAAAATTTTTTTGAAAATTAGTCATTGAAAAATAGAAGCCCACCCTCTAAAAGAAGCCCACCCTGAGAGAGAGAGAGAGAGGTTGAAGAATAGAGTCCCATGGGCTTCTATTAGAGGAAATACGGTATCTTGAAATTTTGGTCCCTTAAAGGTGGGGGGACATGAAAAAAATAATGTTCTCGAAATTTCGTTCAAAGATGCCCCTCGAGGAGTTGAACTTGTGAGGGCGAGGATTGAGGGTGCGGCGCCGCTACCGACTGAGCTACACGGGCAAAGAGAAAGCGGCCGTCGGATTGCATACATAAAGGCGAGGACGACAGCTGTACGCAGAGTGACATTAAGCGTTGTACACCGTCACGGTAGAATGCATACTCTGGCCCCGAAAATCCCCCGTAAAATCTCCTGTCCCCCACCTTTAAGGAACTTTTGAAAAATTTTCAAAAATGCTTTCCAAACTGAGCTCATGGTCGCAGCGAGCCAAAAGTGCAAAGGGGTACGGTATCAACAACAAGGTAAGCATCGATTACTGTATACCGTCACTCAAAAAATGCATAGTCTTGCTCCATAAAATCCTGATTTTTTTCTGATTTTAAATGAAAATAACCGTCTTTGAGGACTTCGAAATTTTATTGATTTATGTCGATGGTTGAGAACTGTTTTGTAAGATTTTGCTCAAAATGTTTATTAAAAATCTAAAAAATCTGCAAAGTACATAAGTGTTGGTGATATCATGATAAACATTTTATTAGTTGACAATTTTTTAAAATCTTTATTAGACATCGAGACGCTTGAGCTCAAAGGAAAACTGAAAACTCCTGTTGAAATTCCTATTTTCCCAATTTCACAAAACTGTAAAATAATTTCGACTAATTCAATTTATCTCAAAATCTCTACCTAAACCCCATTTTCAGCCCCGCTGGCTCGCCCTAGAACGTCTAACCACCCTAGAAGACGTTCATATCGCATGGTGTCGATCGTTCGTTCTCTGTCTGGACTATGCAAAAATCATGAAGGACTATCAAGAACTCTCGCATTCCGATCAGTTCACACTGTTAAGGAATCGAGTCGTTTCAGTGAATTGGCTGTGTCATACGTATAAGGTGAGTAACCGGGATCAAGAGAAAAATTACTAGACGATTAACTGACGAAACCAATAACATACCAAAGTTATGTGCTAACTGGAACAGAACATTTTGATTCATTAACTTTAAACCAATTTACCTCATTTTCTTTAAAAGATATCGAAACGTTGTCCACTGATAAAATGTTTAAAATAGTATCAGAAATATTTTATCGGTTGACCAAAATTTGATATCTTTTACAGTAACCAAGATAAAGATAGATTTGCAGACCTTCAAAGCCGGCTGTGATGGTGTAGCTCTAGTAAACGGAAGCTGGTACCCCAGAGACAAAGAGCTCCAAAAACAGCTGGACCCGGGATGCAATCATTATTTCCGAATACTCAGCGAACATTTGATGGAGGATTTGGTGATCCCAATGAGAGATATGGACATGGATGAGGGAGAATTCGTCATTCTCAAAGCACTCATTTTGTTTCGAGCTCGTGAGTTTTGTTTTGTTTAGATTTCGGGATACGAATGAACAAGCAAAGCAAATGAGATCCCAAGTGTTCTTCATAGCTATTTGAAACAGGGAAATGTTTGTTGCCAATTTTTGATTCAATTTATCTCAGTTCCTGTAGTAGATAACAAAAAGTGGTCAACTAACAAACTATTTTTGAAATCATGTTGAAAATTTTATCAGTTGACCATATTTCAATACCTCTCACAGAAAACGAGACAAATCGAATCAAAATGAACATCCCTTTCTTTCAGACCGCCGCCTATCCGAAGAGGGTCGTGCTCATGTGAAACGTGTTCGTGATAAGTACATTGAAGCACTCTATCAACATGTTCAACATCAACATCGTCATTTTTCTTCCGTTCAAACGTCTATGAGGATTAGCAAGATTTTATTGTTGCTACCAAGTATTGAGGTAAGTTTCTTGGTACCAGCCATTATTAGTGAAATGACAAAATGCCTAAAAAAGTAATTTTAAATTGTTCAATTTTTTTTGAAAATTATAGAGTATACTTAACAAAACTAGTGCTTCAATTTTGTAGTTGACAACTTTTTTGTAAAAATTAAATCCTGATGAGATATACCAAGCGTCAAAATTCAGAGTCATGACAGTTTGAAGTGCTTTATCTCATTTGGATGAATTTTCACAAAAAAATCGCCAATTAAAAAATTGAAGCTCTATTCTTGTTTAGTATACTCCGAAAGTAATAGCTTTATCCATTGAAATTTACTATGTTTTGTAGCTATTCAAATTTTGCGCCATTTTCAACCCGTATTACGAAAATTATTCGATTCCAGCACCTCTCCCAACAAGAAGACGACAACGTTCAATTCCTTGCCTTGTTCAATTTGGCCAACTTGAACGGACTACCGTATGAACTTCACTCATCCATCAAGCAGCACATCCCAAACGGTGATGATGGGGATGATACGCAGGTTTGTAGAGCGAAGGGTGTACTGTAGTGGGTGGACAAACAGATTAAGTTCAGTAGACGAGATAAAAAAGGTTCAACCTTTGGAAACTGTTTCAAACAGGAATTTTTTTTTCAAACTTTCAATATTGAAATTAGCTCTTAAATTCGAATTGCAACATTTTTTATCAGAAGAAATTTTGCAAGAAACTTCAAAAATGACAATAATTCGCTGAAAATTCCGGAAAAATCACTATTTTGAGCTTGAAAAAACACGTACTAGAGCGTGAACAGTAAAATTCCTATTTCCTCATCTGTTACCTAGAAAACTCTAGTGTTTCTTCCACATTTTCCCATTAACCAGTGTGCCAGGTCAACGAAGTCACCTCCAACAACGATGGACCACGAAGCAGTGAGAGCAGCAGTCATACCCCACTATCAGTATCCACTTCTCAATTCCAAGAATTCAAACCCACAATGCACTAGGTTTTCTTTAGAAATTTTAGAATTTTCGCATAATTTTTTCTCCTTCTTGTATATATTTATTTTCATTTTAACCTTCCCAACTTCTCAGAATTTTGTGATTTTGAAAAAAAAAGTGTGGTACAGTATTCAGGGACCTCATTTGCCAATTCCCCCCAGTTTTTGTGATTTCTATATTTTGCCTCATTTTATCGCTACTTTTAAAGAACATATATGAATGAAATTTTGAATTCAAATAAGCTGATTTTATATTTTTATGAGACACAACAGGAACAGAGTTAAAGCAGAGTCATTGTTTTGAATTTTCATTATTAATCGGAGGTCTTCTTTTTGATCTCTCCGTCGTTTTTATTCGAAAATCTCCAATATCTTCTCTTTTTTGGATTGATTTCTGGCTTGGCAACAACTGGACCCGCTTCCGTCTGTAAATGAATCAATTTTGAAATTTCTAGGTCAAAAAATAGTACCGTTTCATTTTGCGTACCATTTTTATTATCTTTGACAGTATTTCTTCTAGCTCCATCCCTTTTTCTCATAGCTCCACGTAGCCTATTTGCATCATCGATCGGAGGTTTTTCAACCTGCCCCTCTGCTACAGTCTCCTGTTTCAGTTTCATTGCTCCCAGTTCTCCTGATAGCTTCTTTAAGCCATCTCCGTCGGATTTCTGGCTTTTTTGACGTCCTCTGTGGCCTCCTCTATTCCGTTTTCTTGATGCGTTTTGAGTCTTCGGAACATTTTCGTCTGCTTTTTCCGAGTTTTGAGCCTTATTCTGAATCTGATTTCGAGAATTCTTCAGATGATCGATTGGTTTGGAATCCGAAGTTCGAGCCTAAAACCAAAACATT
>NC_013487.2:3597097-3604044 GCF_000004555.2 Caenorhabditis briggsae | reverse complement strand
CGCATCACTAGGTTTTGATGAAGAATCCTTCTGATTGCTATCTCTTCCTTGTCTAACAGAATTTCGCTTTTCCTCAATTTCACCAGTTTTGTCGTCTCCTATTTCTTCGATTTTCTCGGATTCTTCGCTTTTCTTCTTGTTGGATTTCAACAGTGCTTCTGGTTCTACGTGGAAGGGGCACTTGGTCTGAAGCACAAACATCATCTGCCTTCAATTAATCTATCACCTACCGTGTCCACAACACCGCCATTCTCCTCAACTTTTTTGACAATCTGACTCCAATACTTGGCTTCACTCAATCCGATTGAATTTCCAATGATAATCGTTGCTTGGCGGGCTCTGGACATTGCAACATTCAATCGATTGCTCAGCTGCATGAACTCAGAAATTCGTTCATTTGTACAGCAAAGGATGATGACTTCTCGTTCGGATCCTTGGAATGCGTCGACGGTTCCACAATTGACACCAGTGCCACGGAATGAGTCGGACAGAACTGGGAAACAGAATTTTAGGGTTTCAGCTGAAATTTGAAATAACTAAACCTGAAGTTTGTCCAGCATAAAAAGAAATGACACCAATATCCGATGGCTTTAATTGGTATCCATTTTCCTCTTTCAACAATTCTTTCACAATTTGTTTCGCCAAGATTTTCTCAGTTCGATTTCCACAAGAAGTTCCAATTTTATAAGCCTTATCTCGATTGTGAACCACAATAATTGGATAATGTGGATTCGGCCAAAAGTCCTGACGTCTTCTCATGAATTCGTTTCTCTGTATCTCTTCAACTCCAGAAATCAGATTTCCATCGTAGAAGAGTTCACTCAGGAGTTCGGTGATTTTCGGATGACAGCGGTAGACGTATCGAAGGATAGCCTCTGGAAACATCTTCTCTTCAATCGCTCGTTCCATTGTGTTTCCGATACCGTACTCCTGAAAAATTGTATTTCCATTTTTATGTGTTTGAAGAACTGCGCCAAATTTGAAAATTCGGGTGTCTCCCCAACCAACATAGCTCTCACAGCCTTTACCTTGAGTTTTCCCTTCAACTCGTCCTCACAATATGGTGGCAACTGTTTGATATCTCCAATTAATCCATAATTGGCGTTCGGGAACAATCGGAGGAGACTGATCAATGTGCATTCCGGAAGTTGGCATGCTTCATCGATTTGAATCATTACAACATTGAAATAGACAGAACAATTCATCATAGATTGCAAAGTGTCTGCAGTGATTACTATGACATTTGGCTTGTAGAACCTGAGCAGAATCTCAAAGGCTTCTCGATTACGACGTTGGATTGGGTAGTCCTCGACGTCACTTTTGTAGTTACTGTGGAAAGTTTTCAATGGGCTACTCAGCAGGTCCTCCATAAACTCTTTTTTCGAAATGAGATACGCCAGAATGATCATTTTCTCAGTGATGCTTGTAGACTCTCGATTTCCAATCTCTCCATGAGCCAATTGTTTGAAAATTGCGCTCATAAGCACAGGAAGATCGTATTCGGTACGACAGTGCTCTGGGAGCTCTTTCCAATTCGATTCGGTGACATATCTCATAATTTTCATTTTGGATTTTTTGACTTTCCGAGCGATATCAATCAAGTTAACACTTGCATAGTTGCTTTCAGTGATAAGAAACTGCTGACTGGATTCATGGCGTTTACATTTCTCAATAGCAGCCATCACAATTGTCATTGACTTTCCACAGCCAAATGGGGAGCTTCCAAGAAGCATTGGATAATAAGATGACGTCATCATGGAGACATACTGGTTTTGGAATTCGTTTAGAGAAGTTGGAGGGTCACTTGGAAAGATGCAATGGGGTGCTGGACCTGGAAAAATGAACTTTGGGGTAATTAGTTTGTTTCTATGACTGTTGTTACCTAAAATCGATAAATCTCTCTTCAACGAAACTCCTCCATACAATGCCTCAATGATTTGACGTCCCTTTCGAGAAGAATGCAGTTTCCGAAGGTATCCATCTTCCAACATGGTCGCTTCTCGAGCCTCTCGTTGATAAACTACAAACGTTCCTTCTCGAAAATTCAGACGTCTGAGAGATTCTTTTGAGACACGAGCATAGATCTTTAGAACGTTCTCTTCTGGAATCACCGTCTCGATAGTCGCATCAATTTTTCCACACATTCCCTCGAATCTAACTCTATTACTACAGTTCCATAGTCCTTCTGTTGGATATTTCAATGGATTTGAGATTGAGAATTTGACGCCTTCCTCCTCTTTGACTGGATTTAGCATTGGAAACATTCGACTGTCGGCTCGACCGTCGGATAGGGTCAAAACAGCGGATTGTCCCATTTGGGTGCACAATTCGGTGATTTCTTCGGAATCTGTAGATTGCTTGAATGCGTCTTTTCTAATGTTGAATTTTTGAGTGAGTTCCGGAGATAGCTCATACTTATAAATGGTTGCAAGAGCATTTGGACAGGAAGAAAACCGAGAGGAGTACTCGAGAAGCTTCGATTTGACCTCCTTTTTGTAGTCGTAACTGATTCTGGAGGCCAGTTTCGTTGGAATGAAGGCAGATCCAGTGTAAAGACTCTCCAAATCGATGGGAGAATTGTCATTCAATAGAACGGCCGCCGCTTCGTTTTTGCCTGAAAAAAAAACCATCAAAATTCAAATTTGGATAAAAATAATCTGAAATTAGTTTAAAATTGCCCAAAATGCGTTAAAAAATTTTTTGGACCATTTTTGACCAATTTTGAGTGAATTTGGGATAATTTTTCAATGAACTTCAGGTTATTTTTGATGGATTTTTAACCATTTTCATCGAAATCCAAACCCACCTTTCACAATCGCCGAGCCACACTTCATGAAAGCAAAAACGGTTCGATGAACCAATTTTCTCTCTAAAATTCTCATTTCCGCCACTTCCCAAATCATCGTCGAGTCCGGATTCATTTTCAGAGCCTTCGGTGGGTCCAGTGGCTTTTTGGACATCTTTGAGAGCTTCGTGACAGCCAAAATATCTCCAAGGAACAGTTTTCCAACAATGCTGAACTTCTCAAATCCGTCTGTAACTGTTCTAGCGTTGACTTCAACAAATCGAAGGTCTCCTCGATGGAATCCATGTAGATTCGTATGACATGCCATCAGAACATACTTGTCTTCGTGCTCAGAAACTACACGATAGTAGGCACGAATGCTTTGAGTGGCGTCAAATTTAAAAATGCATCTGCTCGGAGCAAGCTGAGCGTCTAGAGTTGGTTCTAGAACTTTCCGCTTTTTGGAAGTCTCCTTCGCCCATTCCAACGATTTCCCGGCGAAATTGATGGCATGTCTGTGTGTGTACTTGTCGATTTCCATTTGTTGTGGTCCCAAATCCTCGGCTTCTCCGTTCGATCCGGTATCCCTTCGTTGGCGAACATCGAAGAAGTAGAATCTACTGAAGGCGTTGGAATCCCATTCGTTAGGGATCTGAAAGTAGACGTTTCTAGAATTTCAGACTTTTTAGAATTTCAGATTTTTGCAAAACCCGAAAAATTCAATTTTTTTTAATACGAAAAATCCGAATTTAGAATTTTGCAAAAATTGCATTTTTCGAATTTTTCGAAACTCTGAAGATTTTTTTAATTGAAATTTTTGGGATTTTTCGAAAACCGGAAATATCGGATTTTTCAAAATTTTTCAAAAATTCGAAAATCCAGATTTTTTCAACAAAAAAAACAAACCTTTTTAGCATCTCCGGCTGCTTTCGACTGATTTTTCTTCAAATTTTCCGGCTTTTTACTGAAAAATTGACATAAAAATTGAATAAAATTCAGGTGAAATTTTCTTACCCACGATTATTGACTCTAGGCGTTGTAGTTCGATTTCGATTTGAAAAAAAAATCGGCATTTTCGGGTCTGAAAATATGCTTTTAAAATATTTTTTCGAAAAAATTAATTAAAAAATAAGGAATTGAGCGGAAAATTCAGAGAGAACAGCGATTTTTATGTATCTCTTTTTTGTAATCTCTTTTTCTCGCCTCTCTCAATCTCACATGCTATTTCTGTTACCCGGCGTTGCATTGCTCACTCTTAATTTAGTTTTGTTCCAGTCAGCCCCTTTTTTTGTTATTTTTTTTAGCACAAAAAATAGTGAGAAGAGGATTAATGGGGTTATTCATGTAGCGAAAATATGTATTGAAATGCATTTCCGCGGAAAAGAGTTTGAGGATTGCAAATGATGATAAATTATTCTAGAAAAATTTTTTCGCAAAAAATATAGCTTATGAAATTTCAGGAATTATGGACGTAAGCCTGCACGACTCGAAAAAAGCCCGAAAAATTGCTGCAGCTGTTTCGTTATTGAAACAGCAAGAAATGGCTATTTTAGCTGTCACACGACCATATGAAAATCCAATGGAGGTTCTGAACGTTATCAGAAAGGATCAGTTTGATCTTTTCTTGAAAACGGTCAACCTGTCATTGAGCACAAACCAGACGGAAGTGAGAAAAAAAATATACATACAGGAAAGAAAAGCTCAAATTTCAGTTTTTTGTTGGCGTAAAGCGCGAAGCGTTCGATCATCTTCTATCCCTCTGCCGCACTAGAAATCGCGAAATCTCTATTCCAGCCGCTTCCTTTTTCTGAAATTTGTCCGAGAAGGTAAAAAAAAAACATTCCCGTTTTTTTTGGAAAGTTATAATTTAGGCAGAAGTCAAAATTCGTTGTCAAAAGACATCGGAATTTCCCAGGCTACCGTTTGTCGCGTTGTCAACGAAACAATGTACGATATCCTGGCTACAGCTAACACGTACATTAAATTCCCCTCGACAATCCAAGAAATTGAGGCGCTGGAAAATGGCTTTTCTGCAAAAACCGATTATTTGGGAAACAATAGGAAGATCCCTTGTTTTGGATGCTTTGACGGAAAACACTGGGCTACGGAACATCCACCGAACTCTGGAAGTTTGAATGCCAACTACAAAGGCTACTTTAGCTTTAATAGCTTGGTTGTGTGTGATTCGGATACTCGAGTCTTGTTTGTGCAAGTCTAGGCGTTAACAACGACGCACAATTAACGAAGGAAGGACCGTTGCCGGGGATGTTGGAGGAGGTTCGCGGGTATGCAGACTGCCGCCTTCTCGATGATGACATCACTGTTATGCCTCGTTTCCTTCTGGCCGATAATGGCTTCAAACTAACAAAATCGGTGATGGAACCATATCGGAAGACGCAACTGACTACTGAAAACGTCCTCTTCAACAAAAAATTGAGCGCAGTTCGAGTTCGAACCGAGAACTTGTTTGGAGTGCTCACTTCGAAGTTCCAGGTTTTCGACAGATCTCTGAAGTTGGCTCCTGAGAACGCCCAAGCTCTTATTGTTGCCTTGATGATCGTGCACAATGTTCAACTAGGTCCACTTCTTGTTGACAATAGTCAGCCTTCAGTTGTAGCATATCCCGACCCGTATAAGACTCCTGAAGAGATGAGAACCGCGCTGAAAAATTATGTGTTGAACAATTAGATTAAAAAATAAAGTTAAAAAAAAAGCAAGAACATGAAAAATATAACTAAAGAATGGCTTATGACACGTGATTTTAGAATACTAGATATTTAAATTAATGCAGCTTGAACAAATCCGAATCCTCCTCATTGAATGGTACATATCCCATAGACGGTCCTGGCTCGCTTCGGGGGCAAAGAGTCTGCTCCTCTCTTCTCATTCCTCGTCTTGCGTCGTTATCGGCACCTTTACGGAGCGTCGCAATAAAGGTCACAACCTTTGCTTCAGTTTCTTGTCTTTCCATCCATCCCATTCCATTAGTCGTTTCTTTGAACATTCTACAAACGTTCGGGGAGAAACAGTTTTCCGAGTTTTCACAGTCGAACAACTTCATGACGGCGGTTCGGGTCTTTGACATCTCCTCGACGATTTTTTTGGTCAAATCTGAGATTTTTAGTATGAAAAATCAAATGTTACTCAACTTACCATTCCCAGAATCTCCTTTCTTTAAAAATTTACTTTTTTGATCTTCAGTTTGAAACATTTTTCTTTTCGGTGTACGCACAATTTCAGTAGCTTTCGGTTTCACCACAACGGCATTTTTTGAAGAGCCGAAACAATGGGAGCTGCAAAGAGTTATTATTTCCAAATACAAATTTAATTCTCACATTTTGGGTTGCCTAGCAGCACTGGAAAGAGACAAAAATTTCATATGATCCGAATATAAAAATCTTTCTTTTGTGGCATCAATTCCACTTCCAGATGGCGCATTCAGAATCCTTTTTTCGTGCTTCTCGTATGCCCCTTTCAGTTCTTTCCATCTCGTTTCCGCGATTCGACCACAAGTTCTTTTAGTGTGCTGTAAAAAATCCGAGCACGCTAATTCTACTGCAATCCATCTCTCTGTCTGGACTTCTCGACGATGGATGTCCTTGTGGCATGGATCCCAGAGCTCTTTGTGTGTCTCGACGACTTTGATCAAATAGACGACGATTTTACGATTTTTTAAAGCGATTTTTATGTATCTCTTTTTTGTAATCTCTTTTTCTCGCCTGTCTCATTCTCAAATGCTATTTCTGGTACCCGGCGTTGCATTGCTCACTCTTAATTTAGTTTTGTTCCAGTCAGCCCCTTTTTTTGTTATTTTTATTAGCACAAAAAATAGTGAGAAGAGGATTAATATAAAGAAAATTTATGACAGCCTTTTTGGAAAATTCTAAAATGTTTTTTTTTTTGATTTTTAAAGGCAAAGACTGAAGATTCCAGGCAACTTATACAGAAAAAATGTTAGAAAACTAGAAATTTTTGATTTTTCAAACAGAAATTCAAAAAAAAAATCAAGAAATTGACAAATTTTGAAGCTTTTTTTCTGGAAATTGGTGAAAAAACTCAAATCGAGTCATTGTCTGCAAACACCGAGCTAAGTTTGTGTACTCTTTTACATACCGTAACCCAACATTTGAGAGCACACCAACTGGGAGGAAAAGAAAAAGTG
>NC_013487.2:3595231-3596964 GCF_000004555.2 Caenorhabditis briggsae | reverse complement strand
CGCCTAGAGTCAATAATCGTGGGTAAGAAAATTTCACCTGAATTTTATTCAATTTTTATGTCAATTTTTCAGTAAAAAGCCGGAAAATTTGAAGAAAAATCAGTCGAAAGCAGCCGGAGATGCTAAAAAGGTTTGTTTTTTTTGTTGAGAAAATCAGGATTTTCGAATGTTTGAGCCCATTTTTCCTCCCAGATGGTTCTTCCCACTTTTCGCTTTCCTCCCCGAATTTAGCTTCATCTAAATAGATTTACTTTGGCTATTGTTTGATTACTGTAGCTTTACTTTGATTACTATGGTCTTAGTTAGATTACTGTAGGATCATGGAGCCTCCACTTACCAAAGTCCTGTATTTTTCGATCAAATAGACAAACAATCAAAAAAGCACAAAAAATATAAAAAATTGTATTGAGAGCTCAAAATTCGTTTCAAAATGATAACATTTTTGCTACCGGGCCCGGGCCTTGAAATTTTCCTCAAGCCCGGGCTTTGGCGGGCCGGCCCGGAATTTTACAAGTATGCTTTTCAGTTGTTTTTTGAGTCGAAAATTTTGGAGCAGCTCTGAAAACTAGGATAAGTTAGGAATCGAAATGAATTTGGATTCGGAAAAGAGGGTGGCAGAACGAAATTCAAAAAAAAACAGGATAAAATCAAATGAAAGTTTTCCTACCAAACTACACACAAAAGTGTTCATTCCAAGACGTTGCGAACCTGAACTGTCACAGAAATCCGTAATCTTTTAGACTCCTAAAGATCCGAAAATTGAGATTTTAAAAAGGAGGATAAATGATAGAAAGATCAGTTAAAATAACTATTTTCAGATTCAGAAGCCTGAAAGTCATTTGGGAAGAAATTAGATTTATCAGATTCCCAGCGTTTCTATTCCAAAGTTCTATAAATTTTGGTTACATTTGTTGACATACAATAACATTGCTTCAAAACTAATATTCCGACTTTAGAAGCCATCCAGAAGCTTCTGGAGACTTCGAAAAGATTCTAAAAGACTTTTTTCAAACATTGCAAAAACATTTTGAAACTTCCAGAAGCTTCCGGAACCTTCCCGATTCTTCGGGAACCTTCCAGAGACTTCTAGACTTTTCTAGAAACAACTCAAAATCCTGGAAGTAATTTTTTAGTTTATGGAAGAACTTTCTACCACACTACACACAAAAATATACGTTCCGAGGCGTGCACTCACCGGAAAATTTCTCCGAAAATCTCGGCGGGCTTTGACCGATGAGAAGTTTTTAAAATCTCCCTTTTGCAGATGTCTTACATCCGATTCAACACGGATCAATCATGAGATCTTATCGATATTTATTGAAACTAAAAAAAATCTTATCGGTTAAAGCCCATCGCAAGTTTTGGGCGAAATTCTAGGGGCAGGTTTACTCGGAATGTATATTTTTTTGTGTCTGGAATGAAAAATTCTAGAAGCTTCTTGAACGTTTTGAAAGCCTCTAGAAGGCTTCAGAAGATTATGAAAATTTCCAGAAGCTTCTCTGTTCATGAATACGGCCCCAGGGGTCTTCTTTGTTTATAAAACACTAGAGATCGGTCCTTCTTGTCTTCGTATAACTTTTTCATTATCCAATACCTGTTTAGCGTCATTCTCTAATGGCTTATAGATAACTGTATTACTTTTCCGATTAATTACAATAAAGTATGAAATCATTCCAATTGAAAACTGCCATATTCTTGCGAAAACACTGTTAAAAGCAACGGAAGTTGGGGAG
>NC_013487.2:3576339-3594717 GCF_000004555.2 Caenorhabditis briggsae | reverse complement strand
AGAGCAGTTTCAGATGTAACAGTGGTCCGAGAATCCAAAAAAAAAAATTTCAGAATTTTTTCTGGCTTTGATTTTTGATGTCAAAAGATTCTCAGTGTCCAAATATGCACCAAAAACGTTTTGGAGAATTTTGGAAGTCGGGCTCTCGAGTTATAATGCTCAGAGCACAAAAGGTATGTGTCGGCATTTTAGCCCTAACTCAGCTGAAAATATATTCTTGATTCTCAAAATTTTACAAATAATGTGTTTTGAGTTGCTTATTAGTTTTACGTCAAAAGTTGTTTCAATTGTAGAAAAAATATTTTTTTTAGATTATAGATTTTTTCTTTGTTCAATTGAAAATTTTTTAACATAAAACTGATAAACAACTCCAAACACATCATTTGTGAAATTTTTACAGCATCTTAAATACATTTTCAGTTAAGTTATGGAAAAAATGCCGACACATACCTTCGGAGCATCATAACTCGAGAGCCCGAGTTCCCAAATTTTTCAAAACGTTTTTGGTGCATATTTGGACACTGAGTATCATTTGACATCTAAAATCAAAGCCAGAAAAAATTCTGAAAATTTTTTTTTTTGGATTCTCGGACCACTGTTACATCTGAAACTGCTCTGAAAATTCTGGAAATGAGAAATTTTCAAAAAACCGATTTTTATGTTTTTGGATTTTACTGCTATTCTCATGCAAAATTTCAAGTCAATTGAGCGATTTTGAACAAAGTTATGAATCTTCGAAAAATTCCCCTCTCCACTTCTCGCCACTGTACTCATTTTTCAAGATTTTCAAAACCGGACAGCGTGACACGAGGACCAACAGATATCTCTAGTGTTTTATAAACAAAGAATGAATCTTCTCGCCACTGAATGTGACCCTTCAAGAAAACGCGACAACAAAGAAAATAGATTGAATCGCGCCGAAGACGCCCCAGCCACCTGATTGAAGCGCCAGAGGCGCGGCAAGAAAATATTTTGTCTGGTGTTGTTTATCGCAGAAAAAAAGAGTCTAGCTAGAAATGGTGCTGTTCCAATCAAATAAAATTTAGAATTTACCTTTTATTTTAATCTCAATTTCCGCATCTTTAGGAGTCTAAAAGATCACAAACCCCGCTGGATGCAGGTTCTCTCGGAATAATATTTTTGTGTGTAGTGTGATATGGAAAGTTTTAAAAGCTTCCAAAAGCTTCCAGAGGTTTCTGCGAAAATTCACACGCTCCTGGATAGTTTTGAATGTTTCTGGAAAGCTCCAGATGTCAATGACGGTTTCAGAGAAACTTCTGGAAATATTTCTCTCACTGTAGCAAAAATTGATAGAATTTTGAAATAGAAAATAAAGGATTTTGAAAAAAGGTGTCTTCCCAAACGACTTTAAGACTTCTGAATCTGAAAATACTTTTTGGAACTGATCTCCACAATTATCAAGATTTCCCTTTTCAAATCTCAATTTTCGGATCTTTAGGAGTCTAAAAGATCACGGATTTCTGTGACAGTTCAGGTTCGCAACGTCTCGGAATGAACACTTTTGTGTGTAGTTTGGTAGGAAAATTTTCATTTGATTTTATCCTGTTTTTTTTTGAATTTCGTTCTGCCACCCTCTTTTCCAAATCCAAATTCATTTCGATTCCTAACTTATCCTAGTTTTCAGAGCTGCTCCAAAATTTTTTTCTCAAAAAAACTACTGAAAAACTCATTTTTGGCAGGATTTCGGTAAGTGGAGGGTCCATGATCCTACATTAATCTAACTAAGACTATAGTAATCAAAGTAAAGCTACCTACAGTAATCAAAAAATAGCCGAAGTAAATTTATCTAGATGAAATTTAAGTAATCCGCACTGAACTACAGTAATCTAGCTAAAGCCACAGTAATCTAACTAAAGATACAGTAATTTAGATAAGGATACAATATTTCAGCTATCGACAGGAAACGGAAATAAACTACAGCAATCGAACTGAAGCTATTTCTTTCTAATTGAAGCTACAGTAATCCAGCTGAACCTACAGTAATCAAACACTAGCTACAGTACCCTAGCCGAAGCAAAAGTAATCTAACTACGTTTACACTGAAGCTACAGTAATCCAAAATGAACGACATCAATCTAACTGAAGCTACAGTAATCTAAGTTTAATTTTTCAAAATTTCAGTACTTTCGACGCAGTAATAAAACGACAATTAGCCGAAGGTACAGTAATCAAACAATAGTTACAATAATCCAACTAAAACTACCCTAATCTAGATAAAGTTACAATAATCGAAATAAGCTACAGTAATATAACTCACGCTACAGTAATCTTTTGCTGAAGCTACAGTTATCTTACTAAAGCTACAGTATCTAGCGGAAGCCAAATTAATCGAACCAGAGTTACATTTTTTCAACTAAAACTACAGTAGTCAAATTAAGGCAACAGTAATCTAGCTGCAGCTACTGTAATCAAACTGAAACTACAGTAAACCAGCTAAATCTACAGATGCTACAGTGATCTAATTAAAGCTACAGTAATCTAACTTTTTCCAATTTTTAGTGCTACCAAAGAATGACACCAATCGAAAATCAGAAAAAAGCAAAACGAGCTGATTTACAAGGTATTCGAGGTTTGGCCATTTTAGCAGTTCTTGGTTTTCATTTTTATCCCAAACAGTTTCCAAATGGATATCTAGGAGTCGATCAGTGAGTTAAGGCTCCTCAGGTAAATTTATTAAAATTCTCGAATTTCAGATTCTTTGTTCTATCGGGTTTTCTCATGTGTATGCTGCTCAAAAAATCTCAACCACTACCCACATTTTCCTTCTTCACACAATTCTATATTCGTCGTTTCAAACGAATACTTCCCTTATATTTTTTGTTCATTCTATGTGCAGTCTGTGCTCTTTGTGCAGTTTTTCCTACAGCTCCAATTCTTCAAAATCAAATGTCTGCTGGAAAAGCATTGATATTCTTATCTAACAGACCGCATACAGAAGATGAAGATTACTTTGAAAAGGTTTTGAAATTTCAGAGACTTTTTGAGTAGTCAGATGAATTCCAGCTCTCGATTGCCATGGATTTGTTCACTCATACCTGGTCTCTATCGGTTGAGATTCAATTCTATTTCATTGTTCCGTTCATTTTCTTAATAGGTCTTCAATTGAAAGGAGCATCCAGATACATCTATTATGTTTGTCTTTGTAATGGGTTTAAGAGTACCAAATCTACCTTTATCTTCTTAAATTTCAGCTCTTCTATCATTTTCCTACCACGCCTCCTCCCCAACTTCCGTTGCTTTTAACAGTGTTTTCGCAAGAATATGGCAGTTTTCAATTGGAATGATTTCATACTTTATTGTAATTAATCGGAAAAGTAATACAGTTATCTATAAGCCATTAGAGAATGACGCTAAACAGGTATTGGATAATGAAAAAGTTATACGAAGACAAGAAGGACCGGGAATCATTATTTTGGTGAAGTATACTGTATTAATTATTTCAATGTATGTTATCTTGATTACTGTAGAGATTACTCCGCTTCCTGCCAGGTTGTTGAAGAGAAAAAAAAACGAAAATAATAATAAATTGACATTTTCAGATTATTAATCACTATTTTCACTGGCTTCCTGATTGTACTAGATGTGGAAGACGTGGTTTTAAACTCTCGATTTCTAATCTTCTTTGGTGACATATCCTATGCTCTCTATCTGATTCATTGGCCAATTTATGCGTATGTCAAATTGACGTACCCAGCAAACACATGGATTCTTACATCAGCACTGATCGTATCGATTCTTTTGGCAATTTTGGTTCATCAGACCTTCGAACGGTTGGTCGAAAAAACAGCTGACTGAAAACTTCTGGAAAATTCAGATGGTATTTGAGACAGTCGAACAATATGATTGCCATTTTGGTAGTTATCTTGTTTCTCTTAAATGCAATCTTTATCAATTGGGATCAAATTCGGGAAAATGTGGATGAAGTAATTAATTATGCAGTGTAAGTTTTTTGAAAGAAATGTATTTCTATTAGTTTGAAAAAAAAACAAGTTTTCAGATTTTCTGATAGAAATGATCCGAGATTCGATGGAGTGACACCAAACATGACATTGGGTAGCGGATAATAAATTACCGTAATCATTAGATATACTTACAGATGACGCGGAAAAA
Organism: Caenorhabditis briggsae; assembly: GCF_000004555.2. Taxonomy (NCBI): domain Eukaryota; kingdom Metazoa; phylum Nematoda; class Chromadorea; order Rhabditida; family Rhabditidae; genus Caenorhabditis; species Caenorhabditis briggsae. Next base: position 3,590,586 of record NC_013487.2, on the reverse strand, counting down.
ATGAACTCACATTGGAACTATTATGATATCAACGATCGTAAGCTTTTCGAACCTGGATGCGTTCATAAGTTTTCGAATGAAAAGTGGTGTGAGTACCCGGGTAATGGGACCGAGTACAAAATTGCTATACTGGGAAATAGCTACGTCCGGAATCACTATAAATTGATTATTCAAGAGTGTAGAAATCGAGCCACGACTTTTACAACGGCTGATGTCTTGGGTAACCTTTTGAAGGTGTTATTGGTATCTATAAAGATAGATCTTAGGTTGTGAACCTATTGCTGCACCTCATATACCTGTGGATAATGGACGAGATTTTGCAAAATCATGGTCTCCCACGTGTGCCAGACATTTAATCATGTTTGTGGACTTCATTAAAACGACTCAACCGGATTACGCATTTATCATGTCAAGGTAAAGAAATGAGCCGGAATAAACTATAGAAAACTATAATACCGTATAACCTGTATAAGTAGGGCCGGCCCTTCTATTTTTCCAAGATACCTTCGGAGGGCCCTTCTATTACAGGGGTACTTCAATTCAATTAGAGGGAGCTTAAATTTTCATCGAGAAATTCAACAAATTTTTGCTCAAAGTTCATGACAATCTGTCAATTTTACCAAAATTGAGCAATTTTTCATCAAAAAAAGTTTTTCAACAAATTTCTATTAAATTGTGAAGTTCCCGGAACATTTTTCCCTGAAAACATACAGAACTTTTTTTTAAATTTCAATGCACATTTTGGAGGGGCCCTTCTATTACAGGGGTCGCTTCTATTACAGGGGGCCCTTCTATTAGAGGGGCCCTGTTAAAACGGGTTTTACGGTAACTCGGGTTCTCCAGATTTTTCGCCGTAGCGGAACCCTATACCAACGGACCCGAGAACTTGAATAATGATACGGTATATTTGGAAATGAAAAGTCAATTAAAGAAAATGCTTCCGAATATCAAAAAGAAGTTGTTCATCTTGGATTCGTTCCCAAGAATTCAGACTGAAGGAATCGGAAAGATTGCTGAAGAAATGAAAAAAGGAAAGAAGACAATGGAAGAAATCAATGTGAGTGTGTGTAAGGATTTGGTAAAACTGATGCCTGGTTTTTAGAAGTCGTTGTATGATCCATTTCATTATGAAAGGGGACGTCATCGTTATGCGGAATTGGTGAAAAATGAATGTGGATCGAAATGTGAACTGATTGATTACGTAGATGCGTTCTGGAACAAAACCATCAATGCGTTTCAATATTTTGATTCGAAAGGATTCACATATTTCACAGTTATCAATCATGTATCGGCTCATGGACTGGAACACGTTCGACCGATTTATAACAAAATTTGTGCAAGGTTATAATTGTTTCTCATTTTGTTTTAATGAAGATGTTTTCTTGGACCCATACCAAAGACAACCGGAAGTTTGATCCTCAGCCAAATAATTCAGCAGCGATATTTTTTTCAAAAATCTCACGTTTACTGGGGCGCGATTTCTGGTCCGTTGCCTTGGACCCAAGTAGCTAGGTCAAACTTTGTTCCCATAATTAATTGTCACCCTGTAGACGTAAGAAGTCAGAAATTAATGGCCAAAAAGTAATAATTTCAGCTACAGTAGAAGCTAGTGCACATTCTCTTGCTTTCGACGACCGTAGAAACACTAGTCAATTTTTTTTAAAACTAACCGTTTGAAAACTGATGGTGTATTTAAAAAAAATTAATTCGCCAATTTTTAATACAGCTGTTATGGTGTTAGGGAGAATTATGGTATTAAAGGGATAATCTTATTACATTTTGAGCCTTTTCTTTTTTGAATAGATAACGTATGATCCGGGGGATTCATCTAGAAAGTTTTCATTGGATTTGATAGGATTTTTGGAAGAGTGAAATTCCGTAAACTATAGAAAAAAAAAATCGAGTTTCAGAAATGTGTTTTCAGGTACAACGCATTTGCACTTTGACCCTCTCAGTGCTAATACTTGATTTCAAATGATCAAAAACTGATTATTCTGGTACTAAAAATCGAAGATATGAAAGAGAAAAGTCGGTTACCGCAGCCGAATGACCACAACGAAAACTACAGTAACCTGATAACATTTTTCGGATTCATCTTCTTGTTTTTCACTGTGATTCGTCGATTTTCCTGTTTATTTCAATGTAGATAGCAGGCCTGTGCGGCAACAGATTGCCGATTGCCGAAATTGCCGAAATTGCCGAATTTTTGTTGCCGATTTGCCGTTGCCGAAATCGGCAACGAAGAAAAAGTTGCCGAATTGCCGTTGCCGATTTCGGCAACTTCGGCAACTGAAAGTTTTTTTGAATGTAGAGATTTTCACAATTTTTTTCAATCAAAAAAATGATTTCGAAGTTCGAAAAACCTAATTTTGAACACCATTATCTCTCAAAGTGAATTGAAGAGGAAATGTGCCCCAATAATCACCAAAAATACTTGCATAGGTCCTAAAATGGGCTTCAAATTTGTGAGCATAGGAGAAAAATAGATATCATGAGTAGCAACTCATCTAAAAATTATCCAATCAGTCTAAAATCACTAGACAACGTGTGTCGTGAGTTGCCTAACAAGTTGAGTACACTAATTTTTTTTCAAACTCACAATCAGAAAAAATATTTTCAACCATTGGAATACTATCTATTGTTCGAGACAAGTTAGCATAAAAAATGTGATCCTGAGTTGCCAATTTTTGTAGTTGCTTTGTTAGGAAACGCATGACACACCTTTTCTGTAGTTTTGAGCCTGATCGGAGCATTTTCAGGTGAGTTACGTATCGATTTTACTAATAAAAGACGCAAACTATTGTTGCCGAAAATTGCCGAAATTGCCGAATTTGCCGAAATTTTTTTTCTGCAATTGCCGAGTTGCCGAACGTTGCCGAAAAGCATTCGGCAAATTGCCGTGTTGCCGAATTTCCGAAAAATTTTTGTTGCCGCACAGGCCTGGTAGATAGGCGATGTCAAATGACAGACAACGGAATTTGTTGTATTATTCTTGCACTCGAAATCAGAGCTATAGTCCAAAAACGAAAGTTAACCTAATAACATTATCATTTCCCGAATGTATTGACAAAAAAACCAAAAAAACATCGGTGGTTTTAGAAATCACTGTTTTCAAATTGTTATAAAAAACCACTCATTATAAAACTGACCGTTAGTAAAATAAATTGTCAATTTTTAATAATTTCACAGTTTTCAATACAGGTGCTATTGTCGAATTAAAAAAAGTGGGACCTGGAAAATTTCGCGGGCGGCTTCCCGATCAATTTTCGAGGCCTTGTCCCAGTAACACTACGGTAGTAAACGAAACTTTTTTCTGTGAATTTAGTGGGATTTTCTGAACAAAATTTAGATTTCTTGGTAGGAAAATGATCGCTAGCATCTTTAGAGTCTGTTTTTTTTTCAAAAACCCGAACTTAATTACGAAAGTAGCTCGAACGAGGCGAAAATCTGAAATATTACGTTTTTGCCGCACTTTTTCGTAGATCAAAAAAAGCTACGCCTTTCAAATTTTCAGGACCCACTTTTTTTAATTCGACAATATGGTGTTTGCAGGGATGTTCGGAACCGAGTTTTCAGATTATTTTTGTCAATTTTTCTTATACATATTTTCGGCGTTTTTGTGATGGAAAAAATGGAATTTCCACATTAAAGGGGGACTCCGACCAAAAATGTTTATTGCATTAAAATGTGTTAAAAGTTATCTATTTTCCGAATATTATTGCGAAAAAATTCAAAAAAAATCCGAAATTCCCAAAAAACGCCGTTGAAAAGGAAGAAAATTCAAAAAAAGGTGCCGCCGGGGGACGAGGATTTTCAGTGAGAAACCTAGGCCACGGCACCTGACAGCCTTTTTTTCAAGTTGCCGACAGTGGTTTTTTACGTTTTTTTCCTGCCGGACATGAAATTGAAAAAAATCCGGAAAATTTGCCACATGGGAAAGGCGCCCGCTGCCGTGGCCTAGGTTTCTCACTGAAAATCCTCGTCCCCCGGCGGCACCTTTTTTTGAATTTTCTTCCTTTTCAACGCCGTTTTTTGGGAATTTCGGATTTTTTTTGAATTTTTTCGCAATAATATTCGGAAAATAGATAACTTTTAACACATTTTAATGCAATAAAAATTTTTGGTCGGAGTCCCCCTTTAAAATTTGAATTCTTACAAATTCCAAAAGTTCCGATATTGCGAAATATTCAAAATCGGAAAATTCCGAAATTCCGAAAATCCGAAAATTTCAAATTTTTGTTTTACAAAACTTTTAATACAATTTTTTTGAGAAAATTTTAGAAGATTTTTTTTCAGAAATTTTTTTGAAAAATAGTTTCAAAACCTTGTGGCTTTTTGGCTGCCCATGCTAAAAATAGAAAAAAAGTGAGTTCGAAAATTCTTCAAATGGTTTGGATCCAAAAAGTTAAATTTTCAACACTTCTCAAAAAGAAACTTCTTATCGACCGCAAATTAATTATATCAAATACAGGAATTAACATTTAAATCATAAAATTATTCCATGGAAGACTTTAGAAGTGTCTGGAACCTTTTCTGAAGAATTTCAAAACTTCCAGAAGCTCGCTGAAATTTTCAAAAGCTTCTGAAGACCTTCAGAATCTTCTGGAGCTTTCTAGCGGCTTTCAAAGCTTCCAAGACGCTTCTGAATTTTTAGACAAACGTCTGACAGCTTCTGGAAGCTTCTAGATCTTTCCATACTACCCTACATACAAAACATACTTTTCGAGACGTTGTGAACCTGCACCCAGCGGAAAATTTCCTCGAAACTGTCTCTTTCAATTACCGCCCAGGTGCGCAACGTCTCGGAATGTATTTTTTAGTGTGTAGTGTGGTAACGAAAAGGTCTAGAAGCTTCCAGGTGATCCCAGATGTTTCTGGGAAGTTCCGGAAGTTTCTGGAGTCTTCCAGAAGCCTCTGCAAAGCTTTCAAAGGTGAATTAATAGTTTTGAGGTAGTTGTATTCTCATCACTGCAACAAAAACTGCTAGATAATACCAAAGTTGTGAAACAGCAAAAATGGCATCTCCAAAGATTGGTTTTTTCTCCAAATAACTTTCAAGGTTCGAGCAGCTTCTGAAAAATTCTAGACATTGCTGAAAGCTTCCATAATCTTCTATAGTCTTTCAGAAGCATTTGGAAAGCTCTAGAAGCTATAAAAGGCTATTAAAGTCGAATTTGAAACTTTTCAAAAAATGCCTACTATCTGTGATCTTTTAGTATCATTGAAAAAATCTTCCTTATATATAAAGCGCTAGACGTGTCTGTTGGTCCTAGTGTCCGGCTGTCCAGTTTTGGGTTTCAAATAAGAATTAGGCCGCCGCCAAAACTGATCCCGCTGCCCTTCGGACAACGGCTGCGCATGCACCCAGTTTTGCCATGAAGGCCACACCAAGAGAGAGAAGGGAGGACGTACATGTTCTACCCTTTGAGAAAGAGAAAGCGAAAAGTGAGGGGTGGAGCGACAAACCAGTAAAAAATATTGAATTGCGCCGAAGGCGCGGTAGCCAGCAGGCTTGTATTCTATATAGTAACAGAGTTTCAAAACAGAAAAAAGATAATCTTTCAAAAAATATTTCAGACAACTTCCAGATTTCTAGATCTGAAAACATTTTCTTGAAACTGATCTCAAAAAGAGGTGAAGAGTTCAGATTTTCATTTTTTTTAAATCTAAATTATCGGATCTTTAAGATTATAAACGATCACGAATAATATAAAAAGTTATTATTCAAAACGTTTTGAAGCTTCAATTTTTAAATTTTTTGGATCCAAAACGTATTGTAAAACAAAACCAAAAAAAAAACAGAAATTGATAAAATTTAAAAAAAATGTAAAAATTTTTTTTTTCAAAAAATCGTAAGTTTTGGTCCGGATAGTTATTTCTCTGGAGAATATTTAATTTTTCAATTTTTTTAATTTCTCGGACCTTTTAGATATTTTTTTCCCAAAAATCGTAAAACCTAAACTTTCTGAAATTTCCAGAGAAACCCCGAAGAATCGTAAAGTTTCTGGCCCGGAATAGTTTTTGTTTTAATGTATTGTTTTTTTAAATCGGTTTAAAAATATCAGAATACTTATTGTATATTGCCGAACCCTCTTATCACTACAATACTTATTTGTTGGAAAAATGCATAAAATGATACAGTAAATTTTTTGGATGAAAATTAACAAATTCCCGAAATTTTAAAATTTATACTTCAATTTCTCGCTATTTTCCAGCCATCAAAGTTAAAAATATTCCGTCTTTTGCCAGGTCTCTTAAAAGACCCCAATCATTTTGAATATTGAATCTTTTTTTTTAATCTTTGGATTTTTCAAAAGTCCAATTTTCACCCGAAAAATCCCCAGATCTTCTCAAAGATTGAAAAATTCAGTTTCCCGGTTTTTTCTTCTGACTGATTTTCTGGCCTTTTCCCTTTTCTGCTTTCAGATTTTATCTTTTTCTTTGAATTCCGTCCCTTCTTTCTACCGAATTCGATTTATTTTGATTCCTAATTGATCCTAGTTTTCAGAAGGCCTTAAAATCTACAAAAAAGAGCCGCTTCAACATTTTTGACTCAAAAAACCACTAAAAATAGGTAAGTGGTGGCTCCGTGAGCCTACAGTAACCTAGCTGGAGCTACAGTAACCTAGCTGGAGCTATAGTAATCTAGCCGAAAGTGCAGTAATCTAACCATAGGCACAGTAATCTAACTAAAGCTACCGTAACCTAGAAAAAGCTACATTAATCCAAAAAAGCTACAGTAATCGAAGTGAAGCTACATTTATCTAACAAAAGCTACCGTAATCCAGCTGAAGCTACAGGAATCTAGCCAAAGCTACAGTAATCTAACTGAAGCTACAGTACTTTAATATAAACTACAATAATCTAGTTGAAGCCACAGTAATCTAACTGAAATTACAGTAATTTGTAATATAACAGTAATATAATATAGTAAATCAATAGTAATCTTACTAAAGGTACAATTATCTAACAGAAGTAATCCAGCTGCAGTAACCCAGTTGAAGCTACAGTAATCAGAGTAAAGCTACAGTAATTCAACTTTCCAAATTTTCAGAACCTTAATCCTGTAAGAAAATGACACCAATCAAAAATACGAAAAACTCGAAACGAGATGATTTACAAGGTATTCGAGGTTTGGCCATTTTAGCAGTCCTCGGTTTTCATTTTTATCCCAAACAATTTCCAAATGGATATCTAGGAGTCGATCAGTGAGTTTTAACTTAACGGAGATTTCTTGAAATTCTCATATTTCAGATTCTTTGTCCTTTCGGGTTTTCTAATGTGTATGCTTCTCACGAAATCTCAAAAACTAACCACATTCTCATTTTTCACTCAATTCTACCTTCGCCGTTTCAAACGAATACTACCCTTATATTTTCTGATAATTATGTGCGCGGTCTTTGCTCTCTACACATTTTTTCCGATATCTGCAATATTCCAAAATCAAATATCTGCAGGAAAAGCATTGATATTCGTATCTAACAGACCACATACGGAAGATGAGGATTATTTTGAGAAACTTTCAATGGCAATGGATTTATTCACCCACACCTGGTCTCTATCTGTCGAGATTCAATTCTATTTTATTGTTCCATTTATTTTCTTAATTGGTTTACAACTCAAAGGAACATACAGACACGTTTATTATTCACTCATAGGTTTGCTAATTCGTACTTGAAAACGGACCTGAAACGGGCCAGAACGATCCCTGTCATAGTTTCTTTTAGGATAAATATTTTTTGACTAACTGAAATATTTATAGTAGATTTCGACAAGTACTACAAAATGATATTATTTGGGAAACTGTATATTGGCTACGAGCAAAGGTATAGGCAAAACGACAGGACCCGGATGGGCAGATTTATGTTTTGTAACTTTGTTCATAGACAAGACACAGTTTTACATGTAGTATCAGTTTGTAGTACTCGTTGAGTTCTACCATATTCCTATTTAGCTGGTGAAAAATACAGAATGTTAGAGAAACTATGACGAGACCCGTTTTACAAGTTTGGTGTACCGTATTTGCTCTAATAGAAGCCACTTTGAGCTTAATTATCTAGGTTCCATCAACAGATATCAAAGAATTTTCTACTGATGAATTATTTACCATCGCATCCCAAATATTTTATCAGTTGACAGATTTTTTATATCTCTCGTTGGAATCGAGATAATTGAGCTCAAATACCAAATACGGTAATTCACAAGATCTGGAAAGATATTTGACATTTTTCAGCAATTCTTTCATTCATCTTCCACATCTCATCTCCACAATCAGTCTCATTTAACAGTGTTTTTGCAAGAATATGGCAGTTTTTAATTGGGATGATGGCATATTTTGCATCGGATCGGCAGAGCATATTAGTAGAAAATATGGAGAGTGTTGAAGCAAAAGAAATTGTTATTATCGATAACCGGAAAGATAATAAATTTCTCTATGAGGCGTTGGAGAATGAATCTAAACAATTATTGGAGGATATCGAAGTTTTGAGAAGACCTGAAGGATCGAAAATACCTATTTTTGTAAAGTATACAGTTCTAATTATATCAATTTTGATTATGCTGATTCCGAAAGAAATTACTCCACTTCCAGCTAGGTTTGTAACAACGAAAGCGAAACAAAATCAATAAATTGACATTTTCAGATTATTAATCACTATTTTCACTGGCTTCCTGATTGTACTAGATGTGGAAGACGTGGTTTTAAACTCTCGATTTCTAATCTTCTTTGGTGACATATCCTATGCTCTCTATCTGATTCATTATCCAATTTATGCTTATATCGAGCTGACTTATCCGGAAATCATGTGGGTTGTTCCAGCATCACTTACCGCATCGATTCTTCTGGCAATCCTTGTGAACAAGACTTACGAGAGGTTTGACTGTAATTTTTTTTTTTCAAAATATGAAATTATGAAACTCAGATGGTACTTGAAGCAATCAAACACAATTATCAGCATTTTAACTGTATGCTTGTTTGTGTTCAATGCCATATATATAAACAAAGATGAAATTCAATTGTATTTGAACAAAAAACCAATATTCGAAATGTCATCTAATCGAAAATATGTCAGACTAGATAGATGGAATCCAAATATGACATTTGGTATGTCAAATTCAAAAAACAAAAGTATTCAAAACGACGTTTCAGACGACGCTGAACGTCTGAATGCCTACTGGAACTATCGTGATAATAGGACTCCAGAATTACAAGAAATCGGAGGTTACAAGAGAAAATCCAGACTTGGATGTGATTTTGAAGAGAATCGGCATGGATTCAAAATAGCGATATTGGGGAACAGCTACGCCACGACGCATCATAAAATGATTATTCAAGAGTGTAGGCATCGGGCAAGTACTATTTCAATGGCTGATGTTGTAGGTGGGTAGATGAAAAAGATATCGAAACACTATAATAGAACGACCCCCCCCCCCCCCCCAAAATCTTAATCTGAAGCTAACTGATCTCGGTTCCTGTGAATAATATCGAAAAGTGGTCAATTGACAATATATTTTTCAGTTTATGATAAAAATTTTATCAGTTTACGATTATTGATATCTTTCACAGGAAACGAGGTATAGCGTCTTAAAGGTGATGATTTTGGGGCTTAATTCTACTACAGCGTTTACGGTATCTCGACGCGAATGACTAAATATTGATAACAGGTTGCGAACCACTGGCTTCTCCTAGAAAACCTGTTGATAATGGAATGCACTCGACAGATTGGTCAAAGCAGTGTGCTGGTCGGTTGGAACAATTCGTGGAGTTTATCAATGAGACGCAGCCGGATTATGCGTTTATGATTACCAGGTGAGTCGTTTTTTTTAACTTGTGGTATGCATTCAGACGTGATACAGTGATTACGCACTGGCCACACTGGCTATTGTGACCCCAGAAGTGCACATGAAAATCATGTTTTTTTAAATTTTTGAGATTTGTCAAGCCACTTTGGTAAGACGCGTTGAAGTGAAGACCTCCACAATCGCCGGTTATGAGGCAAGCCTCGAAGACGTACAGTAGGAGAAGGATGTCTCCAAGAGGGTCACTCTGAAAAATTACTGTTTTGAGGAATTCATAAGAGTTTCGAGATTTTATTTTCTGGAATTCTTCTTGAACAAAATATAACTAAAATAAACCTGTCAACTTTAATACCTATTTCACAATCAGACGTTTAAAAACCTGAACCTCTTGGACGGAATTGAAAGTTAAAAAAAGCATATTAAGCCATTTCTAGACTTTTTGAAACTGTGTTCACTGATAATTTCGAACACACCAATCTGGAAATTTGTAACAACATAAATTTAGATGGTTCGCTGTAGCAGAACCTTATGACAACGGACCGGAAAACTTGAATAATGACACAATCTACTTGGAAATGAAAAGCCAATTGAAGAAAATGCTTTCGAATATCAAAAAGAAGCTTTTCATTTTGGATTCGTTCCCAAGAGTTAGGTGGCAAGGAATCGAAAGAATTGCCAAGGAAATGAAGGAAGGAAAAAAGACAATGGAAGAAATTAATGTGAGTTTTCTAGTTACCGTATTGCTTTGAGCTCAATTTACAAAAGATATCGAAAACTCCCAACTGGTAAATTATTTATCATAATATCACCAATATTTTACCAGTTGACAATTTTTTGATATCTCTCATAGGAACCGAGTTAATTGAGCTCAAAAAACGGTCTGCGTGATTTTCTAGGTGTCGTTGTACGAACCAAAACAATTCGAGTTTGGACGTCATCGTCATGCTGAATTGGTGAAGAATGAATGTGGATCAAAGTGTGAATTGATTGACTATATGGACGCGTTTTGGAACAAAACAATGAATGCGTTCCAATACTTTGATTCAAAAGGATTCTCGTATTTCACAACTACTATTCACATGTCTGCTCATGGAATTGAACATGTTCGACCCATTTATACAAAGATTTGTGCCCGGTTATAACCTTTTTTCAATTTATAAACTTTATTTTAAAAATTCGCTCAAAAAATTCCCGAAAGTCGCTCAGTCATTGGAACCAACATTTGAGGAAAGCTGCAGTAATCCAAGATGAATTACGGTTATCTACTTGAAGCTACAGTCAGCTAGCTATTGATTACTGTAGGGAACGATATGACTCTCTCTGCTTATAAATCCTCTAAAATCCAATGAAAATCTGCGAGGTGAATCCTATGATCATTTCTTGTTAAAGGTGGGGGGACATGAAAAAAATAATGTTCTCGAAATTTCGTTTAAATATGCCTCTCGAGGAGTTGAACGTGTGGGACGAGGATTGAGGGTGCGGCGCCACTACCGTCTCAGCTACGCGGGCAAAGAGAAAGCGGCAGCCCGATTGCATACATAAAGGCAAGGACGACAGCTGTACGCAGAGTGACATTAAGCGTTGTACACCGTCACGGTAGAATGCATACTCTGGCCCCAAAAATCCCCCGTAAAATCTCCTGTCCCCCGACCTTTAATAAAAATGAGAAAAGGCTTAAATTTGAGCAAGATTATCCCCCCTTAACCTCAAAATTCTCCCTTGTTTTTGAATATGTGCTTACTTCACCCTAGCTTGATTGAAAATTGCGGATTTATTTTTAAAAGTTATCGAAAAAATCATAGTTCGGCTAAGCCGGGTCGGGCCGGCCCGCTACCACAGCTGGAAAATTTCCAATGAAAAGTTGGGTAATTTTTGTGAATTAAAAAAGAAAAAATGTTACATTATTTAGCAAATTAAAAAAAGTAGAAAGTAGTCACAAAATAGGTCGTTTTTGCTTAAATTTTTGAAAAAATTTTAAAATCTTCGAAAAAAAAAATCAGAAGAAAATCAGCGTCTGTTCAAACCCCGGACCAGCCCGCCAAAATTCTCGACAGGCTGTCGTGGAATATCACATATTCCACGAGTCTTTAATCTCAAATGAGGAAAATCCTCTCTAATGTTCTTTAAGGTTTCTTGAAGGGGGACTCCGACCAAAAATTTTTATTGCCTTAAAATGTTTCAAAAAATATGTATTTTCCTAATATTATTGCGGAATGATTCAAAAAGAATCCTAAATCCCCGAAAAACGGCGTTGAAAAAATAGGATTCCACGACACGGGCCGACCCGTGGGCCGGGCCGGGCCTTCCCGAAATTTGCAAGTATGGCAAAAATACACTAACAATCAGTTTTATAATGACTGGTTTTTATAGCAATTTTAAAATATGATTTTTTAAAAACAACCGATGTTGTAACGAGCGTCGAATACGAGAGAATGTGCGTCTTCGATTACTGTAACTCAAATTTTCTTAAAGACTTTTCGATCATTTTTTAAACAATTTTGACGGTGTCAGTCTATTTATTTTCTTCTGTTTATAGTGAAAATATTTGGTTCGTGCTCTCTTTGGGTAAAAAAAAATACAAAGATACTCACAACGACAACTACCGTAACCCAAAAATAAGTTTATTTTCTGGATTTGTTACATCGATTTTCCTGCGTTTTCAGTAAATTTTTATTTCCGTTTTCCGAATTTCTGGATATAAAATTTAGAAAACTCGATGAAAACCAGTGGAAAACTAGAAAACAAAAAAAGAAAATAAGGGATTTATTAGGGTACTGTAGTTTTCATTTTGGGACCTTCTGTATCAGAATAGTACAAAAAATTGCCCTGAAAAGTTTCATGGTAAACCTGCTGGAATAAACCTGCAATAAACAAAGGGGGAACTGCATCTCAAAACATCTTTTTGAAACTGGATTTTTTTTTCAAAAATTCGAATTCAACTCTTCAACAAATCCTCTAAAATCCAATGAAAATTTTCGAGGTGAATCCTATGATCATTTCTAGTTAATAAAAATGATAAAAGGCTTAAATTCGATCAAGATTGATTCTTATAACATTTTGAAAACCGTGATTTCTAAAACAGTAAACTTTGTTACGGTCGCTGAGAGCAAGAGAATGCACACCGTTGATTACTGTAGCCAAAATTTCGGTAAATAATTTTAGCCGGTTTCAGTTGATTTATTTTCTTCTGTTTATAGTGAGATTTATAGTAAATATTCTAGATTTAGCGAAAAAATTCGAAGACCTGAATAATTTTAAATCTCAATTTTCGTGAGTATCCAGTCAATGTTTTCATTATCAATTTTTTTTCCGATTTTTCTGGAGGAAAAACAGTGAAAAACAGGAAAATAAATACATAAAAGAAGCATGTTACTAGGTTACTGTAGTTTTCGTCAAATATGTTCATTTTGTGATTTTTTTGAGAAAAATATCAGAAAACTCCGGAAAATCAGATTATCCTTCGATTACTGTAGTTTTGGTTTTGAGACTTTCTTCTTTGTTTTACGTAACAGGACAATACAGGAAATTCCTCCGAAACATTTCATAATAAACGTGCAATGGGAAGGGCAAATTCGTTGGATCTGAAAATACTTTTCTGAAACGCGATTTTTTTCAAAAATGAAAATTCACTCTTCTAAAAAATCATCCCAAATCCAATGAAAATCTTCTAGGAGAATACTAGGATCATCTGTTAATAATAGGAATGAGAAAAGTCTTAAAATTTGAAAAAAGATCCACCCCCCCCCCCCCCCTGGTTCTTATACCCATTTCAAAACAGTAAATTCTAACACGACCAATTTTTTAACGGTCATCAAAAACGAGCTAATGTGCGCATTTGATTACTGAAGCTCAAATTGCTATAATTTTTTTTGAATTCTCGTGATTACTTTTTCGGCGGTTTCAGTTGTTTTTTGTCTCCTGTTTGTAATGAGATTTAGTTTTCTGTTGTTTTATTAGCAAGAAAAAAAAATACAAAGGCCCCACAACGACAACTACCGTAACCAAAAATATTTTTCCCCGTATTTACTATCTCTATTTCCGTGCGTTTTCAGTCAATTTTTTCACTATCAAAAATTTTAATTTTGCTACTTGTATGGAAAGAGTATCAAAGTGTAAATAGGCTTCCTCTGAAAACACATTTCTGAAACGGGAACTTTGTTATTTAAAAAATCCAAATTCCACTCTAACAAGAAATCCTCTCTGTTCCGACACATTATGTGGTGAGCCCTGTGTCGTAGTGAGGGTACAAGGATAGGAACAATAGTTAATTCAACAACTCTTTATTAACTGGGTTTGGACACTAATTAGGGATCTTCATGACATCTGCAGTTGAGGAGGTTGCAGCAGAGATATGTGGCATCTGTAGATGGCTTCGATCCTTTGGCATCTGCAGTTGGGATCCGGCATCAGTGAGTCCAGTGTTGGAGATCCTGTGATAGAAGTATCAGA
>NC_013487.2:3575433-3576210 GCF_000004555.2 Caenorhabditis briggsae | reverse complement strand
CGGCGGGCCCGTCATTTCACTAGTTTCGAAATTTTCAAAAAACACATAAGGGGGGACCCTTATGTGATTTTTTTCGACCAAAAAAATTTTTTTCGAGTTTTTCGATCTTTGTTGATCAGACAGACAAACAATTCGAAATACGAAAAAAAAGGAAAAAAATTATATTGAGAGCTCAAATTTTGGCTCAAAAATACAGAATTTTTGACACCGGGCCTTCCGGGAGGGCCCCGGCCTTGAAAATTTCCTCAGGCCCGGAATTTTACAAGTCTTCAACGAAATTTGAAAAAATGCCTTCAACGAAACTCGAGAAAAATCGATCTGAAAATGTGAGATTCATGCGAGACTTTGAAACAATCTATCTTGGTTCTTGTAAAAGGTACCAAACAACTTTTAAGAGAAAAAATGTTTGTCTTGAAAACATCAACATTTCATTAGTTTACAAATTTTTGATATCTCAAACAGGAAACAAGATAATTAGGTTCAAAGGAACCTCTCTTTAAAGAGTTTCACAGATTTCAAAAGTGAAATTCAATAGTTATTTAAACGTGATGAAAAAAATTGTGAATGAAAATTGCTCCTAGGAAAAAAACGTTTTGAAATATTTAAAAAAATACAACGACGTGTATTTTTTTTTAAAGCCCTTGGCCCATTGACCTCAGCGAGACTACTATAAAAAAAGAGGAAAGTGAAGGAAACAATCAGGGCCTGGGGCCTGGGGCCTGGGGCCTGGGGCCTGGGGGCTGGGGACTGGGGCCTGGGGCCTGGGGCCTGGGGCCT
>NC_013487.2:3559779-3574848 GCF_000004555.2 Caenorhabditis briggsae | reverse complement strand
CCTAAAAATTAAAATATTCACTGATGATGGGACGCCTTTTGTTTTTGATCATAACTTGAGAACGAAAAAAAAATATCGAAAAACTGTTAACGCCATTTGATTTAAAATGAAACAATAACATAGAAAAAGTGGAATTAACTTGGTCCCTGTGATGAAAGTAGGTGAAATGAACGATTTCCGAAAGATATCCTTCCAGCTTCGGACAGCCGAAATCGACCTTTTTCCATTTCACCTATTTTCACGATACGAAACAAACCAATAACATTTGTCTAATAGTATTTTTCAAGTCGTTGATAAGATTACATTCTTCTGATTATGTTAAAAAAATAGTTTGGCCGTTTCTATCAAGTTTAACTATAGATGTGCCCTGTCACATGTCAAAATTTTGCTTTTTTCAAGATGATGATTTTAAGAAATGGTACGGCATTTGAAAAATTGACTTTGTATGTCGCAGGATTTTATTTCAAACACTCTAGGCAAACGATACGCAGATAAAAATCACAAAAACAAGTATGCCCCTCATCATACCGGCCGCCGAGGACAACGAATTCAAAGAAGCCAAGTACCAAAAATCGATATTTTTCGGCATAACTTGTGTGTGCATGATTTCCCCCGGGGTATTGATATGTTTCTATAGTAAATCAAATGTGCTGAATTCAATGGTCATAATGAAAAAAAAGTTAACCTAGGATTTTTGAGATATCGAAAATTTTTTTGGTTTTTTTAAAAAATCAATATTCCAATAAATAGGAAAAAAATTAAAAAATTATATTCTCAAATGTTCAATTAATTGTCTATCTACTGTTTTTTAAGTTCCAAAAAACGGACATGAACTGACAAAGTTATGATTTTTTGAAAATTTAGGCGTTTTTTGGTACTTTTTGGACCATAACTCCCAAAAACAATTTTTACCAACTATTCCGTTTGGAATCTAAAATAACTTTTTACGCTCTCTCCAACCATATAGGTCTCGATTTTTTTCGAGGGTAACACTTGGGAGTCATTTCATGGCAGACAATCAGAAACTTCTAGGACCTCTAGGTCGCCGAATCAAATTTATCACAATAGTACCCGAACCCGCCTTGCTAAATAAGATCATTTTTCGAAACAATAAATTAAAAATCCCACAAAATTATCTTCACATACTTTGCGATTTATAACTTTTCCTTTATTACAATTATCTATAGACACATTATTCTAAAAATCATAGAGATCACAAAAAGGAGAGCCACAGTTCCAACTTGATCATAAGAAGCTCCATCAGTAATTTGAGTGGAATTCTCGCTCGATTCGGATCCAGCTCCACTTCGTGCTGATGCCTTCTGAACCGGAGAACACAATCCATCATCGTTCACGAATCCTTTGTCACAAGCAGTTCCCACAAAAATAATACACAAAGCAAAACAGTGAACGATTTATTTAAGTGAAACAATTTTATCAAACAGCTCCTTCCAATCATCTGGACTGTAATCATGCGCATCTTGTGGTGATAAACCACTGAAATCGGTGTTCTTGCTGAGTCCCGAATAACATTTCACCTGAAAAAATTTTAAAAATTAAAACCAATTTGGAGTGTATAACAATTTTGGGGACTTTTTTTTCATATGAGGATTATAGTGATCTAACTTTCTCCACAAGATTTTTCTAGGTAATCTTACTATTAGTTAAAGATCCGAAAATGACCAGACATGCAGCTGGTGTTTCTTCTAGGCCATTCACTATGGTTGCCTAACTTTAGCGAATTGAGATTTCTAGGCCACCAAAGTTTATGGTACAAAAATAGCGTAACATTCAACTTGTGTTTTCTAGGCCAGTTACGATGATGACCTAATTTTTAAGAGTTGTGGTTTCTAGGCCACCAATTTTTAAGACCAAGTAATGGCCTCATTATATCATTGTTTGTTTTCTAGCCCACTTTTAAATGATGGCCTAACTTTTGCAAGTTGTGTTTTCTAGACCACCATGATGTATTGCTTAGAAAATTTTAAGTAGAAAAAACGAACCTTCAATTTTTCCATTTTATACTTGAGTGCCGTTTGGAACTTGAATTCGAATGGTTGATGAGACCGGAAAAAAAGGAATTCCTCGCATCTGTCGATTGCAGTTTGACAATTGAAAAAGTCGGCCAATTTCAAAGTTCCGAGATTTTTTCGTCTGAAAATATTGATTTTTTTTGGAAGTTTTTTGGAATTTCAAAACTTCAAAGTTATGTAAACATTAAAACATTTTTTTTTCTGAGATTGTGGAGTTTTAGATAATCATAATTGTTTTTATGACATTCAGGTTTTTTGAAATTTCAAAAATTGTCTGAAAATTGTGATTTTTTGAAAATTTGTCAAATTCCGAGAAAAACAAACTTTTCCAGAACTTTGAAGTTTCATACAATTAGATTTGTAGAAAAGCCCGTTTGGATGAAAATTACAATTTCTGAAAAAATCGAAATTGGTTAAATTTCGAAAACTGCATTTTCACAAATTTCGAATTTTCGAATTTCTAATTTCCTTACCTTCAACCACTGAAATTCCATAAACAAGCTCCAAAAACATTTGAAAAACATTCGGATCGATATCCTTCAATTCGATTTCCGACTTTCCAGATTCCGAGAAGTTTCCATTAAAAAGAGATTTGAAATATGTCGAATGAAAGCTGAGCAACATTTTGGAGACGAAAAACTTCTGGTCCCCAACCACCAAAACGACATCCGACGACTCTTTTGCCACGTCATCAGAAAAATTTTTGGATTCAATCTGCATTATTCCAGTCGTTTCACTGATTCTCACTCGAACTTCCACTGTTGCCGTTTTATTGATTTCATAGTTTGAAAATTCGTTTTTCGAAATGTGCATTGAATAAAAATTCTTCTCATCTTGAGTGAACAAATACGATCCAGTTCGGAATGATTGTCCCCCAACGAGTATATCGAAATTGGTTTTAATTGACCAATCATGAGATTGGAATTTCTCGCAGTTCAGTCCAATGCGTAGATCACCATCTTGATACTTGTACAATTTCACAGCCCTTAAATAAGACTTTTGACTTAATTCGAGGTTAAGGGTCTCAAGAAATTATAAGGAGGCGAGGCATGAGAATTGAGCTCACAACTTCAACTCGTCAAGGGGCTTACCTACAGTACCGGTCAATGAGATATACAAGAACTATTTTTCAGTAGATTTTCGGCAATTTCGATCATTTCAGGAGTCATTAAAAACTTTGCACGGATTTTTTGAAATCTCCTAGTTTTTCAGCTATTTGCCGATTTCTGAAAAACAACTGCTTTTCCACGTTTTTCAGTACAATAGCGAGCCAAAAAAGGTGTACGTCTGAAATCGGAAAATTGCTGAAAAGCTAGAAACTTTCGAAAAGTTTTGTAAATGCAAAGTTCCCAGTGTGGATCTGATTCACACCCTCCAAAATTTTTAAAAGGATTGGAAACTTGACAGACTAGTTCCAGACTCCTGAAAATGGTCGAAACAACTTTTCTGGACTATTAATCTGGTATAGGGCGATTTTTTTGAATTTCAAATAGTAAATTTTACCAAAAAGCACCGAAATGTTTCTCCACATTCCCAACCATTTCATTTTGTTTAGCCAATCCATCGATATTCTTGAAGACGTGCGTGATCCCAAAATTTTTCTCTTCGGTAGTTGACATTTTGGAACTGCAAATACATATTTGTGCAAAATTTTGAAATTCCTGAAGTTTCTAAATATATTTCGTATCCAAAACGTTTTTAAATTTTCCAATTCTTGAAATTCCGAAACTGGGATTTCTGAAATTTCAAACTTTTGTGTTTCTGAAGTTAGGTTTTTTATTATTTTGGAGTTTCGAAAACTGAAATTCCTGAAACAATAAAATTGTAATAAAATTTCAATAAAGACATTTCGAAACTTTTTTCTCAATACTTGATTTCAAAAATTTCAACTTATGGAATTTCTGGGATTAGAAAAATTTTGAATTTCAGGATTTGTGGTATACTTGAAAAATTTAGTTTTTGAGTTTTTGAAATTGCTGAACTTTTGAAAATATTCTCGATTTTCCCAATTTCTCGAAATTCTATAAATTCTGAATTTTTAAAAATTTCAAACTTTTGTATTTTCCGAATTTTGCATTTTCCAATTTTTGAATGTTCCGTATTATTGAATTTTTTAACCTTGAATTTCTAGATATTTGGAATTCTTCTAAAATTTTCAAATTTTCCGATTTTCTTGAGAATTTCTAAGTAAGTACTCACCTCAAAATTTAGTCAAGTTGTAGGAAAGTTGAAACAGAGAATTAGCTATGGAAACAACTATTTTTCTAATATAAAAATGTCCTCTAAAAATGTATTGCAAAAGTGTTGCGCTTTCGTAAGCAAAGCGGAGAGACTGTAGAAACAGAGGAGGGTCTTGAGAAATAAGAGTTAGCAATGCAACAAAAAGTAGGAGAAGAAGAAGGAGGCAAAAATTGTGATATTGTCAATTCAAAACAATCGCGCGGATGAACGCACACACAAAGAAGTAAACAACCTGTCGAGACGCTCCGCCCCTTTTTGAGGCGCGGTTTTGTGGGCGTGCAAAGGCGCCGCACAGTTTTTTCATGGTTTTTCATTCAAGCCATTTTTTGGTAATTTTTCCCCAAATTTCGTTCGAATTTGAAGACAATTTGGCTATTTTGTGAAGGAATATATACTGTTGATTGAATAAAAGTTGAGAAACAATTTGTTTTGATTTATTGCTCTCTTCATTTTTACCTCAAATCAGAACAAATTGTTTCTCAACTTTTATTCAATCAACAGTATACATTCCTTCACAAAATAGCCAAATTGTCTTCAAATTCGAACGAAATTTGGGGAAAAATTACCAAAAAATGGCTTGAATAAAAAACCATGAAAAAACTGTGCGGCGCCTTTGCACGCCCACAAAACCGCGCCTCAAAAAGGGGCGGAGCGTCTCGACAGGTTGTTTACTTCTTTGTATGTGCGTTCATCCGCGCGATTGTTTTGAATTGACAATAGTAAACAGCACGTTTGAAGGTGACGAGAAGGAAAAATTAAAAAAATGAGAAAACATTTTTTAAAGTTTAAAACTAAAAATGTGATAACATGTGAAAGTTGAAAATCAGAAATTGGATTCAGGAAGTCCTTGTATTGATAAAGTGATAGTGGTTTTCAATAATTCACACAAATTTTGATTTTGAGTTTTGTTCTCAATAGATAGTTTAGCGTTAGAATTTTCTCATGAAGCTAAGAAATTGAAAAAAAATTGTGGTTTTTTAAAACAATATTTGACTTTTAACATAATATCAGAAAAGGTTTAGATGCCGCATAAATAAGAACATTTGTCATCCATTTCTGGAAACTTCCGGGTTTTGAAAAATGTCTTCAATTTCCTCCAAAATGGACACTTTTTTGTTTTCAGAACTATTCTGTAGGTGGTCTAGAAATGGCGGGAACTCAAAAACACGTCTTCTAGACATTTCTAGATTATCAAAGTTTACTCGACAAACAGTGACAGTAGTCGACAGCAAAATGGTGTCAGCAGCGGTAGTGTGGATGAATATTGAGTAGTTTGCAAATCAGTTTGCGCATCAATAATAAAACTGTCAGAAACAATAAAACAGATCAAATGAAGTAACTATAACAAAACAGATCAAATGAAGTAACTGCAAAAGTCATTTGTTTTTGCAAAAGTCATTTGTTTTCAGAATTTTCAAAAAATTCAGGATGGCATACACTTCATACTTTGAAGCACTGGAAGAATGTCAGCTAAGTTCCTTGGAGTATCGCAGGCTCTATAATGATTTGGTCTACACGTATAAAATTATTGTTTCCAAAGAAATTATCATGGAGGTTCCAATTTTCGAAATATTTAATTATGTTGGATCATTGCGACGTCGCAAATACTATCTCAAATCACTTATCAAAAACTCAACAAAAATATCTTCTCAATTTCTCTCTAATAGAGTAATCAGATGTTGGAACTCTTTACCCGCCAATGTGTTTCCGGTGAAGCCCTCGTCAGCGGCTTTCAAAAATCGACTATTATCCTGTGATCTAAAACATTTCCTTGTCTTGAATTCAACTAATTACTAACTCGGTTTTTCCTTCATCTCCCAATTACTACAAATGTATGTCCCTGTTATATCTTCTAGTTTCATAGACATTTCACGTGTTAGTGGTTTTCTCCCCTTTGTTGAAATAAATAAATAAATAAATAAAATAAAACAGAAAAAAGTTAAGAGTATCAACTTATTTATGATAAGTGGGAGAACAATCATGTCCTCTAAAAATTAAGAAAGTCACGAAAAAGAATCGTTGCTAGAATCTGGAAACAGTGGACTTCAAATGCTCGGAGGAAAAATGCACCCAATTTCAGAGACATTATTTTTCGATTTTTTGAACTAATTTCCTAAAATTTTTCGTAAGTTATAAATGACTCAAAAACCAAACTAATATGCATTTTCTGTAAAACATACAAATAACTGAATAGAAAATGATATCTCCTAAAAAATTTTATGACAGACATGTATTTGTTTGATCACTATTTTTTGTAGTGTTACAGATTTGGAATCCAGTGCAATGTCTGAAAAATTATGAACATCCCTTGTCGCATTTTTGATGTAGACAGACGCATTGTAGAATTGGTAAATGCCACAGAGACGTATTGATTGAAAAAAATTTAGTGTTTCAAATCTTCATTTTGAAACTGGCTTCTTCTCAAAAACTTTAATGATACTATGTAACCCATGGCTTTATTGAAACAGAAATACAGGTTATTTGTTCTGAAAACATTTCAGTTTGATAAATTTCATTAACTTAAAAAATTAATATAATTAATGTAGTATACAAGCACACATCCGAACGATCGCACACGAATAAAACTAATCATATAAGGTTTCTATAGCAGTAAAATTTAGAGTGATTTATAGAAAATGAGACAAAAAACTACATTCTTTAAGTTTGAGAAATCAAGGAATTTGAGAGTCAGTGGGCTTGAAACAGAAAAGAAGAAATGAATTGTCGTATTTCCAAGTACAGTAAAACATGTATCAGAAGGGCCTCTTTAATAACAAGGCCCTTATAGTAGAAGGGCCCCTGCATTAGAGGAGCCCTGTGATGAAAGGAGCCCCTTCAAAGTGTGTTGTCTGAAATTAAAATGTTCCTTACGTTTTCAGTAAAAACATATTCCGGAAGTCCCAAAAAAATTGGAAAGTACTTCGAAAAAATTACTCAATGTTGTGAAGTTGATAGATTTTCATTAATGTTTTAGGAGAATTCATTGCATTTTTGGGCGTCGCCGGTCACTTCTGGCCGGCGTTTGGTCGGCTTCTGGACGGAGGTTGGTCAGATTCCGGCAAAGGCATTCGGAAGCCGACCAAGCCTCGATCGGAAGCCGACCAAGCCTCGACAAACTTCCGGCCAACTTCGGACCTCATAACAGCAGGGGCCGGTTTTCTTCGCGCTTTTTCTCATGTTTTATAGTAAAACAGTACATCGTATTGTATTTTATTTATTACAAAAAATAATACATATAAGGGGGATTTAGAAAAAAATTACGAAAGTCGGAACATCATCACACAAGACACGCTGGTGAGAAGTTGGCCCGGAAAACTAACTTCATGTTCTTGTTCAACGCATATTGGCCATCTATCTACTTTTCAAACACCGCCGATCCCTCAGATGGCATGTACAAAAGCTCATGATAGATGGAACTGGTGAGTCGACGAACTATTATAGAACGATCGGGTTCATGTGGGCTATGTACTTGCCGTCGGCGCCGTTTAGGCTGTCCGGTTCGCAGACGTATTGGATTGATGAGCCGAATGAGAGTCCTTCTCGTTTGGATCGTTGATCAAGACGAAGCTGGAATTTGGAGTTTAGGTTTCGAAGGATCTAGGGGTTTAAAGATCCAAGGATCTAGGGACCTAGCGATCCTCAGGTTCTTCGAACCAAAAGCTCCTGCGCACGTACCACGCGATCAGATTGCTCTGATTGACACCGTAGTGACTCGTCATATCGTAGTATTCTCGGATATCTCACGGAACAGCGGTGAGCATTGTCGTTCAAGGCGTGAGCTGTTTCATCTTTGATGACACTCAGATGTACTACGATCTACAAGTTTCACAATTTTTTGAATCACATTTCTATGTTTTTACCTTTTTGTGAACTTTGGATTCCAGTATCAATTTTTTTCTGCCCGAATACGTGTTGCCACCTTCCTTCTGAAAATCATCATAAATACGTTCACAAAATTATGTATCTTACGAAGTTGTCTCTTCGACCTGGATTCGATATTCTGACGAATCCATTCATCTTTTCTTTTTCAGATGTCCTCACTTTAATTTCGAATTCCTTACTTCAAACCAATTTGTGAAAGTCCTATATTCGAAACCAAATTTTTGATAATACCACCTAAAAGGTTTTTCATTTTAGAACAGAAACGACAAAGAAAATTAGATGAATTACACTAAAATAGGAGAAAAAAGAATAAAATTTGATTTCGAAAAGAAATGCTAATGCACGCAACGCGAGGCACGCGTCGCCTTTAAAATTCGCCCAAACATCGCCCAAGATTCGCCAAGGTGGTGGTGGTCGGCGCAGTTGCCACAGGTCTAGGAACTTCCGGTTAAAGGTGGGGGACATGAAAAAAATAATGTTCTTGAAATTCCGTTCAAAGATGCCTCTCGAGGAGTTGAACTTGTGAGGGCGATGATTGAGGGTGCGGCGCCGCTACCGACTGAGCCACGCGGGCAAAGAGAAAGCGCACGCCCGATTGCATACATGAAGGCGAGGACGACAGCTGTACGCAGAGTGACATTAAGCGTTGTACACCGTCACGGTAGAATGCATACACTAGCTACAAAAAAACTACGAAAAATCTCCTGTCCCTCCAACTTCAAAGAATTCCACTCTTCCAAAAAGTCCGCTCGAATCCAGTGAAAATTTTCGTGGCGAATCCCCGGATCATCTGTTATAGATAAGAATAACAAAAGGTTTTAACTTCAAGCAAGATTATCTTTCAATACCCTTGCTAAATTAAAAAAGAGGCCATGCCGCGAATTGAAAAAAATTGAAAAAAGAAACAGAAATTTTATGTACAATTATCTCATTTTCAGCACAAATAAGTGTAGCAAAACGCAAAAATTAGCAGAAAACACAAATAAAATAAACCAAATAATGAAAAAATAGAAATCAAGAAAGATTAGCAATCGCCTCCTTAAACCGATGTGTTCCGTGATGAATCAGTGGAGCGGCATCTTGAATGCTTCGAAACGCCATCGAGTCGACTGAAATTTAAAAAAAATGAATGGATTACTGTAGTTGAGTCAATCAGAACTAATCAAACTTGGAAGATTACGGTGATCTTTTTTTTCACTGATGTGCCGTTTATGGAAATTTGTCAAACTTAGGACCTCTACAAAGGTTGCACAGGTTTTTTTAAAAATTCTTTTCAAAATTTCAGGTTGTACTAAACAAAAATAGAACTTCATTTTTGTAGTTGTCATCTTTTCAACTCAATTCTATTCTGAAGAGATATGCCGTTTGGAACCAAAAATGCTGAAAATGCCTGTGGCGCCAATTTATGACCGCCTATCTAGCTTCGTTGAACTTGTGTAAAAAGTTGTCAAGTCCAAATTTAAAGCTCTAATTCTGGTTAGTATACTCTGAAAATTTCAGACGATTTGAAAAATTCTGAACCACTTTTGTAGGGGTCCAAATTCTGATTAGTTTACACTGAAATGGTCAAAATGTGATATCGAATTGTGACTGTTTCAACGAATTATTATTGACTTTTTTTTTCTGGAAAGAATGTTCCAGTACTGTAATAAGGAAAACTGTACCTCGATTCAAATCCGTCAACAAACTGTCCCGGTTAACCTCGGCGAATCGATGTCTATAGTTGATTGGAATTGTTTCGGTCATGCACTTATACAGCAGGATGCACAGAATAGGCTCATCGAAATTGGCCGGTTGAATGAGACGAGAGATATTGCGGACCAAGTTTCCGAATGCGTCTTGGATGTGTCTGGAAATAATTTTTGGAGAACATTCCAGAAATTTCTCTGAAGATTTTGTATTTTGGTTGATCGATGTAGAATTATATTTCTACTTATTGAAAATTGAAGGTTTATTGAGTAAGCTATGCTCTGTGAGGTTATTTATTCTTATGACGGAATAAGAGCTTACTGAAGTGAGGGGTTTAGAGATTACGTACAATTTTAGATTATTGAAATTTTTTGGTTTAAAAAGTTGTTTGGTTTTTTTTTTGGGATTTATTTTCTGGAAAATGTTTTTTTTCAGATTCAAGAAGGTTCTTTCCTAAAACCAGCTCTGTGCAACCACGCTCCACTGGACAAAAAAGTTTTCAGTTCAAAGTTTCTCACCTGAACGGATCGATATTCGTCTGAATGTCGCACTCCAGAAACTCGTTGAACGCGATATCGCTCAAATCCACATGCAACTGAAAATCATGAAAATTTGAAGTTTTGAATTTGGCACCAAGCCAATTACCATATTTGGTAGGACGAGGCGATCCAATTGAAGGCCTCCACGGGCACCGGTTTGAAGGCAAGCCTCGAAGACGTACAGAAGGAGGAGGATGTCTCCAAGAGGGTCATTCTGGAAAACCACTGTTTTAAGAGATTTATAAGGGGGTTGGGTTTTTAATCTGGAATTATTCTATGAAAACGATATAAAGGACGCTTCAAAACTAACCATTTAGAAACCAGACGCATTAGAACCGGTCATTTCGCAACCTTGAACAAAAATTTGTGGTTTAAAACGTTCGATTGTGAGTTGACTGGTTGGTTGCGAAATGCTCAGTTCCAAAATGAAAGTTTCTAAAACGTCTGGTTGCAAAACAAAAATCACAGTTTCCAAATATCCATAAAGGTTTTGATGTTTTCACAAATAGTAATAGGAAACTACGATATGATTCCTATCATTTCGCAACTGTTCTAAAACGTCAAGTGGTCACTCACCATCATCTTACTGCCAGTCTCCACAAACGGAATGTGCAAGTGTTCTGTGATTTGTACGAAAAACGGACATCCCAAACAGACACGTCTCAACATTTCAAATTCCCGGTGCATCGAGAGAATCAAAGTGGTACGGTTGGCAGAGGAGGGCATCTGGAATAACAAAATTGTTTTGAAATTTGGACTGTTCCTTTAAAGATCTATGTCGTAGCTCAGCTATTAGCAACTTGGCACCTCCAACATTGCACCCACAAATTCAACTCCTTGAGGATATTATCAAAATTCGAGAACAATATTATTTTCATGTCCACCACCCTCAGAAATCCTCTCAAACCCAGTGAAAATCTCTATAGGATCATCTGTTGTTAAGAATTTCGAAAGTCTTGAAATTCAAAAAAGATCATCCCTCCTTAACCTCAAAATTCTCGAATTCCGGCTAAAACTTTGAATTGAAGAAGTATTTTAAAGCTGAATGAATTCCTAGTGGATTTTGATTGAATTCCATGTTTCATATCAATTTGATGAAACAGTTACAGTAGTGGAAAATAATTTTGGACCCCTACAAAAGTGGTTCAGAATTTTTCAATCTCTTTGAAAATTGCAGAATATACGAAAGAAAAATTAGAGCTTTAATTTCGTAACTGGCAATTTTTTGTCAAAATACAACCAAGCGAGATAAATGGTCCTAAAATTGCACCACTAGGATTTTAGATTTTGGGTTCCAAACGGCATATCCCTTCAGAATGCAACCAAGCAAAAAAGTTGTCAATTACAAAAATAAAGCTCTACATTTGTTTAGTATACTCTAGAATTAGTAGCAATCCGGCACTCCCAACAGTGGACCCACAAATTCAATTCCTCGGGGATCTTATTAAATTAACTATATTTTTTCTTGAGAACTATATTTTTTCCATGTGTTATTAAGAATTTCAAAAGTCTTAAAATTCAAAAAAAGATTATCTCTCCTCAACCTTGATATTCTCGAATTTCGGCTTAAATATGTATTTGAAGTGGAAAATTATTCCGATGCCTAGATTAGTTGAATTAGCTGTTTCTTATTAAATTGATGAAACAGTTACAGAAAGATTTCAGATTTTCACAATTCCAGGTATTAAAAATGTAGATCCTTACCAAGTAGTTCAGGTGATTGTTTCAATTTTTCAGAATCGCAAATTTCTTCAATTTTCATTATAGCGAGGGTGTCATAAGAAGAAATGCAAAACAAGCGAGACTTTTGGAGTTAAAGGGGATAATCTTTCTCTCAAAATTCAAGCCTTTTCTTATTCTTATTAGTAAAAGATGATCCGGGGGTTAACCTCGAAGATTTAAATTTGACTTGAGAGGATTTTTTGGAATAATTTTGAAAAAAATCGAATTTCTTGAAAGACTTACTATTAACATTCAAAAAAAATTACCCTGGCTTAACATAGAAGTTTTTGAGTTTTAAAAATTGAACTAATGTTAATTCTTATTAGACTAGCAATTCTACTTTTTCTGGATTCTCATTAGACTAGCAATTCTAATGTGTCCTATTAACTAGCTGATGAAACAGTTACAATTAGATGTTCCATTCTGACTGTTACGGGGAAAAATGTGTCAATTACAAAATTGAAGTTCATATTTTGTTTAGTAAAATCTGAAATTTTCAGGCAGTTCGAAAAATATTAGACTTCTTTGTAGGTCCTCAAACTTACCACTTCAAAGTGTTGCCGTTCTGCGGCAAGTCTATGTCGGAACATGAGAATTTCATCGATCAACTGGACGGAGCTTGGATTCATCGTTTTATGAAGACTCTGACTGTTTTGAGAGGATGACGATGTTCGTTTGGCTTTGACATCTGAAAAATGGAGATTTTTGCAATTGCGAGCGCAGCTATTTGGCCTTGTAACTTTGCTCATAGACAAGACCCAGCATTTCAAATAATTTTATAGGCCTCTTATTTTTATATCATATCCAATAAAATTAATTTGAGATAATCGAGTTTGAAGGAAGTTCTGACTCACCTTGTGGCATCATTCCACTGGTGACACACTTTAAGAACCGACAGAACCGGCAGCTTCCTCCTCGCTTTGTTGGATCTGAATCGTTTCCTCCTTGAGTTTGAAGACGTCAACCTGACTTACCATGAGTAATATTGCACTGTCTGTTAGAGCACGAATACACCTTTTGGTCAGAAACACTTCTTCGGAAAAATGCTCCACAAGCCGCGCAACTGATGGCACCAAAATGATAACCCTCGGCTTTGTCCGAGCAAATTGAGCAGATCATTTCTTGAGGTGGAGCGCTGGAAAAAAGAAGTTTTCGGTGCAACAAGGTTCGAAGGTTAGGTATTAAGATTCTAAGATCCTAAGTTAGGACGTCTAGCAATTGGGTACTTTTTCTGAAGACAATTGGAGCTCAATTATCCCAACTTCTGTAAGAGATATAAACATTTTGTCAACTGATAAAATAATTGTGATATTATGATAAACAGTTTATCAGTTGACAACTTTTTGATATCTCATATAGGAACCAAGACAATTTAGCTCAAAGTGGAAAACTACTCTGTTGAAAACTGGGGTGCAGTACAATTTGATCCCCAGGAAATCTGCATTAGAAGTCATCCGATTAGACTAAAAATATTCTGGGTGCACTAAAGAAAACTAGAGCTTTAATTTTGCAGTTGAGACCTTTTTGTACAAATTCATTCAAATGATATATATCAAAATGTTTGTGACATTTTACAAAGCATTTTATCAGTTAACGGATTTTTTATATTTCTTATTGGAACCGAGATGATTGAGTGGAAAGTTGACGGGGTCGCTATTATCTCGGTGTTTTCCTGTTTCATAATGGCAATGAATACAGTTGAAGTATATTTTTTCACTGTAGCCATTCTTTGAGCTATTTTCAGTTTCACGCGCTCCAATTATTTCAGACCTTTTGACTAATAAAAATCAAGTTATTTTTCAATTCAAAATGGGTCAATTTAGCATCGCATAAAAATTTCTTTCTGTTTCAAAAGGCCCATAAAAATTGGGGAACAATGAATTGTTTAATAGTATCATCTTGGTTAGTGATATTCTTTCTAAACAATCTACAGTAACCCACTTACCTGCTCCAAACCGCTGGGCTGTAGTCCATTGTCCAATAGCACTGGCTACTACTATTCCAATCAGTACTTGTCGAATAAAGATTCATGAATAAAAGGAGGCGGGGTTACCTTTTCCAGAATTCCAGGACAGGTATGGGATATACAAAAAAACACACTCTCTCTCGACGCGACTTGACAAATTTTTATACTAGTTTACAAGACTTTAATCCTTAAAGGGGAGGGGTGGGAGAAAAAAGGTTCCAGTTGTCTCCCCCTCGGATTATCCTCACCCCGAGGAGAGGTATCGATAGGCCGAGTTGATAAGAGGGGAAATCCATCTTCATTGGGAATGATACACTGATTTGGCACAAGAGGATGATGAAAATCGGTGTGACTTCTTCTTGTGACGTTGCGGCTTGTTGTCGTAGGGAATGAGTCAGGAGACGTCTCGCAAAACTTCCTGGACTACAACTTTTTTTATCTTTTAAGAAGATTTGAAGCTTCTGGAGAAGAGGATTGGAAAGGTTTGAAAATAGGAAATAAGGAAGTCGGTTTTATTTTTGTATAACTTTTTTTGGTTCCGGTTTCGGATGAATCACTCATTCATTATTCATAAGTGCCGATTCTGACAACTTTTCGATATTAAAATTCTGAGATCTTTTTACGTTAGAAGTAAAACTTTCCTTCTGACGAAAATGACGAAAATGAAACATGGGTTTGGGCTGAAAATCTTGGAGATTTTGGATTTCGGGTTATCGATGTAGAATTATATATTTTACTTATTGAAAATTGAAGTTTTATTAAGTAGAATGTGGTCAGTGGTGTTGTTTATTTTTGTGACGAAATAGGTGCTTACCTGAGGGGTTTAAAGATTACGTACAATTTTAGATGACCGAAAATTCTGCGTTAAAAAATTGTTTTTGGTTTTTTTTTAACTTCTTTCTGGAAAATATATATGTTTTCATAATTAAAGGTGGTGTACGGTGAAATTTTTTATTGCATCAAAATGTGCAGAAATGCATGTAGATTGGCATAAAAA
>NC_013487.2:3554225-3559769 GCF_000004555.2 Caenorhabditis briggsae | reverse complement strand
TATCTGGAAGAAAAATTGACAAAAACCTAGAAAACTTTTGAAAAAACCGAACAAAAAGTGAAAACAAGCGAAAAAATTTTAAAAGTTTGAATTCGCGCGCTTTTACACACCGGGCGGCCTAGAAAAAACCTAGTCCCTAAGGGCTTTCAGCGTATTTTTCGATGCGTTTTTCTCGATGAAGGAATTTTTTTTGAATTTTTTCTTTATTTTTATGTCAATCTACATGCATTTCTGCACATTTTGATGCAATAAAAAATTTCACCGTACACCACCTTTAAGAAAATTGCTTTCTTTTCCAGATTCGAGGGAGTTCTTTTCAAAAATCGCGGCTTCAATCAGATCTTAGCTAAAAATTCGAACGGAAAAGGTTCTGTTCAGTAGGGCGCTGTTTTATTTTTATCAATTTAAGCTGATAAACCGGGGTTCAAAAAATTTAAATTTGCCATTTTCTCAAAATTTTCTCTCACTACGATTGTTGATCATGCTAAAACAAACATTTTAAATCTGGAAACAAACTAAGGGCATTTTTTGAGGAAATTTCGAAAATCTGCGAAAATATAACTAATTTTGCATGGCTAATTTTGCAAACCCATTTTTCAGTACGATGTTGTTAAGCTGCGTTCAAGGTAGCCTCCAGGAGCTGGAAGTTGCGTCCAAAGCTGCCAATTTTTCCAGGTTTTCCAGGGACACAAAACTTTGATTTTCCTCGTTGTAGCTGGGGTTTTTTTCGCGATCCGGTGTAAATTAGCAAGAAACCTTCTTTTTTTGGACCTCAAAACGATGCCGAAGAAAAAAACACGGTTTTGTGTCCCTGGAAAACCTGTAAAATTGGCAGCTTTGCACGAAATTTCCAGCTCTTGAAGGCTACTTTGAAGAGAGAGAGAGAGAGAGAGAGAGAGAGAGAGAGAGAGAGAGAGAGAGAGAGAGAGAGAGAGAGAGAGAGAGAGAGAGAGAGAGAGAGAGAGAGAGAGATAGAGAGAGAGAGAGAGAGAGAGAGAGAGAGAGAGAGAGAGAGAAGAACCATTGAATTTTCAACTAAAATTCTGCAACAAAAACACCATTTGGAAACAGCAAAAAAAGGAATGAAACTTTAAAAAAATATTTTTGTCAGCGGAAAGTTTGAAAATAAGTGAAATGAATATTTTTAAGGTTTTCTCTAAACTTCGAATTTGGCTTCAAATGATTCGAATGGTTCCTTGTCCAGATTCTTTTTAGAAAAAGTCTCTGTTTCTGAATTCACATTTTTGGGTACCTTAAAGAAAATCTCAAAAAAGAATGCCTAAAAATAATCTCAAAAAGTGACCGAAGCTGGAAAAATAGGGCTTTCCTCAAAATTTAGAAGTTCAGGTCATTTTAATAAAATCATTGATCCGGTTTTCGTTTCAGGAAATAATTGAATCGGTTTTTAAAAAGTTGAAGCTTTCAGTAAAATATGAGATACACTAGTTTTATTACCAAATCGTTTAAAAACATTAAAATTCATAATTTGAGTAAAAATATACATTTTAGATCTGAACGAAATCACTGTTTCCGAATTAAAATTTACTGGAGAAGTTTCCAACTTTTCAATTTCGATATCATAGAGCAAGGGCAACTGTAAAGGATTCAAACACACAGTTTTCAAAAGTAAAGTTCACTTTCGAATTCGGAAACCTTTTTTAAATGACAGTAGTAAAAATTCTGAAAACGCAAAATACTCCAAGGCTATGAAGTTCAGAAAATAAAATAAAAAACCAAAAAGTGTTCATGCTGTTTCAGTAAAATTTTATGCGGTCCAATAAAGTAAAAACACTGATTAGTCCGTTTGAAATGTTGACACATAGTATAATTGGTATACGATTATTGCAAAAATATATTTAAACTGTAGTTGTTGACATTATGAAAAATGAAAAATTCAAGAACGATACTTTTTAAAAACTCTGTTTCTCTGTATTCGTTTCGATGTGTTTTTTTAATTAAATTGACAATCGAATAACTGGAAAGAACAAAAATATGACAATTTGTTTTCCAATCAAAATATAATAATATGTAGACTGTCTACATATTCTTATAAATACTTCCCTCTGTAACGCTGATATTTTTAATTGTGAGGATCATTCATTCGGATTCAGATAAACCTACACTTAAAAATACGAAAATCGTTATTCTTATTTTGTCAGGATTCGAAACACATGCTCGCCATGAAATGTTTTAGGAGATCTTATTTCCTGGTTTAATAGTTTTTTGTGTTACAGAATTATCATAACATCAGTTAAGTTTAACTAGGGAAGAGCCCAAGTTGGGTGTGGCGATACGGGTGGTGACCTATATCATCTGAAAGCTGACATTTTCCTGATTCCAAATCTGTTTTCAAAAAGTGCCTTGTCGCGTAGTCGCGGTAGTTTTCGAGAAAATTGGGTCGAAAGTTTCAAAAAATGACGTGGATTTTTCATCTCATTTTCCCTCCTCGCGTATATAAGTTTTACTGTGTTGAAAAAATGTGGAAGCGTGGTTGAGAAGTTAGTGAGGAGGAATATGATGTGGGCACTCTCTGGTTCAACTCCCTCGAGCTGCTAAACTTTTTTTGAATTTTTTCTTCGTCTTTTCTGGTGACTGTATCTGATTTCTAGGGGATCCTATATAGTTCCAAATACTCGGAATCGGTTTTAGTTTTGATTTTAAGTGTTTTCCTTGTTATTTCCGAAACTTTTTGTTTTCATCTATTTTTCCACAATTTTCAAAGGATTGTGGTCCATTGAAGATTCTAGACAAACCGCATGTTTCCGATTTTGCTCAAACTATTGTCATTGGTACTATTGGGTACGCTGATTACAGAACTGAAGTCATTTTTTTGCTCCCCAGTCCTGTGAAAAAAGTTATGAGTTATGAAAGTGATTACAGTACTAATTTCCCATTTTTTGGAGTGAGTTTCTGAAGGAATTGTCGACTTTATTTGAAGAACTTTTATCTTCTCTGACTCACTCTCCACGTCATATGTACCCGACTCTTGGAAACACGCAGTAGTCGTTCCCATACCAAAAAAGGGTTCTCCATCATCGCCCGAAAACTATCGCCCCATTTCGCTTACTGACCCATTCGCTCGAATTTTCGAACGATTGGTATGTGATCGCATCAAATGGAATTCCTCCATCAATTCAGTAGTCTTCAACATGGTTTTCTCTCCAACAGATCCTGCACCACCTCTCTAGTTCAATCTGTTTCGAATTATAAAGCTACTCTTTCGAAATACAATACACTAGACGTCGTCTTTTTCGATTTCCGCAAAGCCTTCGACCAGGTACATCATCAACTTCTCATCCAGAAACTTGCTAGCTTTGGAATCCCTAAATCTTACGTAGCTTGGTTCTCCTCGTTTCTCTCTGGTCGAACGTTCTCTGTCAAAATCTACGATTTTATTGGACCCCCTTCCTCTGTCATTCCCTCTGGTGTTCCTCAAGGATCAGTCTCCGGTCCCTTACTATTTCTCATATTCATCAATGATCTGCTCTTAGAACTTGAACAAATCCCCTCTCTTCACCTTGCCGCCTTTGCTGATGATATCAAATTGTATTCTCATGACCCAATCGCCCTTCAAACTGGTATCAACATGGTTGTAAATTGGGCTACCGCCAACCATCTCCCTCTTGCCCACTCTAAAACTGCCCTTCTTCGCCTAGGTTCCCATAATTCGTCCCATCCTCTCAATATTGCGGGTGTC
Source organism: Caenorhabditis briggsae (assembly GCF_000004555.2). Lineage (NCBI taxonomy): Eukaryota > Metazoa > Nematoda > Chromadorea > Rhabditida > Rhabditidae > Caenorhabditis > Caenorhabditis briggsae. The sequence goes on along the minus strand of NC_013487.2, from coordinate 3,556,072 downwards.
ACACTTACTCCCTCCTCCTCCGTCCGGGACTTGATACTCATTACTGATTCCTCTCTCAAATTCTCTGCTCACATCAACAAAATCACATCTCTAGCTCTTCTCCGTTCCAAACAGCTCTTAAAGTCATTTAGATCTAAGTCTCCAGAATTCTACATTCATCTTTTCAAATGTTATGTTCTCCCGATTCTGGAATATTGTTCTGTAGTTTATTCCCCTCCGCCTTCTTCTCGCCTTGCTCTAAAACTAGAATCTCCCTTAAAGGTGGGGGGACATGAAAAAAATAATGTTCTCGATATTTCGTTTAAATATGCCCCTCGAGGAGTTGAACTTGTTGGGGCGATGATTGAGGGTGCGGCGCCGCTACCGACTGAGCTACACGGGCAAAGAGAAAGCGGCCGCCCGATTGCATACATAAAGGCGAGGACGACAGCTGTACGCAGAGTGACATTAAGCGTTGTACACCGTCACGGTAGAATGCATACTCTGGCCCCAAAAATTCCCCGTAAAATCTCCTGTCCCCCCACCTTTAAGATTTTTCTCTAAGTGTATTTTCCAGCGTTGTAATATCCAGTACAGTTACTATTCTGATCGTCTCTCTATCCTCAATATGTTCTCCATTTGACATCGTAGGCTAAAAGCTCAACTAATTCTTCTCTATAAATTTTTAAATGGCTCCGCCTACTTTCCTAACCTAAATGCACATGTCAAATACTCCTCCTCCCCTCGTCGCCCTATGAACTTAATTATTGTTCAGCCCTACTCCTCTGACTATTTTTCTTCAATTGTTCCCCTGTGGAATGCCATCACTTCCCAAGTTACCCGATTTCTCCTACCTTCCGAGTTTGAATCCTTAATTTCTTCCAGTATTACCCGTTATTGATATATTTGCTCCCCTATTTTTCTTTTTCTACCGGTTACATCTTTCCTGTGTCAAATAACTAAACTATCCCGTTTCCCCTCCCCTACTCAGATCGGCCTCGTGAGGGGCATCTTTTCTGAGTCTGTCATGTCCTGCCCTCTAATGTTTTATTCACCTGGTCAATAAATTAAATTAAATTAATTAACTTTGAATGTTATTCATATTTTGTATGCTTGTCTACAATCTGAAGAGGTTTCATCTTTTTTTTCGAAAAAATGTTTTTGAAAAAATCGCCATGGAGTACCCCCTTGGCATTTTTTCAATTTTCGAAAAAAATTTTAATGTGCTAGAATTAGTTCAAAACGAATAGAAACGATGAAGAATCTGTTTTTTTTTGATAACCTATGTCCACTTCTACAAGTCAGATACAGTCACCAGAAAAAACGAAGAAAAAATTCAAAAAAAGTTTAGCAGCTCGAGGGAGTTGAACCAGAGAGTGCCCACATCATATTCCTCCTCACTAACTTCTCAACCACGCTTCCACATTTTTTCAACACAGTAAAACTTATATACGCGAGGAGGGAAAATGAGATGAAAAATCCACGTCATTTTTTGAAACTTTCGACCCAATTTTCTCGAAAACTACCGCGACTACGCGACAAGGCACTTTTTGAAAACAGATTTGGAATCAGGAAAATGTCAGCTTTCAGATGATATAGGTCACCACCCGTATCGCCACACCCAAGTTGGGGTCTTCCCTAGTAAGTCTAACCTATTAGTTACAAGGAAGTGTGAAAATTAATTTTAAATTACCATAAAACCCCATTTTCAATCTGAATTTCTATTTTTTCTTGTATTCTATTATCAGTCTTTCAGAACTTTAATGTCGAATTACTATCTGAATACACGTTTCATGTTTTCTATTATGGGGTTATTCAGCTAGGTAAGAAACCTGGTTCTTTACCGGCAAAAAGGTAAACAACCTAGC
>NC_013487.2:3544274-3553148 GCF_000004555.2 Caenorhabditis briggsae | reverse complement strand
CCTGTTTTGCCAGGTAAAAAACCAGGTTTCTTACCTAGCTGAATAACCCCATTAAATTCTCGGTTAAGTTTAGAAAACTCTGTAACACAATGCCCTATTGTTCCGTTTTTGTCTTCACTATTTTCACTATTATCCCTATTTTCTAAATTTGGCCCTAAATCTAGTTTTATCAAGTTATCAACTTTTGAATAACAGATTTTAATGTCAATTTCCATTTCTTACGGTTTCAAAATTTCGACAAGGTTATTTTTTTTTGCTATTAGACGATCGACAACAAGTTTTCAAGTGTTTCAAGTTTACAAAAATGTTTTTAAAAGTCGGAGGTTCCTAGGACCAACAAAACAATTTATCTAAAACATTTGGTTGCAGAATAAAGTATTTAAAACTGGAGATTCCGTGTCGGATTGTACAAAAGTTAGTGTTTGAGCAAAAAATTAAATCGCAACTTCCCCAAAAAAGTTTACTTCCAATTAAGTACTTTGAGTTGAAGAGACGCTAATACTGAAAAAAAAACAGTTTCGAAAACTTCATTTAATTATCTATTTTGAATTGAAAGTCAATGTCGTTATCAATCAGTTATCGAAGATATACGCTTACAGATTGTGTTAAATAAAGTTCAATTTCATAGTTTTATTGATGAAGAAGTGAATTTATGGGTGAACAAAAGTTACAAAACATTTTTCAGATTCCGAATTTTTAATCATATTCCAACGACTTCTGAAAACTTACTAGACCGAATTCACTTGAAAAGGGAATATTCTAACACGTGATTTAAAAAAAACTATCGAAATAAAATTTGTCAATCTTATTTTTGTAAAATCCTATCAGTGGAAGGATCATACGTATTCAGATTTAAACAAATACTAAAATTTCATAGGTCTCCGAAATTATAAAACTACACAAAAATAGTGATCGAAGAAATACATATTCGTCATAAAATGTTTTGGGAGGTTTTATTTCCTAGTTCACTTTTTTTTCGTGTTACAGGAGTTTTATAAGGTTAGTGTAGTTTAGATAGTTTAGTTTAGATATCATTACATGTTGAGGATGCCTGGTGGAACTGATTTGAAAAATTTCAGACAGAGCGTTCCATTTTTCAAGTTTGTCACTATTTTCAAAATTCTATAATACCGTAAAACCTGTATTGGAAGTCTTATCAAGTGTTTGGAACAGTAAAAAATAAATTTTACATTGAAACACTTGTTTAGAAAAAATTATATTATAGATCTTTCATTTTCTCTATTATTGAATCGGCTTGTATATAGTTTCTCCTAAAGCTTTCGAACTTTTGGCTGAAACTTTTGGCTTTTGGCTGAAAATCTTGAAGATTTTGGACTTTGGGTTATATCTAGATGTAGAATTATTCTACTCATTGTAAATTGAAGTTTTATTATATAAAACATGGTTAGTGGCGTTGTTTATCTTTGCGACGGAACAAGAGCTTACCTGAGAGTTTTAAAGATTATATAGAGTTTTAGATGGTTGAAATTTTTGTTTTCCTGGGAAGAACGGTCCCGAAAACAGGATCTCCGGTGCCATCATAGGACCACCGGTCCCAAGAATTTCGACAACGGTCCCATTGTTTTGACAACGGTCTCATTGTTCCGATAACAGTCCCAAAGTTCCGACAACGTATAAAATTATTGTTTCCAAAGAAATTATCATGGAGGTTCCAATTTTCGAAATATTTAATCATGCTGGATCATTGCGACGTCACAAATACTATCTCAAATCACTTATCAAAAACTCAACAAAAATATCTTCTCAATTTCTCTCTAATAGAGTAATCAGATGTTGGAACTCTTTACCCGCCAATGTGTTTCCGGTGAAGCCCTCGTCAGCGGCTTTCAAAAATCGACTATTATCCTGTGATCTAAAACATTTCCTTGTCTTGAATTCAACATTACTAACTCGGTTTTTCCTTCATCTCCGAATTACTACAAATGTATGTCCCTGTTATATCTCCTAGTTTCATTTCACGTGTTAGTGGTTTTCTCCCCTTCGTTGAAATAAATAAATAAATAAATAAACGGTCCCAATCAGGCTTAATCTGGAACCCCTATTCCCGAAATTCAGAAAAACGGAATGGTCTTTTGAAAATCCAGTGGAAAATTTAACATTCTACTTATACTTGGAAATTTCAGTACTTTTTGTCAGGAATTTGTCACAAAATAATACTTTTTTTGTATCGTAGGCTTAGGCCAAACACCATTTTTCGGCACTGATGTGAACAGCGCGTTTCAGCCTAAGCCTATAATTATAAACCATATACACTCCGAAAAAATTCCTGTACAAAAGTACTGGAATTCTCTATCAGCAAAATGTTCGTTTTTGCTGCTGATATGTGTTTCTTAGTTGAACAAAACTTACAATTTTCCGAATAGGGTTTCCAGATTAAGCCTGGTTGGGACCGTTGTCGTACCCTTGGGACCGTTGACGGAATATTGGGACCTGGAATTTTTTCAGGTTTTCGACAAGAAAGTAATTTTCAAAATAAATCACAAATCAAACCCAATTTCGAAATTCGAACGAAACGATTTTTGTTCAATGGAGCGCGTTTGCCATTTTCTTAAATTTGCACTGGGAAACCTGGTTTTACATAAATCGAATACTGATCAAATTAGGATGGAACACATATTTGCCTAGAAAAACTGGATGAGAATCTAAAAGAAATTTTCACCTTTCTAATTTTTTTATAATTTTCCTGTTTCTTTTTCTGTTTAAAATGTCTGTTTCAGGGCAGTGGTCCGTGAAGACTTTCTTGTAGAAATAGGACCGTGTAATCCTTGGAAAAATTAAATTCCGATGAGTTTATCGTCAAAAAAGACTTGGAAAACACCCTAAAGGGAAAAGCCAGGAAGCTTGGAGCAGACAAGGGATTTTCGGGGTCCAAGCACGAAAGAACTCGATATATTGTCTGAAAATTCTATTTTTCTGCAATTTTGTCAATTTCCATCACGAAGATCGGAAAAGCTAGTCGAAACAATCCACTGAACCATCGAAAAATCATTTCGAATTTATCGCGAGACTACGGTACAGCATGCGCCTTTGACGCAATAGTGCGCATTGGACGCAAACACCAATCGGTACACGCCGACGCGCAGTTGCGGACTAGAGACATTGCTAAGCGCCGTCGACGTCATTTTAAGACGTTTTCAGACCGATTTGCTGCTGTAACTCCGTAAGTCTTTTACTAAAAATTCAGAATAGTAGTCTGGTAACTCCCATTGACTGAAATTATGACAAAATTTGCTGAAATCCGGCATAATGACCCAAAAATGCCAAAGTTTCGAATTTGGCCTAAAATTTTTCAAATTTTCTACTTTTTTGTTACCGCCGTCGGGTGAACGCGTGGCCATGCTTTATGCATGAAAAAGCTCAAATGTAGTCCCCAAAAACGTCAAAATTCTGAAAAATTTGACTGCGTCATCAATTGCGTCATCAAAAATCTGAAATTTTCCGAAAATTCTATAATCCTTCCAAAGTGACTCAAAACGATTCCAATCGATCAATTTAGTATCTAAAAAATTATTTTGGGCAAAATTCTGCACAAAAAGTGTCATTTCGATCGATTTTCGTATTTTCGAAACATTTCGAAAAGTTTGGAAGAGTCCCAAAAGGACTAAAAATCATCTCAATCGATAAAAAATCAATACTAAAAATCAATTTAGGTCGGAATTCATCCGAAATTCGCCGATTTTATCAATGTTTCTAATTTCGAAAAATTACGAAAATTTTCGAAAACAGAAAAAATTCTAGAATCTTCCAGAAAATCACAGAGTAGAGCAAAAATGACTTTAGCAACAATATTTGATGAAAAATTTACAGCATTATTCCTGAATTTCCCAATATCCGTCGCCCATCGCTAATTCTCTCGTGCCTCTTCTATGCTCGTACTCTATGGCCAATATTCAATACAAATTATTGATTTTTCCAGGAGATGAGCAATCGAGCCACAAACCCAATCGATCGAGAGCCAATGGTAGCTCCGGAAAGGAAGAAGGATCGTGTAACTCCAATGGAGCTCAAGAAGTTGGAGGTAGCTCCATGTGAGCAGAAGAAGCAAGAAGAGGGAGCTCCAAAGGAAGAGAAGAAGGCTGATGGAGAAGAGGTAGCTCCAAAGAGCAGGAGAAGATCGATGGAGAAGAAGGGCAGAAGCCAGGTTGCAACGGTACTCCCAAGTCGCGTTGGTGGCAGATGCCTCCACAAGAGCAGCTCGCCGTAACCACCATCAAGATCGGCGGCGAGAAGCTCCACTTCGTCGTCGTGGACACGAATCCATACACCTTCGCAAATCCAGCTCCTCTCCAGTACTACAAGGTCAAGGACAACAAGCTGGTCAAGACAACCGTCGACGACTTGGGATCTGGTATCTCCAGAAAACCCAAGAAAGGAAAAGGGAAAAAAAGTGAGTCAGACACAAAATTAACAATCAATCGATACAAACATTATAGGGATCGAATTCCATCACCTCCGTATCCACAAAGGTGTTCGAACGCCGCGACATCATAGGAGTCAGTACTCCCAACATGGCATGTGCCCGTAAAGTTACCGTCGTACCGTGGAGGAAGGAGGTATCCACAGCAATGTGGAAGCCTGCAAGGCCTACGGCATCGGAGCCGAAATCGCCGACCGTATTTGGTTGGCCCAGGACATCGACGGAATTTCCTTCAACGAATTCCTGCTCCAGTAACCCTCCGACATATCCCGTAGCTCGAAGAGCAAACTTGTTAAATTTGTGCTGTATCTCCTAGAACTAGAAGTACTTTACAATAAAATCACCCTGTTAATTATCGATTCCAATCAATATTTGTTCTTCCAATTCCGGTTTTACAGACCGTATCATATCTTGTTCTTCTACGTCCTATTGTCTTCAGTCTAATCAGTGATTACAGATGAATGACAGCAAACTCAACAAGGAAGTCAACGACCTCATCGACTTCAAGGAGGACGGTAGCAGCTTCTCGGAGACACGCCACGAAGAACAAGAGGAAGAGCGTCATCCGGTAGCTCCACCCACTCCAGTCATCACAATTGAAGAGGAGTCCACTCCGATTGTGACAGCCAAGGCCGCCAAGGGTAACTCCAACGCAGCTACGGTAACTCCAGGAACCTCTACACCAGCATCTGGAGCTCGTTGCAAGAAGGAGACGGTAGCCACTGAAGAGTTTCCAGCCAAGAAGCCTCGACAAGATCAGGAGGAGATGTACAAGCTCATCAACAAGAGAACCAAGACAACTGAGAAGGAAATCGGTAACAGTCTGCATTTAACAGGAAAGACCATAACGAAGAAATTTCAGATCATGGAAAGAAAGCGTATCTCCTGATGCAGAAGATGGAGAAGAGTCTGGAAGAACTCCAATCCACGTTCAAGACCGAACTGATGAAGCATGGAGCTGGCCTCCACGCCGACACCAAGAAGGGATTCGAGAAAAACCATGGTAGCCACCAAAGAGCCGGACACGAGATCCACGCCACAAACCGAAAAGTGGACGGTTTTGTCGCCGGCGGTCCTCAAAGCCGATCTAACCAGGATCAAGGTCCTCGTGGAGGACTCAAGACAGCTCTGGCTGACGAAGATGGCTGGAATTCCAAAGCCAGACTACTCCTCGTCTCCAAGAGAAGAATCGTCAAGTTATTGGGGTACTCCAGGATACAACGACCCAATCCATGAGATCGAACCTAGTCAAGGAGAACGCGAACCCAGCTCCAAAACCGTACCCAGTAAGTAAAAAGTTAACAAACAACAAGAACAAATAATAATTCAATGATTTTTCAGCCACGCGAAGTTTGCGCATTCTGTGGAGGCTATTCCCATCAGTCCGAAATCTGCGAGAAAAGACCCAGTTGGCGGGTCAGAAGACAAATCATCTTCAACAGAGGATAGTGCTCCTTCTGCCACCAGAAGCACCAGGAGGGGGAAGTCTGCCCAAGAGATGGTGAATAATGCGAGACGTGTAGCTCCCTGTATCCACTGGACGCGGCCAAGGCTCTACACCACCGCGCCATTTGCGACAACTTGTACTTGGGTGCGCCGATCGAAACATTCAATCGCATCGAAACATTCACTCGAATGGCTCGTAGCTCAAGAGGAAAGGTCTCAAGATGAAGACGTGGACGTGGACGTGGACGCGGTATCCACCACGGAAAGCACCAGTGAAGGCGGAGAATCCACTACACAAATGGCCATCGAGCCCGTTAACCTTGTTGTTAATTATTATTGTTGTTTTTTATCTAATTGCTGTTAACTGGACTAGTATCCACAAAGGTGCCAGATTCCCATTATTGCTTAAATAAAATGGTCAAAAAATTAAGTACTCAATTCATCAAATTATCAAATAATTCCTGAGTTATGTACTCAAACTTATATCTTATTATTGTTGTTGATTTTTTTTTGCCACCGCCGATTAGAAGTACTGTAACGCCGTTACCTGACAGAGAGATATGTATTGTGAGAGTGTGAGAAGTAAGATGAGCTAGATAGATCAGAATAGCTGAATCTATAATATCAAGTAGGTGATACGAATTGGTAGAAGTTGTATTCAAACCGAGCAGTTGAATACAATTTGGCTGATTTTTTTGTCAAATAAATGTATTTAGAAGTTTATTAGCATGATGAAGAAATTCATTTATAATATCAAAAGTCCAAAATAATGTTCCAGAATGGTTCGCTTTTTCTGAAAACTCTGAATATATTGAGCATAAAATGAAATCAACTTTAGTGATTGAAAAATTTTTCACCACTAACAAGGGAAGGTTTTTCAGACAACGGTTGAGAATTTGCTCAAAATTTGTACAAAGATACTTTCGAACATGCTGAATCCGAATCCAAAAAAATTTTTAGCCCATTCTCAAAAGGAGCCGAAATATGGCCTCTGAAAGTGCTTTTAGTACTAAATTTTGGCCAAAAACATGCATTTTTCGAGGTTAAAAATTAGTTTTTCAGGATTTGTTTGAGTGCGAAACTCATTTTTGAACGTTTTTCTATCTTCTAAAGTAACTTTTAAACATTTTCAAAAAAATTTTTTTTTTGAAAACACACTTTGAAAATGATTTTTTGAAAATTTTTTGAAAAGTGCGAAAAAACGTTCCCATTATTCAGAAACGATAAAAATAGCATTCTGACAAATTTTTTCAGCCCAATGTTGTCTTTGGGCTCAAAAAATCTCCAAATTCTGATTGTTGTTAGAACTTTGACAGTTCCTAATTTCTGAAATATCGCTTGAACTTAACGGAAACCTATAGAAACCATTATCTATTTTTTCCTCAAACTCTCGTAAAAAATTGTCATATAGTGGCTAGGGGGGCAAACTTTGAATCAAAAACTAGTTTCAAAAAATGCAAAAAAAGTTTTACCACCCACAGTAGGGGTCGAACCAGCATAGTCAATCCTAATGAGTCACCTTCTTACCACAACACCACACAACCGATATTTTCCTCTCACGCGGAATTGGTAGAGGAGGGAAGGGGAAGCCGAAATCCCTAGCGCACCGAAATCTGGGCGCGCATACGCATATCTGGGCGCGCATACGCATAATACGAAAATACGAAATACGAAAAATACGAAAAAAAAAATACGAAAATACGAAGATCCTATGAAAATCCTAAATCCTAAATACGAAAATCCTATTAGCGAATAGTACTAGCAAATATAATATTAGAGTATATACCCGAAATTCCTCGATAACTTTTTTTCCTAATTATACTAGATTTGGGAATTTTGTACCCCTAAATTGTATTTTTTTTTCCCTCCGAATTGAACTTTTTGTACCCTCGAATTGTTGCAACTTTGTACCCCTGAATGTTGTACCCCAGAATTATGGTACCTAGGAATTTTGAACCCCCGAATTGACGATTTTGTACCCCTAAATTATTGGTACCCCTTTGTACCCCTAAATTTGTGTACCCTCCGAATTATTTGCCAGCTCATCTTACTTCTCACACTCTCACGATCTCTCTGTCAGGTAACGGCGTTACAGTACTTCTAATCGGCGGTGGCAAAAAAAATCAACAACAATAATAAGATATAAGTTTGAGTACATAACTCAGAAATTATTTGATAATTTGATGAATTGAGTACTTAATTTTTTGACCATTTTATTTAAGCAATAATGGGAATCTGGCACCTTTGTGGATACTAGTCCAGTTAACAGCAATTAGATAAAAAACAACAATAATAATTAACAACAAGGTTAACGGGCTCGATGGCCATTTGTGTAGTGGATTCTCCGCCTTCACTGGTGCTTTCCGTGGTGGATACCGCGTCCACGTCCACGTCCACGTCCTCATCTTAGGGACTTTCCTCGGGAGCTACGAGCCATTCGAGTTGATGTTTCGATTCGATTGAATGTTTCGATCAACTGGCCGCTAGAATAACTGGAAGAAGAAGCGAAGAGTTAATCAGGTAAATTTCTATTTTCTGAATTAATGTTTAAGTTTATTCTGATTTCAGACAGAGCTGCTTCTCTCTGATTCGTCACTATCCGGAACGGCATTTTCGGAATTTTAAAAGTTCAATTCGCGATTTTCTTGTATTTTTCGTAATTTTTTTTCTAAATTTATCCCCCTTATATGCATACTTGTAAAATTCCGGGCCCGGGCCCGGGCCGGGCCGGGCCTGAGGAAATTTTCAAGGCCCGGGCCCGGCCCGGAAGGCCCGGTGTCAAAAATGCTGTATTTTTGAGCCAAATTTTGAGCTCTCAATATAATTTTTTCCATTTTTTTTCTCGTATTTCGGATTGTTTGTCTGTCTGATCAAAAAATATCGAAAAACTCGAAAAAAAATTTTTTGGTCGAGAAAAATCACATAAGGGTCCCCCCTTATGTGTTTTTCGAAAATTTCGAAACTAGTGAAATGACGGGCCCGCCGGGCCG
>NC_013487.2:3542555-3543860 GCF_000004555.2 Caenorhabditis briggsae | reverse complement strand
CACTCATCTAAATTTTACTGCTATAAAAACCTTATATGATCTGTTTTATTCGTGTGCGATCGTTCGGATGTGTGCTTATATACTACATTAATTATATTAATTTTTTAAGTTAATGAAATTTATCAAACTGAAATGTTTTCAGAACAAATAACCTGTATTTCTGTTTCAATAAAGCCATGGGTTACATAGTATCATTAAAGTTTTTGAGAAGAAGCCAGTTTCAAAATGATTTTTTTGAAACACTAAATTTTTTTCAATCAATACGTCTCTGTGGCATTTACCAATTCTACAATGCGTCTGTCTACATCAAAAATGCGACAAGGGATGTTCATAATTTTTCAGACATTGCACTGGATTCCAAATCTGTAACACTACAAAAAATAGTGATCAAACAAATACATGTCTGTCATAAAATTTTTTAGGAGATATCATTTTCTATTCAGTTATTTGTATGTTTTACAGAAAATGCATATTAGTTTGGTTTTTGAGTCATTTATAACTTACGAAAAATTTTAGGAAATTAGTTCAAAAAATCGAAAAATAATGTCTCTGAAATTGGGTGCATTTTTCCTCCGAGCATTTGAAGTCCACTGTTTCCAGATTCTAGCAACGATTCTTTTTCGTGACTTTCTTAATTTTTAGAGGACATGATTGTTCTCCCACTTATCATAAATAAGTTGATACTCTTAACTTTTTTCTGTTTTATTTTATTTATTTATTTATTTATTTCAACAAAGGGGAGAAAACCACTAACACGTGAAATGTCTATGAAACTAGAAGATATAACAGGGACATACATTTGTAGTAATTGGGAGATGAAGGAAAAACCGAGTTAGTAATTAGTTGAATTCAAGACAAGGAAATGTTTTAGATCACAGGATAATAGTCGATTTTTGAAAGCCGCTGACGAGGGCTTCACCGGAAACACATTGGCGGGTAAAGAGTTCCAACATCTGATTACTCTATTAGAGAGAAATTGAGAAGATATTTTTGTTGAGTTTTTGATAAGTGATTTGAGATAGTATTTGCGACGTCGCAATGATCCAACATAATTAAATATTTCGAAAATTGGAACCTCCATGATAATTTCTTTGGAAACAATAATTTTATACGTGTAGACCAAATCATTATAGAGCCTGCGATACTCCAAGGAACTTAGCTGACATTCTTCCAGTGCTTCAAAGTATGAAGTGTATGCCATCCTGAATTTTTTGAAAATTCTGAAAACAAATGACTTTTGCAAAAACAAATGACTTTTGCAGTTACTTCATTTGATCTGTTTTGTTATAGTTACTTCATTTGATC
>NC_013487.2:3536294-3542455 GCF_000004555.2 Caenorhabditis briggsae | reverse complement strand
TCGCATGTCTGCGTTGTTTTTTGATTATAAAAAAAGTTTTATCAGACAAATTAAAAATTCATCCATAGAAAATGTAGAGAAAATAATTGCGGTTTTTTTTGAGCTATAGAACTCCTAGAAATGTCAAAAACTGAAAGAGGAGATAGATTTTTTCTGTAAAAAACTTTCAAAAATGACCATTTTTGACATTTTTTCTTCCGGAAAAGGACCATACATGAATCTATAAACACTAATTAATTTTTTAAGAATCATTTGAATCATCTTGGAACTCCACAAAATCAGATAAAAGAATTCTGAAATTATGGTTTTAGACCTGCAATTGTGATCGCGCCAAACTTTTTTTCTGTAGATCAAAAATTAATTTGCAGTTCGGAAATGTTCTGTGGGAGAGCTTGGTTAGTAAAATTTAGATTTTCAGTTTCGATTTTTCTGTTATATTTTTAAAAATTACACACGAAAAAAAAATTTTGCTGTCTCGTCTCCTTTAAGTCTCTCAACATTTTTTTTGAAAGTTCAAAAACTACTCTTTCAACAATTTTGAGGTCAAATTCCTTTTGCAATTCGAGAGTTTTTCGAAAGGTCGCTACTGAAATTAGAGTAACTTATCATGATTTTTTTAGGTCACCAAATTTTTATGGCTTAAAAATGGTCCAACATGCACCTGGTGTGTTTTCTAGGCCATTTACAATGGTGGCTTAATTTTTGCAAGTTTGATTCTCTAGGCCACCAGCTTTTATGGCCTAGAAATTATCTAATATTCAATTAGTGGTTTTCTAGGCCGTTCATCATGATGACCTTGAAAACTCAACTTGCAAAAGTTAGGTCATCATGTTGAATGACCTAGAAAATACATCGAAGGAATATCTGGTCATTTCTAAGCCATAAAACTAGGTGGCCTAGAAAGAAAAAACTCTCCTCGCAAAAATTAGGCCATATTATATACATGGCCTAGAAAACGTGTTAATGTGACATCATTGGTTTTCCAAAAATTTTGTATCGAAAAAATCAATGTTTCAGTTTTTGGAGAAATTTCGCAAAACTGCAACTTTTTGCTTCTTCCGGTTTTCAATTTGCCTTTTCTGATAGAACACATTTTGAAATTCGAAAAAATTCAAAAATTAATTTTTTCAAAAAATTTTCATTGGCTTTTTGGTTTTTCAGAATGTGTTCTATCCGAAAAACATATTTGAAAACCCTAAAATAGTTTTTTTTTCACCAAACTTCTAATTTCTGACAGAAACGAAGAATCGGGCGAAATTCTAAAAAAAATTTGAAGGTTGTCCAAGAAAGCTCTGCCCAAACCACTGCGAAATCGTCGAAATCCACTCAATCTCTCTATCGTAAACACGTTCAAAAGTTGGCCATTGAGCCATTGGACGATATTCGTTACTTGTAAGTCCTTCTTTTTTTTTCAAAAATTTTTGAAATTTGACCTTTAACTTTGAGCCAATTATTCTCAGTTCCTGTAAAAGATATCAAAAAATGGCCAACTGATAAAATGTTAACCATAAAATTTTCTATATTTTGTTAGTTAACCACCACTTTTTGATACCTTTTACTGGAACCGAGGAAAATTAGTTCAAAGTTTAGGGACGAGGTGCAACTCTATTAGAGATTTCATGGAATTTTCAAAATTTGAAATTCAGGAAATGCCGCGGAAACAAGAAACCCAAACCGGATTCTCTGTTCCCATCTGCTACTTATTCAGCTGGAAATCAGCCGAAAATGGAGGTAACTTTTTCAAAAAAAAAACAGAGTCCATTTGAATTTCCAAATATTCAGATGTCTCCTGTCTCCTCTGCCATCGAGTCATCTGTCGTCGCAACAGCTGATGGGACGACAACGACAACTGGGGAATGTTCGTTGCTTTTCAAACCCATGGAATTTGTTTCCACTTCTTGTCCACCGGTTAGAGTGAGTTGCTTTTTTTGGAATTTGGAAAGTAACTCTTGAGTTTCGTTAGGTTTAAAAAAATTTGTAAACATTTTCTGTTTCATGGGGCTTTGATCTTGAACATTTGGAAAAAATGTTAATTCGATCGACGAAAGATTTCCAAAAAAAAATGTTTTTTCTAAAATTAAAAAACTTTTCAAATCTGAATTTCCTGAAAAATTCTAACTTTCACAAAGAAATTTTGAAAAAAAATGTTAATGTTTCAGAAAGTTTATTTTTGACCATTTTTAAAAATGAAAATCAATGTATTGGTAGAAAGCCGACTTTGTTAGCATTTTCATGAGAATATAAAATTCCATACTTGTAACGGGCCGGGCCGGGCCGGGCTTTTTCCAGAATTTCGGATGCCCGACGGGCACGTCATTTCACTAGTTTCGAAATTTTCAAAAAACACATAAGGGACCCTTATGTGTTCCCTGAATTTCGGAGATTCTGATTCACGAAATTTTATTATTTTTTTTTCGAAAATGCGAAATTTCTAACCATTCCTATGCTTCAAACATTTTGGTTTCGCTCTGAAATTCTAAAATTCTAATTCAGAAATTCGGAAAATTGGAAAAACGGGAACTCGAAAATACCGAGATTTGAAACTTCGGAAATTTTGAAGTTTGAAAATCAGAGAATTCAAATGTCCAATGTTTCGGAAATCCAGAAGTATAAAAATTTAGATATTCGGAATATTTTGAAAAATTTGAAAAATTTGAAAGTTAGAACACTCGAAATTTTGAAAATCCAAAATCTCGAAAGCACAAAACCAGAAAAACCAGAAACTCAGAAGTTCAGAATATCAGAAAGCCCAAGTTCGGAATTTAGAAAATTCGGAAATTCATAAACTTTGTGAATCAAAAATTCAGGAATGTGTTTTAGAGAAAATTCTGAAAATCTGATTCGTGTTAAAATTTTCAATTTTGGGAATTTGTGAAGTAGAATCTCAGAAAGTCGGAAATACGGAAACTCGAAAATACGAAATTTCAGAAATTATGAGTTTTGAAATGAAGTATTTTAATAGAAAAATCTTTGAGTTCTAGAATCGCAGTTCCGAAAATTCAGGACTCCTGAATTTCGAAACTTCTGAAAAAATTATAAGTTGTCGAATTTCAAGATATTCGGAAATTCAGATAAATTATTAGTTCTAAAAATTTGGAAATTTTGAACAGTTCGTGTATCAACTAAGACACATTTCCGATCTACATTTCTGATTTATCTGTCCAAGCCCAAACACAATCGGTTAAGGGTGTTGTAAGCGGGAGACAGAAGGTTTAACCCCGAAGGCGCATAAGCAGACTGTCACTCCAGTTTATGAAAGTTGACGACACAATCAACTAAAACTTCGTCTTCTGATTCTCTCCGATTCGGAGATTCAAACATTTTTAGTGAAGCCAGGAGATTGTAGCCGCCGACAGGCGGCGGAAATCGACTGGTTTCCAAAAAATCGAATTTCTCATTTTTGGTTATTTACCAGAAGTTTGAAATTTCGAAATGTTCATTGTCGAAAGATTGGTTTTCAAAGAAAAGATTTCAGTATAAAAATGCTTCGAAACAGTAAAATTTTATGAAAAAATACATTGTTTTTTAAAACCTGAAAATTTCAAATTTTTCGGAAAAAATGTCTATTTCCAGATGCTCCTCCAACCTCTCGAGAAGAAGCAAAAATCGATGAAAACCGTGTCAAAGACTCTCGTCAAAAAAGCGGAAACCGAAGAATTTCCAATTGTCCCAAAACAGCTTCAATCGAGTACCAAACTCAAAACTTCGGACCAAAAAATGGACCGTACCAAATTTTCGGCTCAATTCAATCTCGGACGCCAGACTTTTAATTTGTCGGGAATTTTGAATGGACCATTGACGAAGAAGCCAAATGTCTCCACTTTGGTTATTAATGGGAACTCGTATTCGGTTTAGAACTAAAATAAGATTTTGTATTTTTTAAGGTGAAAAATCTGGATTTTCGGGTTTTTGAAGCTTTTTGGTAATAAAGAATTTGAGATGGGAAATTGTTGGTTTTTGAGTTTTTTTCTTGAAATTTTTTGAATTTTCCTGAAAGGTTGGTTTTTTTTAAATTTTCAGAGAAATTTCGATTTTCAGAAAAATTTAAATTTTGGTAAAACCTCGATTTTTCTGAAATTTTTTCCAGAATTTTCAGTTTTTTTCTTAATTTTGACTCGAGTTTTTTAATTGAAAAAATTTTTACAAGGGAGTTACTCGAGGGAGCAGGTTTAACTTTTTTTTGAAATTTTGGGAACAGATAGAAGAGCTTATGAGGATTCCAAATCTGTTAAAAAAAATCAGCAAAATGCTCACGTGAGCTGAGTTATGACCTAGAAAAGTTTCCCTATGATTAAGCAATTTCTCGTGAAATTTTTTTTACGGAATAGTGTGTTTCTTTTAAAACAATAGATTTCAATTAGCAGTGTGGTAAAGTGGTAAAATGGCAAGTTCAGAGGAGGAAGGTTGTAGGTTCGATTCTCCCGATCCCAAAAATTTTGCAAAACTTTTTTTGTTTTATTTTAAGCTGCCATAACTGGCTCTGGAATAAAATTCACGCAATTTAAACATTTTTTTCGGGAGTTTCTCGTTATGAATAGGCATTTTCCAGAATAAAAACAGACATTTAATTTTTGAAGAAATTCACAAATATGCTCCTGGGTTCATCGAAGATTTTTCAATTCAAGAAATTCACAAATATGCTCATGGGTTCATCGAAGATTTTTCAAAATTTTTTTTTGAAATTTTTTTGTTTTTTTTTCTTTTTTTGGTGACCTCAAGCATGTCATAATAGTTGGATGAGTTGGCTTCGGCTCAAAACCCCTATAAAAGAAGTTATCTGGTCCTCACTGAACCATTAATCATGACAACAACCTTGCTCATCCTCCTACATGTCCTTGCCGTTTTTAAACAAGAAGCCGAAGAAGCCAAAACTGGAAAGGACGGATCAGAAACTGGCGGACAGAATCATCTCAAATTGTTTTTTTATAAATTAGAAATTTCTTTTTTTTTCTGAAATTTTTGACTTTTTTTTTGAATTTCAGGTTTTTTTATTTTCACAACATCTCAATTTGTGTTGAAAATTTGATTCAAATTTCCAAAAATTTCTGGAAAAATTTCAGGATTTTTCAAAAATTACTTCAGAAATTCCACTTT
The DNA here is from genome assembly GCF_000004555.2 of Caenorhabditis briggsae. NCBI lineage: Eukaryota > Metazoa > Nematoda > Chromadorea > Rhabditida > Rhabditidae > Caenorhabditis > Caenorhabditis briggsae. Next base: position 3,537,361 of record NC_013487.2, on the reverse strand, counting down.
GCTGAAATTTTGATTTTTAATGTTTCAATTTTTTTTTAATTTCTGAAACTTTTGTGATTCAGAATTTGAGATTCTTTTGAGTTTGGAAATTTCAAGGTCCCTAATTTTTCAAAAAAAAAACATTTAACAGATTTATTTGTATGATTTGAAAGAAGAAGAAAGTCAACACACAACAACACACATTGTATATAGTATTTTTCAAATTGGAACGTTTTTTATCGGAGTTCCAAAACGTCACAGTTCTAGAACGGCCATGCAAAAAATCGTTTCCAATTCGTGGTCAAAAAGAATTTCTAAAAACAATGAAACTAACAATAAAATGAAAAAAATTCAACGGGGAGGCAGGTTAAAAATTGTGAGGCGCAAAAAATTGTATAACAAAAAATGAGCCAATTTTAGGAAAAGGTCTAAAAATGGCTGGAAAAAAATGGAACAGATCAGATTGGAGAAAGCTAGAATGGGTGGGGGAAATCAGAAGATCAGAAGACGTGGGGGGAGGATTCTGAAGATGTCAAATTTAGGAATCTCCCTCTGGACTCTGCTGACGGCGATTCTGACGGCGGAGTGCTGGATTCAGCACTGTCGTGCTGACACTGTTGATCTCTTCCTCTTCGGATCTGAAAATCAGGAAATTAAGATGAGCAATCAGAGGGGATTCAAGAACTGGTCAAATGGAAGATGGCCTAACTTGCAAGCTGAGTTATCTAGGCCATCATAGTGAACGGCCTAGAAATCGCTAAATTTTCACCTGGACGGCTTTCTAAGCCATTTTAACGTGGTGGCCTAGAAAAACCCAACATGCAAAAGTTAGGCCACCATGGCAAAATGACCTAACATAACCCTGGTGTACTTTCTAGGTCGTTTTTACGTGATGGCCTAACTTTTGCAAGTTGAGTTTTCTCGGCCATCATGGTAAAATGACCTAGAAAATTCACTGGGTGAATATCAGCTCAAAAATGACCCTGATGTGTTTTCTAGGCCGTTTTAACATGGTGGCCTAGAAAAACCGAATTTGCAAAAGTTAGGCCAGCATGTTGAAATGCCCTAAAAATAGCCTAACATGATCC
>NC_013487.2:3516598-3533755 GCF_000004555.2 Caenorhabditis briggsae | reverse complement strand
GTCCTCTCCATTCTCCCCGTTTTCCTCTGGCTCTCTCTCCCTCGCAATCGCCTCCATAAACTGAAGACGTTGCTCTTCAGCGCGCGCGTTCAACTGTTCCACGTGTATCATCGCCGGATTACGGTGGTGTCGATGACGACCTGCTCCCATCATTCCCATTCGGAAACCACGAAGACCTCGTCCAAGGATCGCACGTCGCGCGGCATCAACTTGTGCCGCAGCATTGACCGGAGGAGCAGGAACGTCTTCTGGAATCGCTGCGTCTCCTTCGTTCTCAGCCTCTCTCGCCTGATCCTCATCCAGCTCGTCCAGATTGATATCCTCCGATCCTACCCGACTTGCCGTTCTCCAACTTCCATCACTATCATCATCCTCTCCCATCTCATCCTCATCTACTTCCGCATCCACCGCATTCACCAACTCATCAATCGCATCCTCAACGTCAAAGTCTGGATCCACGTCGTCTTCTTCGTCTTCCAGATGATCGTCTAGATCCACATCGTCATCGTCGTCGAGATCCACGTCATCTGCTTCATCATCTCCATCATCTTCGTCATTCATATCAACGACACCAGCGTCGCCGTTCTCCGAGGAGTTGACACGTTGGCGACGGAGCAGCGCTTGGCGACGTATGATTCGGTTGAGCGCGTTTTCAAAATCGAATCCATCCTCGCCTTCCTCGATTTCGTCCTCACTTTCATCGCCGAGCTGAAATAGCGTTATTTTCATAGTGGCCTAACTTTTGCAAACTGTGTTTTCTAGGCCACCATGGTAAATGGCCTAGAAAACACATAAGGTGAATATGAAGAAATGACCTGATTTTGACATGGTGGCCTAACTTTTGCAATTCGAGATTTCTAGGCCACCATGTTAAAAAGGTCTAGAATGGGCCTGACCTTCCCCTATGGTGTTTTAGGCCATTCAAACATTTTGACCTAACTTTTGCAATTTGTGTTTTCTAGGCCATCACGTTAGGGTGCACTAGGAATCACACCAAATGAATAACAGGCCATTTCTAGGTAATTTTTACATGGTGGCCTAGAAAACTCAACTAAGGAAATTTAGGTCACCGTGCGAAAGTGACCTAGGAATGTCATGATATTCAACTGATGGTTTTCTAGGCCATTTACCTTGATGGCCGAACTTTCGCAGTTTGAGTTTTCAGGGCCATTATGGTAAATGACCTGGAAAACACACCAGGTGAATATCAGGTCATTTCTAGGTCATTTTGACATGGTGGCCTAGAAAACTCAACCTGAGAAAGTTAGGTAACAATGGTTCAGAAAACCCCGAAAATAGCCTTCAAAAAACTACGATACTCCGAAATAACGCACTGTGCCCAATTTAGAGGCGACACTGATTAAAAAAAGAAGCCAAAACTGATAAGAATTGTTTGGAAGGAAGTCAAAAAATGCCAAATATGGAGGAGGCTTCGACCATGTATGGTCGAAGCAAAATGTGATGTTAAACGAAAAAAAGCAAAAGCGAAATCGACTGGTCGAAGCAAAAATGATCACTTTTCTCTGATTTCTGTTATTTTGGTCGAAGCAAACGCGAAATTTTGCTTCGATCATTCATCAGAGGCGGGGCAGGAATCATTCTTTTTGGATTTTCGAAGCAAAACGACAAATCAAAGAAAGCAATTTCGAAATCAAAGTGATCTTACGAAACAAGCAGAAAGCAAAAATTGTGATCATTTGGAAGCGTGGAAAGTGATGAAAAACCAAGAAAAATGATCACATTTGGGATTAAAATAAGCCATGTGATCTTTCAATGTGCTCTAGCTAGAACAGAACTGATCACACGGGGTTGTAGCCAAAATTGACTGTTACTTTGCTCTTTTTAGTTCCAAATGTGCTCCATTGCCCACCGCAAGAACAAGACTTTAATCTAGAGACTAGAGAGCACAAAACCAACCGTGACACAGCACCCCGAAAGAGGATTTCGAGAGAAACTTTTCTGAAATAGACCAGCGGAGCGCGCTTGCACTTTTCTCTGCGTCTCTCATTTTTCAACACACATCTCGTCGCTCAATTTTGCCTGCATTGAGTATTCGATTCATTTTCGTCGGTTTTCAGAAGGTGACCTAACTTGCAAAAGTTAGGCTACCATGTAAAAAAGTTAGGCTACCATGTAAAAAAGTTAGGCTACCATGTAAAAAAGTTAGGCTACCATGTAAAAAAGTTAGGCTACCATGTAAAAAAGTTAGGCTACCATGTCTACCATGTGGACTAGAAACCCTTCTAGCTGGATATCAGGTTATTTCTAGGACGAAAAAATTGATAGCCTAGAAAACTCAAAACGCAAAAGTTAGGCCACTTTCTTAAAATGGACTAGAAACCCTTCTAGCTGAATATCAGGCCATTTTAGGCCATCTACCGTGGTTACCTAAAAAAACACAACTTGTAAAAGTTAGGCCATTACGCTAAAATGGTCTAGAAAACCCACTATGTAAATTTCAAACCATTTCTAGGCAATAAATGTATGTGGCCTAGAAAATTCAAGTTAGGCCACCATATTTAAACGACCTAAAGTATGCAAGTTGAATGTGTAGTCATTTCTAGGCGATTTACTGCAATGGCCTAAAAAACTGAACTTGCAAAATTTATGCCACTATTTTAAAATGATCTAGGAAACACATCACAGGTATCAGACCATTTCTAGGTCATCAAAGTTTGTGGCCTAGAAAACTCAAAGCTAGGCCGCCTTCCACAAAAAGTTCCCCACTTACCCTTCCAATTCTCTCAAACGCATCCCTAACGGTACTCCCGGCGTCATCATCATCATCGCCCATCTCCTCATCTGTATCACTGGACGACGACGATCCATCCTCCTCTCCTCCGTGTCCCTCTCGTGTCTCCTCCTCCTCCTCTTCCTCATCCTCAATATCCTTCGTCCTTCCAGTCTCGTACATCCGCATTTGGGTGGATGATTGGACCATGTAGTCGTTGACTTGTGGTTTCACCTGTTCCACGATGCACAGCTTCTGATCGTGATGTGATACACATATGTCGATGATCGGACGACGCCCTTCAACTGTGGTTAGTGCCGAGTAATCCCGGGTGTCGAAGGATCGGAACGGCGAGTAGGCGAGGTCTGGGTAGTCGGGACGCATCAGATCGTGCACTTCGGCGGCGAAGGCGATGTTCTGGAACCAAGACGTTTTAGAACCAAGACGTTTTAGAACTAGGACATTCTAAAACCAGGTAATTTTGAAACTAGGACGTTCTAGAACTAGGTCGTTACAAAACTAGGTCATTTCAAAACCAGGACGTTATGGAACTATGTCATTTCAGAACTAGGATATTTTTAAACTAGGATAGTTTAGAACTAGGTCATTTTATAACCAGGACATTTCAGAACTAGGACATTCTAAAACCGAACGTTACAGAACTTGGACATTCTACAACTCGTAAGTTTTGAAACTAGGATATTTTAGAACTAGGCCATTCTAAAACTAGGTCATTTCAAAACTAGGTCATTATAGAACAAGGTCATTTCTAGAACCAGGACGTTTCGCAACTTACCCCCGTCGAGTTGAATTTCACTTTGCATCTTGCCAGTTCTGGCACGTGATGGAGCATTCGGAATGTGCGGATATCGTACTGAAACAAATTGCGACGTTTTAGAACTGGGACGTTTCAGAATCGCGACGTTCTAGAACTACACTCACCACTTCCGAATTGATGATAATCTGTGTGCCTTGTGGATGGAACGTTCCCCACATTGTGCGTTTGGCGAGACGATCGAAGGCGTGGATTGCCTGAAGACAAGACGTTTTAGAACCGAGACACTTCGCAACCAAGACGTTCTAGAACTAGGCGATTATAAAACTGAGACGTTCTAGAACCAACTTGGAACTAGGTCATTTCAAAACCAAGACATTCTAGAACTAGGCAATTTCGCAACTGAGGCATTTCGCAACCCGGACGTTTCGCAACTCACCGCATTCTTATTCCTCACATCCCACAGTAATCCATCGTTGAACACCAACCGATCATCTGGAGAGAACGACGCGAAGTTCTTGTCATACTGTAGTCCCTCGGTCCCCGACGAGTAGGTATCCAGAATATGATGTGTCTCCGTATCATACACCACCGCCTTCTCCTTATTCGTTCCAATGATTCTGGCCATTGTCGTGTTGGCAAAAAGGACACAAGAATCCTCGCGGAACATCTGAATTCGTTCCATCGCGTGTCCGAGACGCCAGAGAGCCGATAGAGGGCGTGAGTAGGCTGAAGACGTCAGAATCAGAGATCCATCACTGGATGGTTGAATGTTCGTGATTGCACTTCCATGACAGTTCGTGTGGCTTTCATCGGCACCGGATTCGGCGTTCAGCCAGTGGAGCTCGCCAGTGAAATGTCCGACGATCACGTGCTCGTCGTCCGTCTGGAAAATGTGATTTTTAATGGCGGCCTAACTTTTTCAAGTTAAGCTTTCTAGGCCATGCTGGTACATGGGCTAGAAACTCCTATCAGGTGAGTATCCAACCATGGTGGCCGAACTTCTTCAAGATGGAGTTTTCTAGGCCATCATGTAAAAATATTCTAGAAAGCTAACCAGATGAATATAAGGCTATTTCTAGGCTTTTTTAACATTGTGGCCTAGCTTTCGTAAAGTATAGCTTAGAAATGGAATGATATTCATCTGGGGTGTTTTCTAGATCATTTTTCCACCGTGGCCTAGAAAAATCAATTTGCAAAAGTTAGACCATCTTGTAAAAATAGCCTAGAAAACATACCCGGTGCATGTTAGGCCGTTTCTCGGTGATTCAACATGATGGCCGAACCTTTTCAAAGTGGAGTTTTATAGGCCATCATGGCAAACGACCTGGAAAACCCACCAGGTGAATATTCAGTCATTTCTGGGGTAATTTAACATGGTGGCCTAGAAAAGTCAATTTGCAAAAGTTAGGCCACCATGATAAAATAGCCTAAAAACCAACCAGGTGTATATCAGGCCATTTTTTGGGTAATTTAACATGGTGGCCTAGAAAAAAATCAACTTGCAAAAGTTAGGCCACCATGCTAAAATGACCAAAAACTCACCGAAAACGCGGCTCTCGTATACGACTCATCGTTATCGTGCATGACTTTAATCTGTCGAAATTTCGAGAAAATCTCTCGTTCATTCATCCACTGAGAGAGCGTTCTCTGATGGGGACGCAGACATTCTTGATCCAACATTCGAAGTGCGAAATTCGCAGTGATTGGCGTTTTTTGAATGCGTTCAGGGCATTTGTGTGGGTAGTAGAGGGAGAATGGTGGGCACGCGGTGACTGGGTTTTGACATGTTGAGTGCTGGGTTCTGGAATATGTAAAATTGAGAGATGGCCTGGAAAACTCTATTTGAAAAAGTTAGGCCACCATGGGAAATGGGCTAGAAAACCAAAAAAGGTTACCAGGTCATTTCTAGGCTATTTACCATGGTGGCTTAACTTTCACAAGTTGATTTTTCTAAGCCATCAACCTGTGGCCTAGAAAACTCAACTTGAAAAAGTTAGGCCATCATGGTAAATGACTTAGAAATAACCTAATAATCACCTGTGGGGTTTCTAGGCCACTTTAACATGGTGGTCTAACTTTCATAATTCGGGTTTTCTAGGCCACTATGTGAAAATGACCTAGAAACCCCTCCAGTTGAATTTAAGGTCATTTTAGGTTATTTTAACATGATGGCCTAGCTATTGCAAGTTAGGCCACCATCTTAAAATGTGGTGTTTTCTAGGCCATCATGTGAGAAATGGCCTGATATTTACCTGGTATGTTTTCTAGACCATTTTAACATGGTGGCCTAACTTTCGCAAGTTGAGGTTTTTAGGCCGCCATATAAAAATGACCTAGAAACACACCAGGTTAATATCAGGCGAATCCTTCGCAATTTACTATGGTGGCCTAAAAAAATCTACTTGAAAAAGTTCGGCCACCATGTTAAAAAGCCTAGAAATGGCTCGATATTCAGCTAGATAGCTTTTGGGCATTTTAGCTTGATGGCCTAACTTTTCCAACTTCAGTTTTCTAGGCCACCATATTAAATGACCTAGAAAACACATCAGACGAATAACAGGTCATTTCTAGGCCATTTACTATGATGGCTTAGAAAACTCAGCTTGCAAAAGTTAGGCCATCATGTAAAAATGCCCTAAAATTCGAAAAATCGAATCCCTTACCTAAAATAATTGGTGACAATACTGTTCAAATCACAATACGGCCTCTGACTATCATCAGCCGGTGTCACTGGTCGTTGTCTGGATCTTGCCGGACTGATCAATAGCTTCCTAGGGAAAGCTCCACTAGTCGTATATCTACGTGGCAGAGTGGGCGTGGCGAAGACGTCGTCATCCGTTGAATGTGATCTACATGCGATTGGAGACTGTAACGACGCTGTTGAGGCGCGTTTTGCCGATGAGATTCCTCCGATTTCGGATTCCAGAGTTCTCGGAGCGAGCGTCGGGAAGACGTCATGGATTTTGGAGAAATTGTTGCCGGTACTCGGTAAGGGTTTCGAGAGGAACGACGTTGTGCTGTTGGATCGAGATGCTGGACGATCGGGAAGTTTCGCTTCTGTCTTCAGAAGTGATGCCACATTGTCCAGTTGATTTTTGATGAGATGATCGTGGATTAGTTGAAGAAGTTCGACTTGGTTGAAGCTTACTGGCGTGTTCTCGACGACCCATTGACGGTGGGACTTGTCCTGGAAGAATAGGGGACGGTTTAGAACTTTTTAGGACATTTTAGAACTGCGACATTTTAGAACTTTATGAGGACATTTTAGAACTACGACGTTCTAGAACTTTGAAGACATTTTAGAACTGCGATGTTTTTGAACTTTTAAGGAAGTTCTAGAACTGCGACGTTTCAGAACTTTTAAGGACATTTTAGAACTACGACGTTTCAGAATTTTTAAGGACATTTTAGAACTACGACGTTTCAGAACTTTTAAGGACATTTTAGAACTACGACGTTTCAGGACTTGTTATTACATTTTAGAACTGCGACGTTTTCTATAACTAACCGATGATCGAATCTCTTTGGCGTGATGATCGAAATGTATCTTCTTCCCAGCGACCACTTGAAGCAGTTGACAAGCTTCTTTACAGAATCCAGCATGAATATCTCGTTTGTCCGATGAGACGGGCTCTCGCATCAGAACTGAAAATGGGAGATTTTAGAACTGCGACGTTTTAGAACTTTTTGGACCGAGAGCCAAAAGGTTTTGTCGCAGTAGAGTTAGGTAACTTTAAATGTTTTTAAATCGGGCGTTCTATAACTGCGAAGTTTTGCAACTAGGTCATTTCAGAACTACGACATTTTAGAACCGCATAGTGCGCAATTGTTGTAGAACCCCATGATTGCGAAACGGTCAGTTGCGAAACGTTATGACAGGACGTTTTAGAATCACGAGGTTTCAGAACCGGACGTTAAATAACTACGACGTTTTAGAACTGTGACGTCTTTGGTACTGCCCGATTTCTAGGAAAGGGGAGAACCGTCAGTTTTATAACTGCGACTTTCTAGAACCAGGGCATTTCAGAACTGCGACGTTTCAGAACCGGCGATTTCGCAATCGTTCTATACCGTCACGGTTTCGAAATGGCCACGTTTCAGAACTAGGTCATCTCGCAATCGTTCTATAACGTGACGGTTGCGAAACTTCAACCAGACGTTTCAGAACTATGCGATTTCTCGGTCATTTTCAGTCTATTTCAAGCGCAATTTCCCCCCGAAAAGAGAACTCACTCTGCAATCCACCATGAGCAATCAGCGGAAGCCGTGACAAGATCTGCCGAACTTCTGGATGCCTCGCCAGCCCCGTCAGCACATTCGTCGCCAATCTTCGAATTGAATCCGCTTCAGTCAGAGGCGTTTTCAAATTGATCAAATCCACCAAAGACATAATTCCATCAGCCTTCCGAACTTCAGTCCACATTCGTTCCAAATGATTCATCACCATCTCGTATTTCGATGTTTGACGTTTCGATGGCGTCGTTCCGATTTCCTTCATCTTCTGAACCAACGTCTTCCAGGATTCAGGCTCAACGAGAACACATCGTCTGATACACTCCAAGGCGGCCATTCGTAGAGGTGGCTCCTCGTCGCCACGTGCCAACGTCGTCTGAATTAGGATAGTGAAGCCGTCAAATGTGGAGTGAGAGTAGGTGTGTTGAGTGATGAGTTCCGTTTGGATTGTGGGTTGACAGAGCATCAGGCGGAGGGATTCCAGGGCGTAGACACACATGTCGTTGCGGACGCTGAAATTAAAAGAATGGTTGTGAAGTGTCGCGGTTCTAGAATGTCCTAGTTTTAAGACATCGTCGTTGGGAAAAGGGCTAGTTTTAGAACGTCTCGGTTTTGAAAAGTCGCGTTCTTCAACTCTCTAGTTTCACTAGTCAGTTACAGAACATCCAGCTGAATAGTTCTGAAACGTCCGGAAAAGTTCTACAACGTCACATAGCGAAACATCCGATGTTCTGAAGTGGAAGGGCACAAAGTGATTTAAAACATCACAGTCTTGAAATGACCTAGTTCTAGAATGTCACAGTTGCGAAATGTCCTAGTTCTAGAATGTCCTGGTTTCAAAACGGTTTGGTTTAAGATTGTTTCTGGTTCTAGAATGTCCTAGTTTTGAACTAGTTCTAGAACGTCTCGGTTACGAAATTGTCAAATTTCAAATTGGTTCTAGAACGACTCGGTTTCGAAATGATCTAGTTGCAGAACGTCTCGGTTTCGAAATGACCAAGTTCTAGAATGCCTTGGATTCGAAACGTCATAGTTCTAGAATGTCCTGGTTTTGAAATGACCTAATTGTGAAACGTTTTGGTTGCGAGATGCCCTAGTTCCAGAATGCCCGAATTTTGAAATCCCGTAGTTTTAGAACGTCTCGGTTCTCGAATGTGCTAGTTCTAGAACGTCTTGATTGCAAAATGTCCTAGTTTCAAAATGGCATAGGATGTTTTAGAACCGGTCATTTCGCAACCGTTCTATAACGTCATGGTTGCGAATTGGTCATTTTTCAAAGGGTTCAAAATCGGACGTTTCTGAACTGCGCGTTTCGCAAGCAGACGCTTCAGAACCGTTCTAAAACGTACTGGCACCAAATTGACCGTTTTTTCTTACTTTTTCGACGGATTTTCCAGCTATCTTGAGCCCCCAAAAACTCACTTCGAAGAAATGGTCAACCAATCCCTGGAAAGCACTCTAACCGCCAAAAACATCTGAACACATCCCAATCTTTTCATATTCTCCGCCTCTCGAAACGGCATTCCCGTAAATCGACACATCTCCGAAACGATAGCCTCACAATCTACAGAAACCTCTTCGTACGTCTTCATACTTCTGAATTCTGGTACTTCTGATTGGAAGACGTACGGAATACGCATTCCACATGGCAGAATGGCTCCGGCTCCGTTGTATTGCTTCTTCCAGAATTCCACTTTTGTGTACATCGAAGCTAGGAGGTAGGCACGGAATGTGGTACACACTGAACGGACGCATTGGGTGCTAGTGTGGACTTGCTCTTCGGTTAGATCTACAGTATTCTCGGTGCATTGCATTAGGACCAGCGTGGAGATCTGAAAAATGGGGTTTTCGAGAATTTCGAATTGGTAGGCAATTTCGCAACTGTGACGTTGTAGAACGGATGCGAAATGACCGGTTTTAAACGTCCGGTTGCGAAATGGTCAGTTCTGTAATGGCATGGTTTCGAAGTGGTCAATCGCGAATTTTTAAACCAGACGTTTCAGAACTGACCATTTCGCAACCATGACGTTATAGAACGGTTTCAAAACGACCGGTTCTAAAACGTCCTGTTGCCAAATGGCCGGTTCTGAAACGTCCGGTTATAAGGTTTCGCAAAGCACTATTTTGCAACAGTGACGTTATAGAACGGGTGCCAAATGGCCGGTTGCGAAATAACCGGTTCTAGAACGTCCGGTTTTTATTTAAGAGCATTTTGGCTGAATTTGGCTTGTTTTAGTAGTTTTTTAGGAATTTTGCCTCAAAATTTTCAGATTTCGGCCAATTTTTTCTTGAAATTCAGGCAATTTTCTCAGATTTTCAACCAATTATTCTGAATTTCAACCAATTTTTCAGATTTTTCAGAAATTCAACAACTTACATAATTAAAAAGCTTCCTCGGTCCATCGTATTGCTCGAATCGTCTCAAAATTGCTTTGAAAAACAACGATTGAGAGAAAAACATGCAGGCACTGGCCATTCCCGACTCGTGACTGTGTTCCAGGCACCACAGGATGTATCTGCAATTTTTTGTGTTGAAAATCGGATGTTATAGGACCGGTCATTTTGCAACCGTTCTATAACGTCATGGTTGCGAGATGGTCAGTTGCGAAACTTCATAATCTGACGTTTCGGAATCGGTCATTTTTTAACCTTTTACCAGAACGTATTGGTTGCGAAATGGTCCATTGGGAACTTTATAACCGGATGTTTTAAAAATGGTCATTTGGCAACCCGACGTTTCAGAACCGGTCATTTTTCAACGGTTCGAAAATGCCATGGTGCGAGATGGCCAGTTGCAGAACTTCATAACCGGACGTTTCAGAACCGGCCATTTTCCAGCCGTTCTATAACGTCTTAGTTGCGAAGTGGTTCATTGGGAACTTTATAACCGGACGTATTAAAAATGGTCATTTCGCAACTGTTCTAGAACGTCTTGGTTGCCAATTTATCAGTTGGAAACTTTATATTCGGACGTTTCAGGTCCAGCCATTTTGCAACTGTGACGTTTTAGAACTGGGAATTCTGCAACTTTTCAGAGCCGGTAGGTTTTAAGCCGTTCTATAACGACTCAGTTGCGAAATGGTCAGTTACGAAACTTTAAAACTAGACGTCCTGGGTCATTTCGCAATCGGACGTTTTAGAACCGACAATTTTCAAACCGTTCTAAAACGTCTTGGTTGCGAAATAGCCCATTGATAAATGTTAGAACCGGACGCTTTAAAACTTGTCATTTCTCAACCAGACGTTTTAGAACCGGTCAATTTTCCACCGTTCTGTAACGGCATGGTTGCAAAGTGGTCAGTTGCGAAACTTTATAATCAGACGTTTTAGAACCGGCCATTTCGCAACCGGACGTTTCAAAAGCGGTCATTTTGCAACCGGACGTTCTAGAACCTGTCACTTCACAACCAGACGTTACCGAACCGGTTTAAAACGTTCGGAATTAGGAAAGGATTTTTCAAGTGAAATTTGAGCTCATTTTAAGCCAACCAAAGCTCATTTTGGGCTGCTTTTTTTCAATTTTCGGAAGTTTTTCTGATTTCTCATAAGCCCCGCCCCTTTTCAAAAGACTCACTGAACAGTTTCATCAACAATATCATCGCCCATTTGACACAACATCTCCATAACATCATTATTATATGCAATATAATAGAAACATGTAACGACTCCAACTGAAGCCAACGACGTCCTTGGAAGACGTAAAAGTGCCCGGATTCCGTCTTTTTCAATGAATTCCAATGCGAATTTCCGGTGAACAAGCAGGGAGGTTAGGTATTTTAGAGCGTCGAATGTCAGACGAACGTCTTTCGTTTTTTCCAAGTCGATGTAATCGAGAAGAAGGTCCAGAGCGTTGCCTTCGAAGGTTTGGACTAGGAGCTGGAAATGGGATTTTTTGAAAATTGGAGATTTCGAATTTTGAAATTTTTGGAATTTTCAAATTTTCAGAATTTTAGAAATTTTGGGTCTTTTCTTGGATATTCAGAAATTTTTGAAAATTTTCAAAAAATTCAATTTTTGTAAATTTCAGAGTTTTCCGAATTCTTGAAAAATTTTCACGGTTTTTTGAATTTTTTGAAACTCTTGCCTTTTTTTTCGGATTTTTCAAATTTTCAGAATTTTTCGAATTTTCAGAATTTTTGAAATTTTCGAAAATTTTAAAAAAATCCAATTTTTGTAAATTTTAGAATTTTACGAATTTTCGGAATTTTTTGTTATGGAAATTTTGAAAACTTTGAATTTTTCAAAACTTTTGTAATTTCACAATTTTTAGGATTATTTTAATTTTAAGATTTTCCAAATTTTCAGCTCGAAATTTTCAGAAAAGATATAATTTTGGTAAAATTTCTTGGAAAATTCAATTTTTGCTGCAATTTTCATAATTTCAGCAATTTTTCGGATTTTAAAGCTGAGCAATTGGGAAAATGGGATATTAAATAATTTTTCATGGGTATTCTCCCATTTTAAGACGACAATCTAGCTTTTTTTCAATTTTAAGCTGAGCAATCGGCGCTGGAATCAGAACATCGAGCTAAAATCGGAAAAAATATTTTTAAAAAATACATTTTAGCTTTTGAACGTTTTTTTTTCAGATTGCTCAGCTTAATTTTGGATTTTTTCCAAAAAAAAATTTTTCGAAAAAATCCAGAATTTTTAATTTCCAATTTTCCATTTTCCTTACATCCTGATACTCTCCACAGGCGGCGAGATACTGTAGAATGAATCGTTGATACGTCGGCAGACTCAACGGGTACACTTTTTGGGTTCCAATCAAAAATGGCTGCAGAATGTCCCATTTTGAATTCGAATCGTCCAAATTTCGGAGGTTATGGAATGATGGAACACGTTGAGTCGTCTCTGTACGAAGAAGTGCAGGGAGGTTTGGCTGAAAATTGAGCATTTTTGGGGCAGAAAATCAAAAAATTGAGTATTTTTAAAGCCAAAAATCGGAAGATTGAGTACTTTTAGAGCCAAAAATCGAAAAAAAATGAGCATTTTTAGAGCCAAAAATCGGAAGATGAGCAATTTTTGAGGCTGAAAATCGGAAAAAAAAACTATTTTTATGACAAAAAAAATTCCATTTTTAGCCATTTAAAACAAATTTAGACCCAAAAATTCGAACAAAAATCATTGTATTTAGGTTCGAAAAATCCGAAAATTCGTAATTTTGAAACAATTCTAGACAATCAAAAAATTACCTTCTTCCCCCGGTTTTCAGCTCGAAATACCCCCATTTTAAGCCCGTTTTTTCACGACTTTTCACGATTTTCAGCTTGAAATAGCTCATTTAAAGCATATTTTTGTTATTGTCAAAGTAAAAATAGCTGGAAATACCAATATTTTTTTTGGTGGTTTTTGAAATTTTTGTTTTATGAAGAATGCTAATAGTAAGTTTAAGCCAGAATTTCGTAGAAAAATCGTTTTTTCAAATATTTTTTCGTCATTTTAAACAGAAAGTAGTGAAAAAATAGCCCATTTTTGAGCCATTTTTCGTCATTTTTAACAAGAAATTTGCTGAAAATAACTCATTTCAAGCCATTTTTGCCATTTTTCTCAATTTTTGAAGAAAAAATAGCTGGAAAAAACTTCAAGATTTTGTCGAAAAATCGTTTTTTCAGCCAATTTTGATATATTTTTTGAGGAAAATAGCTGAAACTAGGTCATTTTCACCCATTTTTTTCTCAAATTTTCGAGAAAAATAGTTTAAATTAGCCCGTTTTAAGCCATTTTTGGCTATTTTTAACTTGAAATTGCCGGTTTTTGACCGTTTTTCCTGCTTTTTCAACGAACCTCAGTTCGTCTCTTCTTCGGTGGCGGCGGTACTACTGCTGCTAATTTTTCATTCTCTTTTTCTCCATTTGACGTCACTTGAATCGATGGAATTTCGAAGCCGTTACTGGCACTCGGCACGCCATTTTCAGCCAATTTTTGTTGAGAATTTAGCTCGGAGAAACTGAAAATTTGGGGTTTTTTAGCTAGAAATAGGTAGGAAAAGCAAATTTAGCCGGTCTGAAAGCCGGAAAAAAGGGATTTTCAGCCAAATCTTTGGCTGAAAAAGCCCAGAAAGACTCACTCTGTGTTGCCCAGATTGTTGTGTTCCTCGTAGGCACGGACCTGGAAAAATAAGGTTTTTTTTTGCAATTTTTCTATTTTAAAATGTCAGAAATGTTTCTTTTTTTCTAGAAATTTTCCAGAAATTGGTAAAAGTTTTTACAATTTTTCAAAAAAAATTAAAAATTGAAATTTGGCAAAAAATCGAAATTTCGAATTTTCCAGCATTTTTTTTTGACATTTTTACACAAACTTGACTGCAAAAATGGGAAAATTCTGAAAAAAAAATTGAATTTTTCTAAAAAATATTAAATTTTTGAAATATCAGGAAAATCCAAAAAATCGAAATTTCGACGTTTTCAGATATATTTTTCAGATTTTTTTAAATTTTTTTTTATTTAAAATTCGGCAATTATCACACATTTTACTGCAATTTTTACAGCGAAATTTTAATTTTTCGGAAAAAAATTTAAAATTTCAAAAAATTAGAAAAAATCGAAATTTTGAGATTTTCAGTTTTTTGTTAATTTTCCCGAGATTTTGTGTTTTTTTAAAACATTTTTATGGGTATTTTCATACATTTACACAAAAACTTAATTGCGAAAATGGGGAAAATTCAAGTTATTTTTAGTAATTTTCGTATTTTTTTTCTTTGAAAAATTTTTTATTGAAATTTCAATTTTTCGATTTTTTTTTTAAATTTCTTCACTTTTTAAGTGAAAATATGTATTTTTAGGAATTTTGCTGCAAAAAACCCACTTCTGAAAGCGAATTTTCAAAAAAATTTTCAATTTGTTTCAAATTCCCCCCACCTGCAATTCCCTCATCCGATCCAGTGCAAACGGCACCAACTCCGCGTTTTCATTCCGAAATTTGCTGGCATTTTCAGTATTTTCCAACGCAGCGGCTAGCAGACCCATAGCGTATCCCTGAAGTGTATCATTGGTTCCCTCAGGTCCCGCCCAGTGATAGAGACGTGGAATGAAGTCGTCGGGCTCCGAAAATACGACTTTTGAGTCTAATCCAGGCACACAGGCCAGCAAAACTCGACATCCCTGGATACTAAGCTCCACATTGTCTCTAACCAAGATATAGGAGACAACGAGCTGAAAATTGCGCATCTTTTAAGCCAAAATTCAAATTTTTAGACCTTACAGAAGTCATAAAATCGTCATTTTTGAAAATTGTCTTCAATAGATTTCCTAACGCTGAATCTGGATGCGTCCTGTGTGGATGACGATCGTCTAGCGGGTCGGGATCATTGCTGATGAATACCGCTGTGGCTTCTTCTAGGATTTCAGACAAACTAAATTTTTAAAATTTTTAAAAAATTTCAAATTTTTTTAAAAATTACTTTTTCAGCAAAACCATTGGCTCATAGGTTCCGCGCATGTGATTTCTATCAAAATCTCGCAGCAAATCTTGAATTTCTTTATTCCGACGATAGACATACTGCAACTGATCGTCGGGAATCATTTTCATTGTCTCCGTGGTGCGCAGGGGGAAAATCTCCCTGCGAGACATGTTTTCGCCTGGAAAATTATTATTTTTCACGTTTTTTTTTGCGGAAATTCGCTGAAAAACGGTGTATTTTTCCCTGAAAACTGTTCCGGAAAATAAAGAAATTCGTTGAGAAAAATTACGAAAAGCGAAGGTACGGTAGACGATGGTGTTTGCGGAGGGGGCGCACGCACACCGAGACGACTTATTGCGGACTTCATGTGATTTTTATTTTATTTTTTCGGGAATTTCTTTCGAAATCTTGCATAATTTTCGGGCTTTAACTTAATTTCTATGATTTTAAACAAATTTTTCACTCTAAAAATCTGATTTTTCCTTCCAGGTAACCCGAAAAGATGTCGGTGTTCCACGATGAAGTCGAAATCGAGGATTTCGAGTTCGACGAGGAGAAGGACGTCTATCACTACCCATGTCCGTGTGCGATCGATTTGAAATTGCTAGGTTATTAAATGAAAAGCTTTATAATTCAAAAAAAGTCGAAAATTTCAGAGAAATGCTAGAAATGGGCGAAGACGTCGCACAGTGTCCCAGCTGCTCCCTTCTGATACGTGTCATTTATGATCCCGAGGATTTTGTGAAGCTCGAAACGATTTCATCGAAGCCGGTGGCTGAAACTGTTAATTAATTATCATTTTTCGCTAATTTTTGAATTTTTTGTTGATTTTTCTAATTGTTCGTATAAGTCGCATACTGTGTATGCACGGGTAGTAAATAAATGTTTTGTAAAGAGTTGTGAATTGTAAAATTTAAAAAAAAACGCATGTCAAAGCAAAAAAAAACGAAAAAAAAAGAAGTAAATCCCAGGCAGGGGTCGAACCCGAAACTCTCGGGGTGATGGTCAACAGTGGATACCACTAGACCAAATGTTCACATTTAGAAACAGGGAGAGAATGCAATTATAATACAAGACAGGCGTGAAAAAATTGATCCCTCATTTTTAAAAATCAAAAATATTTGAAGAAAAAAAAATCACGTGTCGGAAAATCTTTTTTTTTTCAAAAAGTGAAAAAATAGAGCAAAAAGATAAGAATCTCCCTGGATTTTGCATATAAGGGCAGAGAGAAACAGTGAGAATCGTCAGTTCTCCAGCTTCAGCTGGAGCTCTGGGAGATAGACCTCTCGGAGCTGGAGCTCTGGGAGCCGGACCTGGGTCCTGGAACTGGAGCTATTGGAACTGGAGGTGATGGTCGTGAAGCTGAAATTGGAGCAGCTGGAACTAGAGCTTTTGCGGCAGGACCTGGATCTTGGAATACATCGACAACTTCATAGCTAATCTTGGTGATTCAGCTAAAGAGCTTCTACATATTCTCGGAGCTGATGGAGGTGGAATCGGAGCTGATGGAGGTTTTTTCGGAGCTGATGGAGGTGGAATCGGAGCTGATGGAGGTTTTTTCGGAGCTGATGGAGGTGGAATCGGAGCTGATGGAGGTTTTTTCGGAAGCTGATGGAGGTGGAATCGGAGCTGATGGAGGTGGAATCGGAGCTGATGGAGGTTGTTTCGGAGCTGATGGAGGTGGAATCGGAGCTGATGGAGGTGTTTTCGGAGCTGATGGAGGTGGAATCGGAGCTGATGGAGGTTTTTTCGGAGCTGATGGAGGTGGAATCGGAGCTGATGGAGGTGGAATCGGAGCTGATGGAGGTGGAATCGGAGCTGATGGAGGTGGAATCGGAGCTGATGGAGGTGGAATCGGAGCTGATGGAGGTGGAATCGGAGCTGATGGAGGTGGAATCGGAGCTGATGGAGGTGGAATCGGAGCTGATGGAGGTGGAATCGGAGCTGATGGAGGTGGAATCGGAGCTGATGGAGGTGGAATCGGAGCTGATGGAGGTGGAATCGGAGCTGATG